>NC_029794.2:71756023-71775826 GCF_000816755.2 Arachis ipaensis | reverse complement strand
AAAGGTGAGTGTCACTAACGTTGGCTCATCATCTCTTTATCCACGTTAGCTTCCAAGTTAACTAAGTTAACGTGGGAGTTAACGTTGCTCATGGTGGCTCTTGGTGGTTCACCCCAACGTTAGTGACAAAGGTAAGTGTCACTAACGTTGGCCATCAATTGCTCTCTCCACGTTAGCTTCCACGTTAACTAAGTTAACGTGGGAGTTAACGTGGCTTATGGAGGCTTGGCCAACGTTAGTGACAAAGGTGAATGTCACTAACGTTGGCTTCTCTTTTGCTTCTTAACGTTAGAGTCTACATTAACTAAGTTAACGTGGCTCTTAACGTGGCCACTTATGAGCTTGGTCCAACGTTAGTGACAAAGGTAAGTGTCACTAACGTTAGTTAATGTGGCTCTTAACGTGGCCACTTATGAGCTTGGTCCAACGTTAGTGACAAAGGTAAGTGTCACTAACGTTGGCTCTATTTTCTTTCTTCCACGTTAGAGTTCACGTTAACTTAGTTAACGTGACTCTTAACGTGGGTTATGATGGCTTCGAGGGCGTTATTGGCAATTACTTTTCTCATTAACGTTGCAAGCTGGCTTCCATTCCACGTTAGTGGTCACGTTAGTTAGACTAACGTGGCTGCTAACGTGGTTCTTCCTTGCTTCCTTTGTCCTGAAATCAAGCAATAAAGTGCATCAAAGTTCTAATCCAAATCATGAGACATGCATCCTCTAATTTGTCATATAATTCATGCAAAATTCTTATGAAATCATGTAAAGTGCACAATGTATGCTTGAATCAAGATGTAAGTGAATATTTACCCAAAACTAGCTTATTTTCTAAGAAGATGCATGAAACTGGCCGAAATGCCCTGGCATCACATCCTTCTCCTTTAAAATGGTGTTTCTAACCGCCGTTTTTACCTGGGTTTAATGGCATCCTTCTCGTTTTAAATGGCGTTTCTAACCGCCGTTTTTACCTGGGTTTAATGGCATCCCTCTCGTTAAAAATGGCATTTTTAACCGCCGTTTTTACCTGTATTTAATGGCATCCTTTTCGTTTAAAATGGCATTTCTAAACGCCATTTTTACTAGGGTTTAATGGCATCCTTTTCGTTTAAAATCTCATTTTCTAACTGCCATTTTTACTAGGATATAATGGCACCATTTTTGTTTAAAATGGCATTTTTAGCCGTCATTTTTACCTAATTGCAATTTTATACTTTTTAAAATGAGATTGAAACTACGTATTTAAAGTGACATTTTTAGAATCTCATAATAACCAAAAAGCATAACCTTAAATCAAACATCATAACAAGATTTTTAATTCATACATAGTCTCCAAAAAAAAAAAATCATAATCCAAAAACAAAGTATTAAAGATAACATTTTTCAATAATTTGTCTTAACATATATCTATAATACTTAATACATAAAATCTTTATCATACAAGATCATGCTTCTTTGTTCCTCACTCCAAAAGACCTACTTCCTAACTCTCTTAGTGATGGAATCTCACTCTCTTGATCCAATCCCTACAACAAAAATATAATTATGAGCACAATAAAAAAGGATATAAAACTAAATTTGAAACTATTAATATAAAATTATTCAATCAAAAAAGAAAACTCACATACACTAACTATTTGCACAATAAATCCTCTATTTTCTAGGAATTAGGAAAAGAAAACTCACATTAATTATTTGCACTTTTCAAGAGATTTTTCATAGGAATCAATTAGTCTTTTTCATCATTAGATTGTTGTTTTTAATTTTCGATATTAATAGATTTATGGAAGATTCACCCTTTAACACAGTTTTTTATTTTTTCCACCCAACAATAATCTTAACAAATGTGGGTCTAATTGAAAGAATATTACACATGGAATAAGGTATTAAGAAGCAATATAGCAAGTATTAGTCTTTTGTTGGTAGGCTTTTAATTAAGAAGCAATATAGCAGTTTAATTAAAAAGTTAATTTGATATTGACATGTAGGACATTATATTATATTGATGGTTGCGGATTATGTCGGTATAGAATTTCTCAATAAAATCCTGTTGTAAGTATAGTTCTAACCAACAACAATCCTCAAATCAAATTTCGAAGGAATTGGTTGTCACAAGTTCAACCCCAATTAAAGTAACCGAAGTATTCAAACCTCGGGTCGTCTCACAAGGAATGGGCAAACATGTGCATCAACATTGGTTACAATTCCGGGGTTGCAAGTCATGATCAAGAAACTAAACTAGGAATCTTAACAAGCAAGCAATCTTGAAGTGCAAGAAACTAATTCAAATAACTAAAGAAAAATGTGAGCAATTCTAAACTAATAAGATAGCATCCACTATAATTCTATTCTAAAACTAAACAAATAACTATAACTAAGCCAAAGCAATTAGGATTTTTGGATTTTCAAATATGAATGATAAAGCAACTCTTGGCTAGACATGGGAATTGGGGTCACTATCCTTGTCTAATAACCATATCTTGACAATTATCAAGAACCAAACTCATTAAGTCTACTTCTATACTTGAAGTATGTTAAATGGTTTAGTCAACATCAACCCATAAGGTCCAACCTAGCTACTAATTGACTTAGTAGTAGGCTAGTGTCAATGGCTATCAAATTGACCACTAAGGGTTCCCAAATCATCAAATCCATTAGACCCAATGACTCAAGTTTACCCAATTCCCTTAGCCTAGGCCAAGAGTAAAGAGAACTACTCCATAATCAAAGGAAACATTTCATCAAACACATGGTAAGCATTACTAAAGGACATATTCAAAGTGCAATTAAATTGAAATTAACACGTACCCACTAACAATTATCAACATACAATCACTCAAACAACACAATTAATCATGAAAATCATCAATGTAACACTAATAATTCAAGATTCACAAGATTCATGAAATGGGTATAAAATGACAATTGACAAGAAAACATAAAACTAACACAAGATCTAAATAAAATTATTCTAAGGGATTCAAATTAAGTAATCAAAACTAGTAATTAACAAGATCCAATTCATAATTTAACAAGGGAAGATCAAATTAAAGGTAGATCTCGAGAGGAACAAGGGTTTCTCTCTCTAGAATAACAAGAACCAAAACTAGCTAAAAATTGTGTCTAAGTGTAAAATGATTGGTCCCCTCCTTTCCCCTAGCTTCCTTGGGTCTTTTCCATGCAGAACCAGCTTGAATTTGGGCCTCTTGAGCCTTAGAAATCGCCAGACACGATTTTCTTTAATGAGGTCACGTGCAGCTTGTCGCACGTACGGGTCATGCGTGCGTGCACGCCGATTGATTTTGCGATCCACGCGTGCGCGCCATGTACGCGTGCGCGCCGGTGTGGATTTTCCTAATTTGCGCGGATGTGTTGATCTTTGCGCGCCACTTCCAGCTGTCCATATCCATGCGTGTGCGCGAGGTGCGCGTGCGCGTCCATGCTGAAATTCCCAAAAATTCAAATCTTCATGTTCCTTCCTCTTGAGCATGTTTTCTTTCTCTCTTCTAGGCCATTCTTGCCGTATAAATTCTGAAATCACTCAACAAACACGTCACGGCATCGAATGGTAATAAAAGAGGATCAAAATATAGCAATTCTAAGGCAAAAGAAGCATGTTTTCCATCATAAAGTAATATTAGGAAGAGAACACAAAACCATACAATTCTTGTGAATAAGTGTGAAAAATATTGACAAAACTCCCCAAATTCTACACAATATAAATCACAAAATTGGGGTTTATCATATATCAAGCAGTAAGGTGCATGGGATCAAGATATAAATTGCTAAATCCAGTGATGTCCAAATTAAAGGGGACCTACTTGCTAAATTTAGTTGTCGTCCAAAGGAGAAAGACTGCACAAAATACTGACTTTTCATGCCATCATTCGACGTTGAAGAGGAAAAAAAGAGAAGAAGCTAAAGGTAGCAATTTTAGACTTTTATGAGAGAACAAGGAATAACAGGGGTTAACATTATATTTTTCTTCTCAAAAGTAAAAAATTCTTCAGTTCATCAACTTGAGGAATAAAAAGAGAAAAAGGTGTTTTTACTCATGCATATTTCATGATTTGTTGACTTCTTTATTCCTATGCTCACGGCATCTAAAAAAACTAACAGAAATATTTAAGCCTCAACAAACTTTATTAAGAGAATAATACTGCTGATCTTTCCACTTTATTGGTAGGCTTTTAATTAACAAAGTTAAAGCTAGCTTCCAAAGTCAAATTTTAAAATTGACCCAGATTCCCTTAAGAGTCCAAATATTACACATGGAATAAGGTATTAAGAACATAAATTGTATTTGTACCTGTGAAATTTGTTAAGTAGGGAACATTTCAACCAATTCCACTGGAATTTTACCTCCTTCCTTAGAAGCAATATAGGAGACTAGTGCTTGCAATTGCGCTTTAACGGTATCCAACTCTTCTTGCACATTTGGACCACAAGTAGATGATGTGCCAGCATCATTTGAAGAACCTAAATTCATCTGACTAATTCTTGTAGTGTTGTTCTTGAAAGTAATTGTTGGAATAGCTCCCATGCCTAAACCTCGAACACAACCGGGGTGCTCTTTCCCAAGAACTACTCCAAGAGCATCAAGAGGAGAATTAACGGTTGATTCCACCGCTTGTTGACTGCTATATGCTTCAATCTTCTCCTACATATATAAAAAGAAAGAGAAAGAGTCAAACAATATTATCTTATAAAAAAGAAAGAAAAAGAAATACAAACAAGTTACTTATTGCACTTTAGTCTTACCGCTATTTCTTTAGCCTTTTCATTAACATAACTTCCATCTATTTTCTTGTGAATGATGTCCCACATTTGAACCCTACTAACTTCTTTTCCCGTCTCTTCCGTCTAAAATTCAAGAAAAGTAGAAAGACTCAATCAAGAAATATATCATTCAAGAAAAAATATGCATAAAATTAAGTAACTAACAGCAACAATATAACAACTGAGATGCATTAGGTGCTAACATAAATGACTCCTATGATATATAAAATATAATAATGGCAGCAAATGAAACATAAGCTGAGGATAGTAGTTCTCAGCCAATTCAAATAAAACCATAGAAATTTTTACCAATTCAGCCCTTCTTCTTGCAATTGATTTAGCACCTGAAGTATGAGGAATTATTTATTTTTACCGAATTTCTTGATTCCTCTTACAAAGATTCCGCAAGATAAATTTAGACACAATTAAATAAAGTCAAACATGCATTCAACATATAACATGCATTCAACATATTGCTGGTTCATTACAAACTCTATATAAAATAAAAGACGAGTAGGCAGCAAACTATGAATAAAGGCTTTTTATTACCAACTCTATATAAAGGCCTTTCACAATATTCCATATGAATTCAATATCCTATTTACAGCAGAAAACTATATAAGGCTTTTTAGTGGGACAACACTTAACTAGGAGAGTAAGTACTTACTGAGTTTCAGGCTTCAAACGATATTCTACGAATAAAGCCCATTGATCAAGAGTAATATCTTCTGGTGTATTATTTATGATCTCGGTTTTACTCAACCTCGGATCATAAAACTCATTCCAAAGCTTTATCCTATGTTCCCTCCATTTTTTGCCAAGCGATTAGAGCAGAAGTCGTTTAGCCAAGCTATCACACACTTTGAAGCAAAATCGACCCTTTAATATGGAACAAAGAATATATATTAACTAACAAATATAACTAAATAATGACAAAGAAATAAGCTTTAGAGTTTAAGTACTTGGAAAAAAATATTTCATTGATTTTCAAAAAAGCTCTCTAGAATGTCTGACCACTTATCAAAACTGATTGAAAATGCTACACAATCAGTGGCCAATTGCCCACAAACTCCAGCAAGCAGTCTGGCTGCTTCTCCTATTGCTGCATGCTGTCTATCAAAATTGACAACTATGCGCAAACCTTCTGACAAATTATGCACATCCTTCACTAATAAATGAAGGAGTGTAGTATCTTCATATTCATCTAAAATAGATAAATAAATATAAATAAATGAGTAATTGAGCGAATAAAGAATAAAACATATGATGATAGATATATATTATAAAAGATTGATTCTTGTGTAGGGTATAATGTAATAGCAACATATATAATACTATATATTATACATCAGAATTCCGAATCAAGGTGAAAATAGGCTAATATTAGTAATATCCACGGCAAGATAAATATCATTATTAAAACAAGAAAATACTATAATATTTAAGAAAAAGAACAAGTTGGATCAAATGTAAGAATATAAAATTTAAGAAAAAGAATAATTTGATCAAATGTATTACTGCTAAGCGAGATAAGCGAGAAAAGTTAGATAATAACTCAAAGTTAGAGCAGAAAAAGTTAGAACAAATATTCAAAGAAAAAGTTAGAGCAGAAAATGATTACTGCTAAGCGAGATAAGATGCTACGATTGATCAGAATATATATACTCTTCAGATAATAACTCAATAAAATAAGGTCTACTAATTACTAAAATAAAAAAAATAAGATATGAGCTATAGAAAACCGAAAAAAGTGTTTTGGAAGGAGAGAGGAACAGCTGTGAGGCATTGTGATGCATTCGAAGCTGCCGACTTATCTTGTGAAGAATTTGCAGCTGCTTTTGACTTGTCTTGTGAAGAATTTGCAGCTGTTGCTGCTTTAAGTATATTCTTGTACCTCTTTTGCTTTGGCGTATCTGCATAATAGATCAAATAAATAATTAATAAATATTTATGTAAAATTTATAAACAAAAGTTAAATTGAAAAAGAAGAAATGTAGATAAAAATTATTTTTCTATAATAAACCACTTTTTAATAAAACTCACCTACTCTACCGTCTTTGGCTTAGCTCAATTTGAAGACCTGGTTTCATACACGGTGATTCTGAAAGAAACTGAATTAATTTAACCTACTAACTATTCTGACATGTGTTTGTCTTCTCCAATGTCATTATCTAATAGTTCATAGTCTACCTCATCTCTTAACAAAGATAGATTATCACCATTTTCAAATAAGGAATATAAGTTTTGCTCTAACCATGGCTAGTTCTCGCATGCTTCATCATCTTCATTTCCCCCCCATATCATATGAATCTCTTGGCTTCAAATGCACGACAACACTCCAATCTTTATTCACTTCATCATGGACAAAATACACCATTTGAGCTTGTGAGGCTTCAATATATAGATCATCCTCCTCTCGGTCACCACTGTGTATTACTTGTGAAAAATTAACAGAAGTAAAATCCCAATTATCCTTTCTACAGCCCCGTTCTCTAGTGGTGTCAGCCCATTTACATTTGAATAAAGTAACCTGAAATCGGCCATTGTAGTTTAGTTCTATAATATCTTCTAGTTTGCCATAATATTACAAATCAGCATTCCTAACATCAGCATCACTAGCGCTAGTAACACAAGGAGTTGAAGACATTAAAAAAACTCCTACATTCTGGGTCTTTAACCCATTGTCTCGATTGGTAGATCGAAAGGAAAACCCATTAATACTAAATGTAGAAAACCTCTTGGCATATCGTGATGGACCCCATGCTAAGTATCTCAAATCCTCACGCACAGTATTCATAATATCTGGGTTTATAAGCTATTATGATAAAACAACATATTAGTTATTATATCCACAAATACTAGCTCAATATTAGCAAAAAATTATCACTTATCTATTTACCTACGCATGAAACCAAGTAACAAAATCTTTATTGACTCTTTTTTCTATCTCTACATTTGAAGGCCTTCTACCCTTAGATCATCTTCCTACAAAATCTTTGAAGTCACTGTCAGATATGAAAGTTTAACTCTAACTAAACAACTATTTTCAAGTAAATAAAAAACATGTATAAAAATCCTTAAGCACTTACTCAATGAACGGTTTGACATATGGACAATTTAAAATCACATATCAATATGCTTGTTTTTTTTTCCATAGGTGACAACTCAATACTGTGAAAGCTCCCTTTGAGTTCCCCATTTGTGGAAAAAGGGAATCCACATGTGTACTGTAATTATCATTCAGACGATCATCAACACGTGGTGGCCTATTAAATCTTGTCTCAATCCCTTCTAAGTATCGAGAGCCAAATGTAAGAGCTTCTTCAGCCACGTATCCCTCAGCTATAGAACCTTTTAATTTAGCTTTGTTTCGTACATAGGACTTCAAATGACCTAAATACCTAGTTTGTATAATTAAGTGACAGGTTAAATACCTAAGCAAGATATAACTAAGTGATAGGTTAAATGAATAATGATTGAAAAGAGATATTTACCTCTCAATAAGATACATCCACCTATAGTGTACTGGTTTTCCGAGTTTTGCTTCATCAACTAGATGACAGGTTAAATGAACCATGATTGTAAAGAAGGAATGAGGGAACAACATTTCTAAATGACAAAGAGTAAGGATTATTCGAGGTTGGAGCTTCTCAAGTTCTGTAAGACTTAAGCTTTTAGAGCACAAATTTTGAAAGAATGAAGACAACTCTATTAGCACTGCAGTAACTTTATCTGGTAGCACATTACGTATGGCAATGGGTAATAGTTGCTGCATAAGAACGTGGCAATCATGGCCCTTCAATACAGAGAGCTTTCTTTGCTTCAGGTCAACACACCGTGAAATATTACTCGAGAGACCATCTGGTACTCTAATATTCTTTATAGTACGCAAGAATATATCTTTCATGGAATTTGACATTGGGAACAAAGATGGATGATATCTCCCATTTTCATCTGGCCATAAATCTTTTCTTATACCCATTTCTTTAAGATCCTTACGAGCTTTGAGATTATCCTTTGACCTCCCAGTCTCATTGAGCAAAGTGTATAACACATTGTCGCAAGCATTCTTTTCAATATGCATAACATCTAGATTGTGGCGCAATAAGTTAGACTCCCAATAAGGAAGATAAAAAAATATGCTTTTCTTCCTCCACATCCCCGATTCATCTTCTTCTTCAACAACTTTTCGTCGAGTCCTCTTACCTTTACTTGCCTGTAGTTCCTTCCCGAATGAAATATTGATGCCTTCAAGTTGTTCCAATATTTCTGACCCTATTAGTGCTGCTGGAGAATCCCTTAACTCAACTTTTCCATTAAATTTTGCACGACTTAGCCTAAACTTATGATCCCTTTCTAAGAAACGGCGATGTCCCAAAAAATACCATTTTCCACCATGCTTTAATCTATATGAATCAGTGTTGAAGTTACATGTGGGACAAGCATATTTACTGTGTATGTTCCACCCAGATAAGTTACCAAGGCCTGGAAAATCACTAATTGTCCACATTAATGCTGCTCGCAATGTAAACATTTCATTCTTGAACCTATCTAATGTTTGAACACCATCATGCCACAACTCTTTTAACTCTTTAATAAGAGGTTGTAAGTATACATCTATGTTGTTCCCCGGCATTTTCTCTCCAGGAATAATCATTGACAAGATAAGTGATGTTAGCTTCATGCACTCCCATGGAGGCCGATTGTATGGAATAAGCACCACTGGCCAAATGCTATAGTTTGTACGCATAGCTCCAAAGGGGTTGAATCCATCAGCTGCAAGACCAAGACGTACATTTCGAGGATCTTCGGCAAACCTATCATGAAGTAAATCGAATGTTTTCCAAGCTTCAGAATCTCGCGGATGCCTTATCTTCGAATCTTTCTTTTCTGTCGAAGCATGCCATTGCATTGATTGAGGAGTCTTAGAACACATGAATAATCATTGAAGTCTCGGTTTTAGTGGAAAGTATCACAAGATCTTTGTTGGTTTCTTCTTTTTAGCATCGCTCCATTTAGATGTCTTGCATCTTTTGCATCTTTGCAAATCTTCATCCTCCCCCCAATATAACATGCAGTCATTAGGGCAAGTAGGTATCTTGGTATAATTAAGCCCTAGTTTATTTATGGTTTTCTTGGCCTTATAGAATGTATTTGAAATCTTTGCATTTTCAAAAGCATCTTTTAATAACTTGAGGATTTTGGTTATGGCTTTGTCGCTTATTCTATATAAGCACTTTATGTGAAACAAACTAATTAAGAAAGACAGTTTTGAATACTTTGTGCACCCTTCATACAATTGTTCATTGCCATCTTCTAACAACTTATAAAATTCTACATTTTTTCCATTGTCCTCTTCATTTTCTGCATTGTCTCCATCTCCATCTTCTATGTTGTCTTCATCTCCATTTCCATCTTCATTCAAGTAAGGTCCAGCAACTCCAAACGCATCATTGAGCATTGTTACCATTGGATGCTGAGATGTCGAATCATCTTGTACAATATGACTAGTTTGATGAACTTGTGACCCAACTCCAACTACTTCTTCACCATGCCAATACCAAACTTTGTAGTTTTCTGGAAATGGCTTGACTATTAAATGTTCAAAAACTTTCTCTCTTGTTTGCCACTTGCCAAAACCACACACCGGACAAGGGCATTTAATCTGACGACCCGCGAGAGATCGATGCTCAAAAGCAAAATCCAAAAACTTGTCTAAACCATCTTTATACTCATGCGTGGTTCGTGGTTTTCCAATCCATGACTTATTGATTGACATGACTAAGAGGGACTACAAATAGGGATTTTAAAAAATCTATTCATTAAAAATCTATATATATTCTAAAGGCAAGAAATTTATTCTTTGATATGCAAATTAGATATTAAAAACTTACTTAAATAGTATTTAAAAGAAAATATAAGGAAATTATAATTACCTCTTTCAAATGATAATTTTCCTTCTTTCTTTCTTTCTCAGCAAATATTAAAACTTGAAACTTTTAAAGTAAAGTAGCTAGCAGCAAGAGTTGAAGAAGATCTAAAACCTGTTTCACATAAAAAATTATCACCAACAGATTTATTAGAATTATTAAGATTAAACATTCAAAATTTCAAATAATCAGCATGCATGTGGTCAACTAGAATATACCAAAATTTTCAACTTAAAATAATAAGATAACTAAATTAAGGTACCATATATCATGTACGATCAATATCTATACATCATGTGTGTATGTATAATCAACTAAGAATATATGAATGCTGTATTTTTAATAATTTAGGATTAATATCAAATTATATTATTAAAGGATTTGAACAATAAGAATTAATTAATACAACATTTATAAAAATATAATTCATTATATATAGAGTCCTAACTTTTTATTTAGTATAATAAATAAATATACCTAATAAATTAAATTTAGCATCAAAAGTGGGATTGGGATTGGGAGAAAAGACAAAGACAAAGACAAAACAAAATTTATGCAGAGCAAAGCACAATCATCCATTCTCTTAAACTGCACAGCTAGGAGAGAGTCTCAAAACACAGAGAATTTATGCCTTGTGGACAGTGGCCACAAAATAAAGTAATACAAACCACTATAAGCAACTCAAGAATATTACTGAAAACATGAAGGAATAACCTAAGTTTGTAAAAAAGAAAAATCTCTTTTCACAATCATTTGTTTATGAATTTCTGCATGACTGATGGATACCCATTAACCTCAAAACCAAAGCTTTTTTTTTTTTCAACTTTTTATTTTCCCTGCTCAAATTGTCAAAGAAAGAAGTAAAGCAATGGAAACCACCAAGAATTTGCAGTTGCAAAAGGAAGCTGAGCTTCTTGATATTTTCCTTTAGCTTTTTTTTCTCTTGCTCTCAGGTCTTAACACATGGCAGTAGTAATAGCATAACAACCAAACTCACTAACCTGAACTAGAACTTGCAGTTTGAATTGACAACAATGAAAAGCATGTAAGCTTTTTAATGTAACCTTGTTCCTCTATTTTGCTTTCTGACTTGCAATTAAACTTGGTATGGAAAGCTCACACCCCACTTGAAGAAAAGTCTTGTTTGTTTATACTCATGAGAAATAGCATGTGTCCAAATGCTAGTAATCTTGGGTTGGCAATTTTACATGACCTTTAAAGGACCAAGTTATAGTTTTACTAGTTTCCAATGTTTAACAAACAAAAGTAAAATCACTAAAAATGCCAAACACAGTCTAATGTAAGTATGTAACCAAGAACTTAAATAAATAAATATAAAATCAGAAGTCGTATCATCATCCATGCCTGGACATAGGTTTTATTTGTATACTCAATAACTCAACAAAAATTTTACTTTCTCAAACTGATAATTTTGAGAGTCATTTTATTTGTTTAATTTTAAACATGATTACTCTGTTCTACAGCTAAACTAGTTTATTTAACTTCAAATAGGAGGAAAAACAATTTATAATAATTTTGATTGACTCTAAAAGTCAATAAGTCAAAAAATTAAGTGTACAAATTAAGTTATGCAGCCTTTTTCCCCTTCCCCTTTTCTTTAGATGTAACCATCTATAGTTTATTTATTTTGTGATACACAATATATATCTCAATTAACATTTTGGGTTAACATTTTGTTTCTGTTTACAAGCCATATATAATCAAATCGGTTGGTTATGGAATAATTAAGGGGATTGATATAATGCTTCTTTGTGCTACACTAAATACATCTATTTTACTTGCTAGTTCATCAAAAATATATTTTTTTTATTAGAATTGGCCTCGTTTATTATATAGGCAATGCTATTTATTTTAATTTTTCTCATTTCTTTTATATGGATGCCAAATAGCAAGATTACAACACCTGTAGGCCCCCTTTAAACCACAAGAACACAAATTCAATTAAGGCAGCTAGGCCCTGATCAATAACAAATCCAGTCAGCTAGAACAAGGGAGAACAGAACCAGTAACTGCATTAGTACTAAATCATAGTACCAGCAATATGTACTATATCTGTAATTAAAACAGTAATCATACCTTGTGGATTTAGGAGGAACTTTCGATATTGAGAGTTTATCAATGTCGTTTACTACCAATTCTTTTCAGGAGTGCCACCACAGTCACTGCAACAAAAATCTTTATGCTGCAAATATAAGAAAAAATAAACAAGATTGAGAATAAGCATGGCACAGTAGAATAATTTGAATAACAAAGTTAATTTAAAAATAAAAGTAGCTGCTTCTACTAATTTTCATGATGTGCAAAAAAAGATACACTCCTTCTGCATATTGATAATTCATTTTCGGTGCAATTTATATCTATACAAACTAATTTAATATAAAATTGTTTGGAGTAACTATACTAATTCTGAAATTCCAAGGACTGTGTAAATATAATTGTTCACTATCATTGAGTAGAACAATACCATTTGGATTTTTTATTTTCCTTTTTTAAAAATTTATTTCTTGCTTGATAATCAGTTGCATATCTGAATTTCTGAACAAAAAATTGCAACAAGAAGAAGTATCTATTGGAAGTTGGAAACAACATCCAATATGTGCAAGATTAACATAGTAAAATAAAATTAATCAGGAATATAATTATAAAGCTATAGATGCTGGATAATGTAACAGTTTCTAAATCATACCTCTGATTAAGCACCAGTGTGAACACTAGAATGCTGATGTTACATTGTCACAAGGGTAAAACATAAATTTATAACGGTTCAACTACATAGAGACCAGTAATTATTATTATCAACTCAAGTTAATTAGTTCTATAAATATTTAAGCTATAATTTACAAAACGAAGCTGGAAAAAGAAGAAATAGCACTCAAATATATGAAGCTATTTTCCTGCGCTAGGTTTCCATCATCAGACACTGTCCTTAGCAAAATTCACGTCACATTTTCACCGTTACAACAAATTTTTGAGTGAGAAGCGAACCCAAAAAGAAAGAGAAAGAGAGAGAGAGAGAGAGAGAGAGAGAGGTACCATAAATGGAAGGAAAGGTAGAACGAAAGGGAGGCATTAAGATTTTGGTAGAGAAGGACAGCAAAAAGCTAGAGGAGACGTCACCGGAGGAGATCGTCGTCGGAGGAGGAGATGCCGTCGGAGGAGATCGTCAAGGAATGCATAGGATCAGAGATCGCCACACAATGGAAGTAGTAATGTACGCAGGCGTCTTCAGCAATGACCTAGTGTTTCTAAAATTAGGGTTGGAATTGGGCTTTTATATATATGGGAGATAGGGCGGGTTGGAACCGCTGTAATGACCCAAATTGCCACCAAGGACAAATCACTTAACGGCAGCAACAAAAAACACCACAATATCCAAATATTATGGCAGGTTTTTAAAATCGCCATATTATAAATACCATTTTAAACTCTTTTTTTTTGTAGTGCATATACTTACACAAAATATATTTCTTCTAGTTTCTTGTGAGAGAGACTATATTTGCATCACTCACTTCCCTAAAAATAAGAAAAATTGCGTAGTGTGTTGTGTTCTTACTACTACCATACATTGAATCAATAAGTTTCCTAGTAAAATTCTTTAGCGAGTACTATTTTGTTTGATAACTCTCTATTTTGTTCTTTTTAACAGGCACAAAAGGAAGAAGAACTTCCAGAGCAAGTTCTGTGCTGCTTAAGATTGAACAAAATTGATTTTGTTAACCATGGTCAAATTCTGACCTTAGTTAGTCTTGATGGTTGATTCAGGCAGGTATCAGTTGAGAATGGCTGTGGAGCCAATCTAAGTTAAGACATTTAGAATTAAAAAATCATGTTATATTTGATACTTTATTTGTACTAGAGTTATTACTTTTGATTTTAAATTCTAAAAAATTATATATGATGTTTAGTACTATATTTATGAATTACGTAATATTTTGTTTATGTTGACTTTATAGCTGATTACACTGAAAGTCGTGAAAGCCTAACAACATAGAGCCTATATGTAGACGGGTTATCCAATAAATCCGGTAGTGAAGCAATTGTAGTCATGGAAAGTGAGCAAGGAACTCGAATAGAACTCTCACTAAGGTTCGAGTTTCCTATTTCTAATAACCAAGCAGTGTATGAAGCCATGCTTGCTAGCTTGCAGCTAGCTAAAGAAGTAGGGGCAAAAAGGTTGATAGTGTTAAGTGACTCTCAAGTTGTAATCTCACAAATTAATGGCACTTATCAAGCCAAAGATCCTAACATGAAGAAATACTTAGATGAAGCACGAGAACAACTAGCACAATTCTCGGAAGAAGAGTTCCGAAATATAACTCGGGAATCAAATGCCCGAGCAGATGCTCTCTCCAAGCTACCCATCACTAAGCCTGGGGGCAACAATAGAAGCCTCATCCAGGAGACTCTCCATGCACCATCAATATCAAAGAGAGATGACATCTCTGATGTGATGACTATATCTAAACAAAATTTAGGGTGGATGATCCCTATAGCCAACTATCTTAAATTTAATATCCTCCCTATAAACGAAAAAGAGGCTCGAGGACTTATAAGGGAAGCACAAAATTATACATTGGTCTACAATGTCTTATATAAAAAGGGCATATCAACACCTCTCTGAAAATGTGTCCTGACCTCTAACACAAAGAAGGTTCTAGAGGAAGTACACAATGGCATATGTGAAAACTAACTAGGAGCCCGATCACTAGCCAAGAAGGTGATCTGAGCCGGCTTCTTCTGACCGATTGATAGATAAGATTATGGCCGGTCTAGAATTTTATCAATAGAAAAGCAATGTCATTATCATAGTATAGTCCTAGACCAACATGTAATCCTACCAATCAAATTTTAGAATTGGTTGTCACAAAGTCAACCCCAATATAAAGTAACCGAGAGTATTGGTCTCGGGTCGTCCTCAAGAGAATGGACAAACATGTGCATTTATATTGGTTAGAATTCTGGGGTTGGGAGTCATGAGCAAAAATTTAAACTACTAAAATTAACATGCAAGGAATCTTAAAGTGCAAGAAACTAAATAAAGAAACTAAGGCAAGATATGAGCAATTTCAATATAACAAGAGAACATATGAGCTACTTCTTTTCTAAGACTAAGTAAACAACTAAACTAGCCACAACAAGAACTAAACAATTGGGATTTTTTGGTTTCAAATATAAATGATAAAAGGCACTCTTGGCTAGGCATAAGAATTGGGGTCACCATCCTTGTCTAATTGGCTTAGTAATAGATTGTGTCAATGGGTATCAAGTTGACCATAAAGGGTTCTCAAATCACCAAATCAATTAGACCCAATGACTCAAGTTTATCCAATTCCCTTAGCGTAGGCCAAGAGTAAAGAAAACTACTCCATAATCAAAGGAAACATTTCATCAAACACATGGTATGCATTAATAAAAAACATATTCAATTTGCAAATTAATTGGAAACTACAAACACCCACTAACAATTATCAATAGAATACAACTCAATTAGCAGTATCGATCATAGAAAACATCAATGCACTAATAGAAATCCAAGATCCATAAAGTTCGTAAAACGAGAAGAAAATGGAAAATAACAAGAAAATTCAAATTCAAGCACAAGATCTAAACAAAATGAAAATTAGAGAACTCAAATTGAATAATTGAAACTAAGATTAACAAAATCCAATTTAGAAATTCAACAACGGAAAATCAAATCAAACTAGATATAGAGAGGAGCAAGAGTTTATCCCTCTAGAACATGAGTGCCCAAAAACTAGCCAAAATGTGTGTAAAGTGTCAAATGATTGATCCCCCCCATATCCTCCTATAATCCTCGGTCTTTTCCATGCAGAATCTACTTGAATTTGGGCCTGGAGCTCCTCAGAAATCGCCATCCACAATTTCATTAATGAGGTCACGTGCTGGACGTCACGCATGCGCATCGGCCACGCGTGCGCGTCATCTGAGTTTTGCTAGCCATGCGTACGCGTCAGGCATGCGTACGCGTCGCTGGGAGTTTTGCCAATCCATGCGAATGCATCAATTCTCGCGCGCTATTCCTAGCCTCTTACACCCACGCATGTGCGTCGGCCACGCATGCGCGTCGCATCCAATTCTCCAAAGCTCAATTCTTCATGTTCCTTCACTCAACAAACACATCACGGCATCGAATGGTAATAGAAGAGGATTAAAATATAGCATTTTTAAGGCAAAAGAAGCATGTTTTCAGCCATGAAGCGAAATGAGGAAGGAAACACAAAACCATGCGATTTATTTGAATAAGTGCAGAAAATATTGATAAAACCTCCTATTTTCTACAGAAGATAAACCACAAAATTGGGGTTTATCAAATCTCCCCACACTTAAACCAAGCATGTCCTCATGCTAAAAATAAAAAGACCAAAGAATATAGGAGAATGGGGTTCATGAAATGCAAATTACCTAAATGAATGCAACTAATGCAAATGCGTCTATCTACATGGTCAAAAGTGAATCAATCTCCCAAGAATACATATGAGCACATTGGGCCAAAATGACAAGATAATTCATGAACTCTACCAATTCAAGCATCAAAGTGGAGTGTACATAACTTGCATGAAGAAAGCTCCTGAAAACCGGGAATAAAAAGTTGAGCATCAAACCCTCACTGGAAGTGTTTGCACTCTATCCTCTCTAGTGTTTGAGGGCCGATTCTTTCAATTCTCTACTAATCTCGCTTTCTAAAGCTTGCTCTTCTTCTACCAATCAACATATGTTCAATGCATGAATACACATAACAAGAGGTCTTTTGAAGGGTTGTAATGGGGTTAGGGTGAAGGTAGGATTGTATTTAGTCAAGAGGACTAAAATTGCATCCTTGATTAACCTAAACTTCCCACCTAATCTAAGACAATCCATGTAATTAAAAAATAAAACCAGACTACCCATTGAATATCTTTTGCCACATGTCCATTCATCTCAATTTGAATACAACACATATTCATAGCTATCACCACTTACTTTGGGACATTTTGTCCCCTTTTTATTGCTTTCTTATTTCCTTTTTCTTTTTCTTCTTTTTATTATTAAATTTTTTTATTATTTATTTTTTTCTATTTTTTTTCATTTTCTTTTATTCTTGTGGTGGTTACTATATATATGAAAGATTAATGCATATGCTTAAGATACTGAATGTATGAACATGCGCCCAACCCTTTTTCACATTTTTCCTTAAAGTATAACATACCCAATTCCCAAACCACATGTTCCCCATCTAATTTTTCCACACTTAAATCATGTACACTCTTCTCACTAGTCTAAGCTAACCAAGGATTCAAATCAAGGACATTCATTATTTTTTACTTAGAGTTAGTGATGTGCTAAAATAACGAACAGATGGGGTTAAATGGGCTCTCAACATTGGTTTACAAAGGATGATGAAAGGGTAAGGCCATATCGGTATATGAGCTTTGTGAAATGAAGGCCTCAATCATTTATATACATGCATACGCTAAACAATGGAAATATAGAATCAAGCAAGACAAAGATTACAATCTTAGAGAGAACAACACACACCGCAATAAGATATATTGGTTGATAAGATGCTACCAATCAATCAAGCTCAAAATCTCACAAGGTTGTGTGTTCTCGCTCAAAAACCATGTTCCAAAATAAATTCTTCAAGAAATTTTAATACAAAAAAAATTTTCCAAATTGGTAAGGTTCCCTAAAGACGATTTCTTGAAAAAGAAGTCATCATCCTAACCAACTAGTCCTAACATGCAAAAAGTGTTCAAATACAAAAACTAACCATGCAATTAAAATTAAAATTAAAATTATTAGTGTTGAAAAGAAAGGGTTGTTACCTACGGAAGTCGGTAACCGACCTCCCCACACTTAGAAGTTTGCACGGCCCTCCGTGCTATTGGTGATGTGCAAGATGGGATTGGGGTCGCCACTTCCACTATCCATTATCTCTTGAGTACTTGCATCACTTGGGTCTGAAGTGGATGTGGAAATGTTCCGCCGTTCATATCGGTCCACCTTTTCAGTGAGCTCAAGAAGCAGTTGGTGGCATGACTTCTGTGGTGCTGATGAAGTGGTAGGAATGTCGGAAGGGATAGCCGTGTCAAGGCTTGTGGTATCCGCCGGAGGCTTAAGATATTTTCTGCTCGGGATGATGTTGCCCTTCGCTAGAATTATCACCTCCATGTCCTTAGCCTCGTGCAGAACACCAACAGCAAAAACCAAACATGTCACCAAGGTGGGAAATAGGAGGTTACCCTTAGTATGGACGCAACCCATCGCTTGTCGGATGAGGAGTGGGATGTTGATTGGCCTATCCGTGAGAATGCACCAGACAAGGAGGGCGAAGTCCGCTGTGAAGGAGGTCTCATGAGTGCTTGGAAGGATGTAGTGTAACAAGATTTGAGCCCACACTCGAGCCTCCACGGTAAGCGCTTGCCGCAATACACCTAGGTTGGGCCCTGGCTCTCCCTTGGGTTTATTCTGCTCCCGGCTGGGCAATGACCCTAAGGACAGGGCTCCAATCATACTCAAATTCATTGCGCTGACGTAGGACTTCCTGGTAACCATCCATCTCATCCGGGACCGGTAAAACATTAAGTATCCGCTGAATGGCTTCCTCCGAAACAGGGACTTGCTTCTGGCGCACAAAAAATGACTGAAGAGAAGGGGAGTGGTAGTTGTAGTAGAACTCCACCACCCAAGAAAGGTTGGCTTCTTGCGGTCTCCGCATTAGAAATCCCCATTGTCGACGCTCAATGCGGGGCATCACAAACTGAACAATGTATCCCGAAGGGGCGAGGAGGTGTTCAGAATGATAATTTCTTTCAACCATAGCGGGGAACATAAGCTCACAGAAGCGGTTGGGAAATTAGACTTTCCGGATTCTCATGAATGCTGCCATCAGTTCTAGCTTACACCACGGAGATTCTGATTAAGGAATCTAAGAGATACTCATTCAGTCGGATATAGAACGGAGGTAGTTGTCAGGCACACGTTCATGGTTTGAGGAAGGTGATGAATGTCACGGATCATCACCTTCATCACAGTTAAGCGCGAATGAACATCTTAGATAGGAACAAGCGTGTTTG
>NC_029794.2:71668549-71755876 GCF_000816755.2 Arachis ipaensis | reverse complement strand
ATAAAATCAAAATAGATACTAATTACTACTATATGACTCCTAAGGTAAAATTAAAATAAGAACAGTTATCACAGAGTTAAGGCTAAGATTAGAACTCAACAACCTTGAGGTTTGGGAAGTGGATGTTCCTCTAGTCTGTGAGGTGCTTGGTCCTTCAAGAGAGAATTTCTGGTGCTTCAGTTCCTTTAAATCACGCCCTTGCTCCTCTTGGAGTGGGTTGTTTTCCTTTAGGGGCCATGATCTTAGTGATCACGGATAAGCACACCAAACTTAGAGCTTTGCTTGTCCTCAAGCAAAAGAAAAAGAAGGAGATGGGTAGAAGGAGAGCTCTTCCCCACCATCCTGGCGTTTGAACGCCCAAACACTGCCTGTTTTGGGCGTTCAACGCCCAAATGCTGCTATCCTGGGCATTCAACGCCCAGTTGTTGCCCTTTTCTGGCGTTGAATGCCAGATAGCTATCCTTACTGGCGTTCAGCGCCCACTGGATGCCCATTTTGGGCGCTGAACGCCCAAAAATGGCCTTCACTGGCGTCTTCTTGCCAGTGAGCTCCCTATCTCTGTTTTGTGTGCAGATTCCTTCTGTAACCCTGTAAACTTATACAAATGATTCTTTACCTTAGTGTCAGTGAACTTTATATAAACAAATAAAAATAAAAATAGGAACACGACAATAATAAGAGACTCTAAACTAAAAAGGGAAATTTTTCCTAATCTAAGCAACAAAATAATCCGTCAGTTGTTCAAACACGAACAATCCCCGGCAACGGCGCCAAAAACTTGGTAGCACAAATTACGAATCACACTTTTCACAACTCGTACCACTAACCAGCAAGTGCACTGGGTCGTCCAAGTAATACCTTACGTGAGTAAGGGTCGAATCCCACAGAGATTGTTGGTTTGAAGCAATCTATGGTTATTTTGTAAATCTTAGTCAAGAAGTCAATTATGTTTATCAGTTGAATTATGAATAACCAGTAGAGCATAAATTAAAAGTTACTTGTTTTGTAGTAATGGAGAATATGTTGGAGTTTTGGAGATGCTTTGTCTTCTGAATCTCTGCTTTCCTCTTTCTTCTGATTCACGCACGCATGTCCTCCTATGGCAAGCTGTGTGTTGGTGGATCACCATTGTCAATGGCTACCTTCCATCCTTCCAGTGAAAACTATGCTCACGCGCTCTCTCACAGCACGGCTAATCACCGGTTGGTTCTCGATCCGGTTGGAATAGGATTTACTATCCTTTTGCATCTGTCACTAATGCCCAGCCTTCAGGAGTTTGAAGCTCGTCACAGTCATTCAATCCTTGAATCCTACTCGGAATACCACAGACAAGGTTTAGACTTTCCGGATTCTCATGAATGCTGCCATTAGTTCTAGCTTACACCACGGAGATTCTGATTAAAGAATCTAAGAGATACTCATTCAATCGGATATAGAACGGAGGTGGTTGTCAGGCACACGTTCATGATTTGAGGAGGGTGATGAGTGTCACAGATCATCACCTCCATCACAGTTAAGCGCGAATGAACATCTTAGATTAATAAAATAATAAATAATAATAAAATATTAAATAATAATATTTAATTAAAAATTATATTTTAATAAAAATAATAAAATAATACAGAAAAGGCAGTTTTCTGTAAAAGCTTTAGAAAGACAACTTTAAGTGCAAAATCTCATAATTACCTTCATAAAACACTTAGTGAGTGGTAAGAACATATTAGTGAGGCAAAGATAAAAGTAAGATAAAAAGTTGAAGAAAACATAAAAATCAAAGAAAAAGTCTGTAAAGTTTTAACGACAGAAAAACAGACAGAGACTAGTAAACAAACTAAGGCAACATAGTTAGTCCTTGAGTTGCGACTAGGGTTAGGTATTATATGAAAAGTTAAACTCTTTCAGTATAGACTTAATGAACCTATACTTGGGACAGGCTAACTATTCATACCGAAATTTACATAAGCTTTAAATACATACGTTAAGCAGAGCAATCAGAGCAGAGTAGAGAAACACAGAAAACAGAGTAACCAGAGTGAAGTAAAGAGATAAAGAGAAAAAGAGTAATATAGATACAGATGGAAAGAGTAATCAGAGAAGAGAAAAGAGATACAAAGAACAGAGTAACCAGAGCAGAGTAAAGAGATACAGAGAAAAGAGAAACCAAAGTAGAGTAAAGAGATATAAGAGAAGAGTAGTATAATAAAGAGATATTATATATATATTTGTTGCTTAATGCAACCCAAGAGATATTATTTATTTGTTTGTTGCTTAATGCAACCCAAGAGATGTTTATTTATTTATCTGTTGCCCTAAGGCAACTCAAGAGTAATTTTCCGTTCCCAAGAGTATATATTTCCTGCGAGTAGAAAGCAGAGGCTGTCTCAATAGAGCTGCTAATAATTATATGCGCATTTATTTGAATGAAAAATCGTATCCGGGAAATCGTGAACTCGTGAGCGGATAAATGTCAGGAATGCAGGTGCTAACCGACACATGAGCTCATGGCCTGCGCTAGGGCTAGACAAGCATCATTCTTATCTGCGCATTACTCTCTGTTGCATTCCTACTTGTGTGTGATCTATTTCTTTATGTTTGTTTGCTCGAGTGTTATGTCTGTGCTTTATCTTCTTGTATTCTTCTGCTTGTGTTCTATTCTTTGTTTTTCTATCTATTTTTAACTTCTATTTACTATATTACTGTATTCTATTATCCATCTACTAATCAAAAACGAATAAATGAACATAACTAACAACCCCGACCTTACTAAGAACTCCCCAGTTCTTACCCCTTCTCTCCCTTCCTCCCCCTCAGATGGAGACGGGCGTAATCTTCTATGAGTTTGAGGACCCTTACGTCTACGAGGATCCGGTACATCACAGTTACTTCATTATGGATTTGGAGCCTCGTATTAGACGATATGTGTTACCTAATCGAGCTTTTCAACATCCTCTGTCTAGCCCCCATTTTGATCCCGATGCTCCTTACGACTTTCCCCTTATCCTGGTTACATCCTGACGCACCTGGACATCCTTTTCCTGATGAACCCGAACCTCCTATACTAGCTCAACCTTTGAATGAGGTGGTACCTGAGCCTATCATTCCTGATGACCCCGAGTTAGCTAGTGACTACGTACCTGTGATATCACCAGAGTGGGATTTTCCCCCTGAGCCGATCCCCGACTTTCCACAGCCTGATGAGCCGGCACTACCGGACGGTGGGGTAGCTCCTATATATGCGAACGGACCTGTGCTCGCGAATGGTTTTGTACATAGTGACAGCAGTATTTCTGGTGGATCTGAGGGTATAGATGTAGCTGCGGACGATGAGGCGGAGGAGGATCCTGAGATAGAAATAGAGCAGGATGAGGAGATGGACGAGCCTCACGACGATTCTCCAAACGGCCACGTGTAGATATAGCTTGACAGCCGTAGGGGCATTCTTTTGATGACACTCTAGACTGACATTATCTAATAGTTAGTCTCTCACTTGTGTTAGTACACCCGAGAGCTAGGAGCTATATAGTGGTTAGGCTAGCCTGGGCGCCAGTTTAGCGGCTTTTTGTATAGGCCAGGCCCCAGGAGTGGCGTGTATATATTAGCTACATAGGATGACGAGGATGTAAACTGACTTGATCTTGTGTAAACGCTACATGTTTTGTTATAGTGTACATGATGTATATTATCAGCTGTGCTTCTATGTTTCTTTATGCTTCCTTTTTATTTCTCTCAATTTATGCCTGTTTATTTTACCTAGTTATCCGCAACGATATAATAAAAAAAAACTTACTTGTAAAACTGGCATCGCTCTAACAAGGAACATGCTCATATATTAAATAATAGTTAATAATTAGGAGGGATAAGTTAGTAACACTTAGCTTCTTGTTTGACCATGGCATACTGGGAGTTGGGTCGTTACAATTTGGTATCAGAGCAATTTGTTCCCAATAGAGCCTGGGGAATGGACTGACTATGCTTCATTGCATACTCTGCTTGTGTGTCTCATGCTGTTAGGGTGTCTTCAAGATACATTTGGCATGAATGTCTATGAGTTCTCATTTTGGGAATGTTTGTGCCTAACTTGAGATATTATGACTGATCACCTTAATGTTGGTTGTTTGGTGCGATAGGACCTTAATGACTGTGAGTAGGCATAGTTTAATCGAGCTTCGAATGACGAATCGATGTGAGGCACAGCTATCCTCATAGCTGTTATGATCTCCATGGTTATGGTTATGTCAGATTTGGATGCTGTAAGGAACGAACGCTTATTTTACTTGTGAGGAATCTGAACACAAAGCTAGGATCTACATAAGAAAATTTGTTCAGAATCTAGTGTGAACCCAGCAATAAGGTCGAGTGTTTACCATAACTATTGATGATGCTATGCAATCAGACGCCCTGATCCAAGGTCAGTGTATTGTCAAAGATCGATTTCTAACTGTACTGTATGACTCGGGTGCATCGCATTCCTTTCTTTCTTTAACTGTTGCTCGTGAGTTGGGACTAGATTTCTCTGAGTTGAACTTTGATCTGATTGTCCATACACCTGCATCCCAAAATGCTTTGACTAGTTTAGTGTGCCTGCAAGTACCATTCACTATTAGGAACAGAACTTTTATACATGATCTAATCTGTTTGCCTCTATGTGGTTTGGAAGTTATTCTAAGATTAGATTGGTTGTCCAAGTATCATGTTTTCCTTGATTTCTATGAAAGAACTGCCTGTTATTCCATCTGAGAGTTTAGATATTAAACCATTTCTGTCTCATATTTTATATCTGAATTCTATAAGAGTTACATTAGACGGGAGTGATTGTGAGGGATACGTTCTGTTAGCGGCTAGCTCGAATGATAGTGAACTAAGCTTAGAATGAATCCGAGTGGTGAAGGAATTTCCTGATGTTTTTCGGATGACATACCTGAGTTTCCCCTTAACGAGAGATAGAGTTCAGCATTTATCTAGAACCTGGAACCAGACCAATATCTATAGCACCGTACCGGATGTCACCACTGGAACTTGCAGAGTTGAAGAAGCAGTTGGATGAGCTTCTTAGAAAGAAATTTATTCATCCCAGTGCATCACCTTGGGGAGCTCCGGTATTATTAGTAAAAAGAAGGACGGTGGATAAGGCTCTGCGTGGATTACCGACAGCTAAATAAGGTCACTATTAAGAATAACTACCCACTTCCACGGATTGATGATCTGATGGATCAGCTGAAAGGTGCAATTATGCTCTCAAAGATTTATTTGTGACTGGGTCATCACCAAATTTGAGTAGCCAGATATACCAGAGACTGTGTTCAGGATTCAGAAATGATGACGATACTGAGACATATGGGAGCAAAAGAACCAGAAGCTGTGAGACAAGATCGTAGTGGTCCATGGAGGTACAAGAACAGAATTTGTGTGCCTAACTCTGGGGATTTGCGACAAAGGATTCTTGTAGAAGCTCATCAAAGTAGATTCTCCATGCATCCTGAAGTTACAAAGATGTATAAAAATTTGAAACAAACGTTCTGGTGGCCGGGCTTAAAGAAAGAAGTAGCTGATTATGTCTCGAAAAGTTTAACCTGCCAGAAGGTGAAGGTGGAACATCAGAAGCTGTCAGGAACCCTGTGATAAACCCCGATTTTGTGGTTTATCTTGTGCTTATTTTGGGGGATTTTATCAATATTTCTCACACTTATTCGCAAGAAATACATGGTTTTGTGTTCACTTCCCAATATTGCTCTATGATGTAAAACATGCTTATTTTGCCTTAAAATTGCCATATTTTAATCCTCTTCTATTGCCATTCGATACCGTGATGTATTTGTTGAGTAATTTCAGGAATTATAGGGTAGGAATGACTTAGAAGAGAGGGAGAAAGCATGTACAAAAGGGAGGAACATGAAGAATTAAGATCTTTGGAAAAGTAGCATCGGCGTGCTCGCGCACTCCACGCACACGCGTGGATGGGATTGGCTGGAAGCGGCGCGTGAGGATGGACGCATCCGTGCGAATAAGGAGAATCTTATCGACGCACACGCGCACGTGGCGCACACGCATAGATCGCAAGAGCAACCGGCGCGCACGCACGCATGGCGCGCACGCGTGGAAGACTGCATGTGACCTCATTAAAGAAAATCGTGCCTAGCAATTTTTGAGGCTCATTAGGCCCAATATCAAGCTGTTTCTGCCTGGAAAAAGACCCAAGGATGCTAGGGGGAAAAGGGGGATCACTCATTTTACACTAGGACATAATTTTTAGTTAGTTTTGGTTCTTTGGTTATTCTAGAGAGAGAAACCCTTGTTCCTCTCTAGATCTAGTTTTAATTTGTTCTTCCCTTGTTGATTTCTGACTTGAATCTTGTCAATTACTAGTCTTAATTATTTAATTTGAATTCCTTGTTACAATTTTGCTTATATCTTGTGATAGTTTACGAATTCTTGTCAATTCTCATTTTATACCCATTTCAGGAATGTTGTGAATCTTGACTTGTTGCTGTTACATTGATGATTTCTATGCTTAGCTTTGTTGTTTGGATGATTGCATGTTGATAATTGTTAGTGGGTATTTGTAGAACTCAATTTAATTGCTACTTTGAACATGTCTTTTGTTAGTGCTTACCAAGTGTTTGATGAATTGTTTACTTTGATCATGGAGTAGTTCTTTTTCACTCTTGGCCTAGATCAAGGGAATTGGGTAAACTTGAGTCATTGGGTCTAATGGATTTGATGATTTGGGAGCCCTAGGTGGTCAATTTGATACTCATTGACGCCAACCTACTACTAATCTAATTAGTAGATAGGTTGGGACTTATGGGTTGATGTGATCAGGGCCATTTGACGTACTTCAAGTTTAGGAGTAGATATCACGTACTTAAGACTTGAGAGTAGACTTAATGAGCTTGGTTCCTTCTAATTATTAAGGTATAGTTGTTAGACAAGGATGGTGATCCCAATTCCCGAGCCTAGCCAAGAGTTACCTTTATTATTCATACTTGAAAACCAACTTTCTCAACCAATTGCTCTAGTTATAGTTTCTTGTTTGGGTCACAATAGAATTAAATGGAATGTTGTTTATTCATTTAAAGTGCTTATGTTTTGTTTAGTTGATTGAATTAATTGTTGCATTTTAAGATTACTTGTTTGCTAAGATTCCCATTTATTTTCATGCTTATAACTCACAACCCCGGATTTCTAACCAATGTCGAAGCACATGATTGCCCATTCCTTGTGAGACGACCCGAGGTTTGAATACTTCGGTTATTTCTATTAGGGTTGAACGTGTGACAACTAAATCCCTCTTCTAAATTTGACCCCCGAGGATTGTTGTTGGTAGAGCTATACTTACAACGCGGTTTTCTTGAAGAGAATCTTTACCAATACATCTTTGGGCACTTCTGTGACACCGGTCACCCTGCAACCCTTGGAAATACCACAATGGAAATAGGAGCAGATCACTATGGATTTTGTCAAGGGATTGCCAAGGACCTCAACAGGACATGATGCTATTTGGGTAATTGTGGACAGGTTAACAGAATCAGCACATTTTCTTCCGATTCGAGTTGACTATACTTTAGAAAGGCTAGCACGGCTATATATTCAAGAAATCGTACGATTGCACGGGATACCTTCGTCAATTGTTTCAGATCGAGATCCGAGGTTTACTTACAGATTCTGGGGAGCTTTTCAAAAAGCTTTAGGAACAGAACTGCATATGAGTACAACATACCATCCTTAGATAGACGGACAATCAGAGCGGACAATCCAGACATTAGAAGACATGCTAAGATCTTGTGTGATGGGTAACCAAGGCAGTTGGGATAAATATTTGCCGTTGATCGAGTTCGTCTACAACAACAGTTACCAACAAAGTATCGGGATGGCACCTTATGAAGCTCTCTACGGAAGAAGATGTCAGACACCATTGTGTTGGAATGATGACGGAGAAGCTAGTATCTTTGGTCCAGACTTAGTGCAAGAAACTACTAAGAAGATAAAGGGGATTCGTCAGAAGATCTAGAAAGCACAAAGCCGTCAAAAGAGCTATGCCGATAATAGACGTAGGCCCTTAGAGTTTAGTGAGGGAGACCATGTCTTTCTTAAAGTAACCCCGACTACTGGAATAGGTAGAGCCCTTAAGATTAAAAAGCTTAACCCTCGATACATAGGACCTTTCCAAATACTTAAAAGAGTTGGTCTAGTAGCTTATCAAGTAGCCCTTCCTCCATATCTGTCAAACCTTCATGATGTTTTTCATGTCTCGCAACTTAAGAGATATATTCCCGACGAGAGTCACATTTTACAACCAGAGATAGTACGGTTATCAAATGATTTGACATACCAAGCATCACTAGTTCAGATCGTAGAAAGAAGTGATAAGCAGCTGAGAGGCAAGACTGTTCGCTTAGTCAAAGTAGCATGGGAAGCAATAGGAGAAGAAGAGCACACTTGGGAACTTGAAGATAGGATGAAGGCTGATTACCCATGTCTATTCTCAGGTAACTGAAATTTTGAGCACAAAATTTTCTTTTAGGAGGGTAGAATGTAACAACCCTGATTTTCAAGTACGTGAGATCTTTTCTGAAAGTATGGATTTCTCCGGAAGATCATTAAAGGGAGAAACTCTGCTATATCATCAAATATCTCAATCCTCATTGTCATTATATCATCTTTAAGTTAGAACCTTTTATGAGGCAAGCTCGATAACACAGTCACGAAGAACCTAGTTTTTGAACCGTATCGGTTAGGAGTTTTGATTCGGTTTTTCGTAAATAGTCTCAGTTTGACAAATCGGACTCGATTTATGAGAGAAGAGAGATAATAGGATGATATTATCATTATATTAGTATTATAAGCTTCTTGAATAATATTATAAGGTTACCTGGTCAGTTTTAGTTAAAAACAGAAAATCGGTTTAACTGGGTTCACTGTTTACTAGTGCAGCTTAGCACCAGCACTCTCTGATGACTTTAGCAATTCTAAGGCCTCATTATACATGTTTTATTATCATAATAAATATGTTACTAGTGTCATTTATGCTAGTAACTCAGAAAATAATTTTTAGAGATGTTTTTACAAGTGTTCCGATACATCTAGTTTTAGTAGCTATACACCTGAGATATTTTAATATTATTTTAATCCACCTCCAAGCCAACCAATCACAACTCACCCTACACCCCCAAGACACTCCAAGGCTGTCTCATTTCTTCATTTTGGACGAAAATAACAAGAGAGAAAAGAGAGAAACCTTCATGAACACTTAATCTTCAAAGCTTGATTTCTTCTGAACTAAAACTCAAATCAAAACTCCGATTTCACCAAAATGATCCTCTCTTCTTTCTCTACATAACCATGTAACTTATCAAGGCTGGAAATAAGGTTATATGGCTGTCCCTTTCCCATTTGAATTCGGTTTTCAAGGAAACATGCTCAAACAAGTGTTTTCTTGATGTTCTTCCTTAGATCTCTTGCTTAGCTTGACTTGTGGGCCAAGGATCTTTGATTTCTTGCACGTTTAAGGTGAGGATAACCTTCCCAAGATGCTGCTGAAGTTTTTTTAGTTGATGGTTTAGAGTTTTAAAGTTGTTCTTGATGTGTTTTAGGAGGAAAAAGTGCTTTAAGAACACTTCAAAGAGTAACCGGATTTGGAGCAGCAAATCAAGGTAGGGTGTCACGAAATTAATCTTGATTATTTATGTTTGAGTTGTGTGAATGTTGTATGATTTGGCTGTGCTAAAAATTGGTTGCATATATGATTGATTCTTGGTGAAAATTTGGTGAAATTTTGATGAAATTTGATGAAATTCAAGCTTTGAGTTTATGTTCTTGGAGCTGCTGGAAAACGAAACCCTAAACCTTAAATTGGGGTTCAATTTGGTGTTGAAATCATATAGAAAAGATGGGGTTTTAGTGGCTGGGAATTTATTTTAAATTTTGGTAAAAATCGGTTGCTGAAAAGACTGAAAAACGGGTAAAAACAAAGAAAGAATCTGAAGAATTTACGAAGAACACGAAGAACACTTTGAGTGTGGTGAAGAACAATGAAGAACACCTTTTTGATCCATAAAAGGGCAAGGAAGTAAATATTTTGGAGTTTGGGGGGTTATTTTGTAATTTCTAAAAGTTAGGGTGGTAAAAGTAGAAATATTAAAAGTTATGGGTGGTAAAAATTGAATTTTAAAGGTTAAAGGTTAAAGTAAAGTTAATTTTCGAAAATTTAATAATAAAATAATAAATAATAATAAAATATTAAATAATAATATTTAATTAAAAATTATATTTTAATAAAAATAATAAAATAATGCAGAAAAGGCAATTTTCTGTAAAAGCTTTAGAAAGACAACTTTAAGTGCAAAATCTCATAATTACCTTCATAAAACACTTAGTGAGTGGTAAGAACATATTAGTGAGGCAAAGATAAAAGTAAGATAAAAAGTTGAAGAAAACATAAAAATCAAAGAAAAAGTCTGTAAAGTTTTAATGACAGAAAAACAGACAGAGACTAGTAAACGAACTAAGGCAACATAGTTAGTCCTTGAGTTGCGACTAGGGTTAGGTATTATATGAAAAGTTAAACTCTTTCAGTATAGACTTAATGAACCTATACTTGGGACAGGCTAACTATTCATACCGAAATTTACATAAGCTTTAAATACATTCGTTAAGCAGAGTAGAGAAACATAGAAAACAGAGTAACCAGAGTAAAGTAAAGAGATAAAGAGAAAAAGAGTAATATAGATACAGATAAAAAGAGTAATCATAGAAGAAAAAAGAGATACAGAGAATAGAGTAACCAGAGCAGAGTAAAGAGATACAGAGAAAAAAGAAACCAGAGCAGAGTAAAGAGATATAAAGAAAAGAGTAATATAATAAAGAGATATTATATATATATTTGTTGCTTAATGCAACCCAAGAGATATTATATATATATATATGTTGCTTAATGCAACCCAAGAGATATTATATATATTTGTTGCTTAATGCAACCCAAGAGATGTTTGTTTTTTTATCTGTTGCCCTAAGGCAACCCAAGAGTAATTTTCCATTCCCAAGAGTATATATTTCCTGCGACTAGAAAGCAGAGGCTGTCTCAATAGAGCTGCTAATAATTATATGCGCATTTATTTGAACGAAAAATCGTATCCAGGAAATCGTGAACTCGTGACCGGATAAATGTCGGGAATGCAGGTGCTAACCGACACATGAGCTCATGGCTTGCGCTAGGGCTAGACATGCATCATTCTTGTCTGCGCATTACTCTCTGTTGCATTCCTACTTGTGTGTGATCTATTTCTTTATGTTTGTTTGCTCGAGTGTTATGTCTGTAGTTTATCTTCTTGTATTCTTCTGCTTGTGTTCTGTTCTTTGTTTTTCTATCTATTTTTAACTTCTGTTTACTACATTACTGTATTCTATTATCCATCTACTAATCAAAAATGAATAAATGAACGTAACTAACAACCCCGACCCTACTAAGAACTCCCCAGTTCTTATCCCTTCTCTCCCTTCCTCCCCATTAGATGGAGACGGGTGTAATCTTCTATGAGTTCGAGGACCCTTACGTCTATGAGGATCCGGTACATCACAGTTACTTTATTATGGGTTTGGAGCCTCGTATTAGACGATATATGTTACCTAATCGAGCTTTTCAACATCCTCTGTCTAGCCCGCATTTTGACCCCGATGCTCCTTACGACTTTCCCCTTATCTTGGTTACATCCTGACGCACCTGGACATCCTTTTCCTGATGAACCCGAACCCCCTATACCAGCTCAACCTTTGAATGAGGCGGTACCTGAGCCTATCATTCCTGATGACCCCGAGTTAGCTAGTGACTACGTACCTGTGATATCACCAGAGTGGGATTTTCTCCCTGAGCCGATCCCTGACTTTCCACAGCCTGATGAGCCAGCACTACCGGACGGTGGGGTAGCTCCTATATACGCGAACGGACCTGTGCTCGCGAATGGTTTTGTACATAGTGACAGCAGTATTTCTGGTGGATCTGAGGGTATAGATGTAGCTGCGGACGATGAGGCGGAGGAGGATCCTGAGATAGAGATAGAGCAGGATGAGGAGATGGACGAGCCTCACGACGATTCTCCAAACGGCCACGTGTAGATATAGCTTGACAGCCGTAGGGGCATTCTTTTGATGACACTCTAGACTGACATTATCTGATAGTTAGTCTCTCACTTGTGTTAGTACACCCGAGAGCTAGGAGCTATATAGTGGTTAGGCTAGCCTGGGCGCCAGTTTAGCAGCTTTTTGTATAGGCCAGGCCCCGGGAGTGTCGTGTATATATTAGCTACATAGGATGACGAGGATGTAAACTGACTTGATCTTGTGTAAACGCTACATGTTTTGTTATAGTGTACATGATGTATATTATCAGCTGTGCTTCTATGTTTCTTTATGCTTCCTTTTTATTTCTCTCAATTTATGCCTGTTTATTTTACCTTGTTATCCGCAACGATATAATAAAAAAAAAGTTACTCGTAAAACTGGCATCGCTCTAACAAGGAACAGGCTCATATATTAAATAATAGTTAATAATTAGGAGGGATAAGTTAGTAACACTTAGCTTCTTGTATGACCATGGCATACTGGGAGTTGGGTCGTTACACATAACTTGAGCTACAGAGGTCCAAATGAGGCGGTTCTAGTTGCGTTGGAAAGCTAACATCCGAGGCTTTAAAATGATATAAAATTTGCTATATGTTGCTTCACGTATAGGGGCGCGCACGCGCCATGTACGCGTGCGCGCCGATTGAGCACGTGGGTCACTTAAGAGAAATCGTGGCCAGCGATTTCTAGAGCATTTTGGGCCCAACCCAACTCATTTCCAATGCTATTTCATGCAGAATTCAAGCTTGGGCAAGGGGAGAGAAATTGTTTGTAGTGTTAGCATCATGTAGAGTAGTTTCTAGAGAGAGAAGCTCCCTCTTCTCTTTAGAATTAGGATTAGAATTTCTTAGATCTAGGTTTAATTCATGCTTTGATTTACTTTTCCTTTACAATTTCTTGTTCCTCTACTCTTCCTCTCTCTAATTTTGTATTTCATTCTTGTAATTGCTTGTTTTGTTGTTGATGTACTCTTCCTTCTTCTATTTTCTTTTAATGCAATTTATGATTCATGTTCTTTTATCATTGATTTGCTTTATTGTTGTTTAATTCCTTGCGATTGAGTAGTGTAGATTTATATTCCTTGCAATTTTACTGTGCCTTCCTTTTATGCCTTCCAAGTGTTTGATAAAATGCTTGGTTAGATCTTAGAGTAGAATTTTGTGCTCTTGGCTTGGGAAGGTAACTTAGGAACTCTTGAGTTACTAATGTCCAAGTGATTGATGATTGGGAGCCATTAATGCTAGACCTCACCAATTGATTAGGTGTAGAATTAGGACTTATGGACTTGGATTGATATAGCTCACTTGACTTTCCTCTACTATTAGTTAGGGGTTAACTTAATGGGATTGATCCTTGCCAATTCTCATGTTGTGGTTAGTGATTAGGATAGAGATCCTTGACCACCTAACCTTGCCAAGACCTTTTTGTTAGTTTATTTCCTTTGCCATTTATAATTTTTGTCCATCATCTCAAAAACCCCAAAATATCTCATAACCATTAACAAGACACTTGTTGCAATTCCTAGGGAGAACAACCCGAGGATCCAATACTTCGGTTTATAAATTTAGGGGTTTGTTACTTGTGACAAACAAATTTTTGTTTAAAAGGACTATTGTTTGGTTTAGAAACTATACTTGCAACGAGAATTCATTTGTGAATTCTAAACCACACGAAATTCCATTCAATCAAAATGGCGTCGTTGCCGGGGAGTTGCAACAGTGTTATATTTTTTGCTAGTTTTTTTTGCTTGTTTTAGGAATTAGTTTTTATTAGTTCTCACTAGTTTTGTCTTTGTTTTCTCTTGCTATTATGAATTCTCACCACTTTGGCTATGAGTTTGGTTCAAATTATTTTGTAGGAAATGGGAGCTACAATGACAATATGCATCAAAGATGGAACAATCAAAGGTAGGAGGAGCCTCAAAGGATTGATCACCTTTCTTGGCAACAACAACCTCCGGATTCTTATGGGTATAACTCTCATCCTAATGCATATCAATCTAATGCCTATGAACCACCTCCTCAACATAATTTTGCACCACCTTACTCACAAGCACATTTTCCCCAAACATCTCCATATGGCCCTAACCCATATCCACCATACTAACTACCTTGTGAACTATATGAAGAACCACCCCAATTCCACCACCAATACCCTCAAGAACCACCACCTTCATATTATCACCAAGATGAATTACCTCCCATGTATGATAACTTTCAACCACATAATGAATTTCCCTTTCCACTACAACCCTCCAAGGAAGAACACCCATATCCATCCATCCAAGAGCCAATGGATCGTCTCAAGGAAACAATGGATCGGCTTCAAGCAATAATCCATCAAAAGAAGCAAGAGGAAGTCCAAAAGAATTAAGAAGCTATCGAGACTAACCTTGCCAAAATTAAAGCCAACTTAGACTCATGGGACTCATGCAACAAGCAAAGTATTTCCACGGATGAATGTGAGAAACCAACTGAAGAAAGGAGCATAAAGGAGATTTTAGAATCTCAATATGAGGACAAGGAGATGGGGTATGTCTTGCAACAAGTGGAGGAGGGAGAGATTGTTGAAGAAGAAGAAGTGGTTGAAGAGTTAGAGGAAGTTGAACAAGAGGTGGATTTCAAACTTGAGAGCACTTCCACACCAAGTGACATTGTTGATGATTTTGTGGAAGTTGTTGAACCTTTTTCCAATGAGCTTTCATTTGGTGTTGAGGAGGATAATGCGCAATCTCCTAAGCATATAATGAATGATGAAGAATTGGAAGAAGGTGAGCAAATAACAAATCTTCCTCTTGGAGATGAGCCCACACCAACACATGATCCATTGGTATTTGAAGAATCTTCTCCTCTTGAAATTGAGGTGGATGTTGAGGCAAGTTCCACATTACCTCCAAGTTGTGATATGAAGAATGGAGAAGAGCTAGAAGAGGTTGGTGAGGAAGTAATTGGACATGAAGAGCCTTGTCAAGAGGTGATGGTGGAAGAAGCTTGCCAAGAGGTGGAGGTATTCAAAGAAGAGCACAAGGGAATGGAACTTACAAGATCATTGGAGACGTCCCTTCCTAAGTCGCCATCCAACATAACATTTAAGTGGGTAAAATTCTTATCTCTAATCTTTACATTCCCACTTGAATATGGTTTGATTGAAAATGATGGGCAACTTAGAGCTCTTTGTGGGGTTACGAACAAAAAGAAATTGAGTAGTGGGTGGAAATGCCAATCAAGGTTCCTTATGGTTGGAAACTCAAAGTCTAAGTGCAATGGTTGGTATAGTTCTCAACTAAAGGGGTCTAGGAAGATGCTTTGGTGTTTACTTGAGAATTCGGATCACTTCTCACCCAATTGGAATTGTGATGATCAACTTGAAGATGGGTGTAGAAACAAGATTTGGGATCCGGGAATATATGAAGACCAATTTTGGAAGCCCTTAGCTTGTGTGGAACTTCATCAAAGCTTCGTGCTATTGATCTTGAATTTTGGAGCTTACTTGAAGTCCAAGCATTAGTGGAAGTTTCAAGATGAGTTCAAGCATAAGCCACCATGACAAGGAGCTTCCCAATTGTCCAACTTAAGGACTTAAAATAAAAGTGCTAGGTGGGAGACACCCCACCATGGTGAACTCTTTCCACTCTCTTTTAGATTTGGTTAATATGTAATTGGAGTTGCCATTGTAGGTAGTTCTTCTTATTTTCTATACTCTTATGCATTTTGCTTTTATTGATAGGTTGTTTGTTGCATTCATGCTTTGATTAGTCTAGTTATTGTTGAATTGTATTTTACTTGTAGTATAAGTTTTGTTTTTAGTATGTTTGAAAATTTTCCAAAACTAAAAAGATTTGTTGTTAAATTTGATTTTTGATTGTTTTAGAATGCTTATAGATTAGGGGAGTGCCCTGTTTTTGAAAAAAAAAAGGGCATCCACACGCGAGCGGACTGTGTGCGCACGGGCCGGTGGTGCACCTCATACTCATGGTTCAAAAACCAGAGAGTTGTACCAAAGTTGTGCATATTCTGTGCCCGCGACCTGATGCACAAGCGTACATGACGCGTACGCGTCGGCCGCCATCTTCACATCCATGCATATGCGTGCTATGCGCGTCCGCGTCGCCTGTCTCGCCTGCCCACCTACGCGCACGCGTGCACGATGCGTCCGTGTCGCCTTCCGCGCCCTGTTTTTCTCCTGTTCTGGCCTGTTTTCTTTCTCCCTTCTTCTCTTCTTGTCATTCTAGTTTCTTCCTCTTTCTTTCTTCTTCTTTCTTCCTTTCTTACTTTCTTTTCAATTTTTCACTCTTTATTTTTCTTATTTTCATCTTCTTTTATATGTTGCATTTGCATATTATCATTCATTGCATTTTAATTTTTTTATAACTTGTTCTTATTTTCTTTTCTAAGTCTCTTATTTTAATAATGGTGTTGAATTCTCTTACTCAATTGTTGAGAATTTCTTGGTCAGTATTGGTGCTCTGTAACTTGTTGCATTAATTGTAATATTCACTCTACACACAAGATTAGTGCTTTTAGTCCTTCCTAACTCATGATTCCTTGTTTTTATACCTCATCATCATTGAGTTAGGATGGGACCAAATGCTCTCATGCTTATCACTAATCTTGTTTGTGTTAATTGTTGTTTAAACTTGATGCTCGACATACTCTTCATGTTATTCACTTATGCTTTGACTTTTCTCTTGCATCAAGTATTAATTGATATGCCCTTGCCTATATTGTTTTCTCACTTACATGCGTAGCTAACATGTAGGGAGAACCTTCCTCTTATTTGGCATTAGCCCCCGCCTATGTTCTAGTTGCTTTGCTATCTTTGTTGTAGGCGTAATTCTCTTTTTTTTTCTTTTACTTTAGGTTGGCCACCAAGAAGGAAAGGAAAAGCTTTTAAATGGGGCAACAAACAAGTTCACCCGCACAACCTTTTGAAGAACTCATCAATTGTAGCAACCCATCCACCTTGCTCTTCTTTACATGCACCGAGGACAGTGCAAATTTCTAAGTATGGGGAGGTTGTCCGACCGATCTCCATGGGTAGCAATTTCCTTTTTCAACATCAATTCTTGATTTTCTTTGTTAGTAGTTGTTGCATTGCATGATAAATTGCATGTTAGTTAGAATTTGTACATATTTCACCATTTCTTTTTATGTTAGGACTACTTGGTTAGGGTGATGATTTCTTTTCCAAGAAAAATTATTTTTAGGGCACCTTACCAATTTGAAAAAAAAAATTTTGTGACAAACTTGCTTGAAGAATTTATTTCGGAACATGGTTTTTGAGCTAAGAACACAAGCATGTGAGTTTTGAGCCCAATTGTGTGGTTACATCTTATAACCACTTATTTTCATTCTTGTGTGCATTGTTCTCTTTCTATGATTGTAGTCTTTGATTTGTTTGATTCTTTATGTCCATTATTTTATGTATACATGCATTTATATGATTGAGGCCATCATTTCATTTAGCTCACTTACCTAAATATCCTACCTTTCATCAACCATTGTTAGCCAATTTTGAGCCTATTGAATCCCTTTTGTTCTTAATGTTAGCACATCAATACCCTTAAGTGAAAAACAATAAATGCCCTTGATTTGGATCTTTGATTAGCTTAGGCTAGTGAGAGTGTGTATCATTTGGGTATGGAAAACTTGCGATATTGGTTGAGGTAAAAGTGTAATTTTTCTTTTTGTTGAAAATATTGGGAATTGGGTACATATTCATACACTATATGTAAAACCATATGCATTGATATGTTTGTATATAAAAAAAATGATAAAGAAAAAAAAAATATATATATATATAAAAGAAAAAATAATATAGAAAAAGAAAAAAGAAAAAAAATAAAAAAGGGACAAAAATGCCCCAAAGTAAAGTTGAATAAGAAAACCAATACATATCGAATGTGAATTAAAGAGAATGCATGAGTATGTAAAAAAGTGGAAATCATGGGTAGCTAGGTTGTGTATTAGAATTGTATAGGTTGTTGCATGTGTTAGATGAGAGCTTAGACTAATCAAAGATGCAAATTTCAAGCTCACTTGACCATATACGTCCCTACCTTGACCCTAACCCCATTACAACCTATGAATAAGTCCTCATGATGAATGTATGCATGCGTCGAATAATTGTTGATTGTTAGATGAAAAACAAATCATGGAAAGCATGATTAGAAGAGAATTGAGTGATCGACCCTATACACTTGAGCGACTAGAGTGGATACACTTCCGGTGAGGGGTTCGATGCTCAATCCCTTGTTCCCTGCTTTCATGAGCTTTCTTCTTGCAAGTCTATTTGCACTTCATTTTGATATTCAAATTGGTAGGATTTTTAAGTCGTCATATGACCTTTGCCCTACTTGATTATATGTGTTCTTGGAGATTGATTTACTTTTAACCAAGTAGGTAGAATCATTTTGCATATAGTTGTATTCATATAGATAGGTGCATATAGTTTATTTGCATTGAATAAATGTTCATACCCTTTTCTTGTCCTTCTTTATTCTTAGCATGAGGACATGCTTGGTTTAAGTGTGGGGAGATTTGATAAACCCTGATTTTTTGGTTTATCTTGTGCTTATTTTGGGGGATTTTATCACCTTTTTTCACATTTATTCAATGAAATAGCATGGTTTTACAATTCTCCCTTGATTTGTGCTTAAATGTGAAAACATGCTTTTTAGGCCCTAAAATTGGTGATTTTAATTCACTTTAATTCCATTTAATGCCTTGATATGTTTGTTAAGTAATTTTAGGTTCATAAGACAAGTTTTGGATGGAAGAAGTGAGGAGAAAAGCATGCAAAGTGGGAGAACTCATGAAGAAATGAAGGAACCGTAAAGCTGTCAAGCCTGACCTCTTCGCACTCAAATGACCATAACTTGAGCTACAAAGGTCCAAATGAGACGGTTCTAGTTACGTTGGAAACCTAACATCCGGGGCTTTGAAATGATATAAAATTTTCTATATGTTGCTTCGCGTATAGGGGCACGCACGCGCCATGTACGCGTGCACGCCGATTGAGCACGTGGGTCACTTAAGAGAAATCGTGGCCAGCGATTTCTAGAGCATTTTGGGCCCAATCCAACTCATTTCTAATGCTATTTCATGCAGAATTCAAGCTTGGGCAAGGGGGAGCAATTGTTTGTAGTGTTAGCATCATGTAGAGTAGTTTCTAGAGAGAAAAGCTCCCTATTCTCTCTAGAATTTGGATTAGAATTTCTTAGATCTAGGTTTAATTCATGCTTTGATTTACTTTTCCTTTACAATTTCTTGTTCCTCTACTCTTCCTCTCTCTAATTTTGTATTTCATTCTTGTAATTGCTTGCTTTGTTGTTGATGCACTCTTCCTTCTTCTATTTTCTTTTAATGCAATTTATGATTCATGTTCTTTTATAATTTGATTTGCTTTATTGTTGTTTAATTCCTTGCAATTGAGTAGTGTAGATTTATATTCCTTGCAATGTTACTATGCTTTCCTTTTATGCCTTCCAAGTGTTTGATAAAATGTTTGGTTGGATCTTAGAGTAGAATTTTGTGCTCTTGGCTTGGGAAGGTAACTTAGGAACTCTTGAGTTACTAATGTCTAAGTGATTGATGATTGGGAGCCATTAATGCTAGACCTCACCAATTGATTAGGTGTAGAATTAGGACTTATGGACTTGGATTGATATAGCTAACTTGACTTTCCTCTACTATAAGTTAGGGGTTAACTTAGTGGGATTGATCCTTGCCAATTCTCATGTTGTGGTTAGTGATTAGGATAGAGATCCTTGACCACCTAACCTTGCCAAGACCTTTTTGTTAGTTTATCTCCTTTGCCATTTATAATTTTTGTCCATCATCTCAAAAACCCCAAAATATCTCATAACCAATAACAAGACACTTGTTACAATTCATAGGGAGAACGACCCGAGGTTCCAATACTTCGGTTTATAAATTTAGGGGTTTGTTACTTGTGACAAACAAATTTTTGTATGAAAGGACTTTTGTTTGGGTTAGAAACTATACTTGCAACGAGAATTCATTTGTGAATTCTAAACCAAACGAAAGTCCATTCAATCACCATGCGTGCACGTCGATGCTCGATGGTCATCTCTTTAGTTCCTTGTGTTCCTTCCATTTTTGCAAGCTTCCTCTCCATCATTTAAGTCATTCCTGCCCCATAAAGCCTGAAAACACTTAACACACGAATCATGGCATCGAATGGTATAAAAGGGAATTAAAATACACAATTTAAGGGCTTAGGAAGCAAGTTTTCAATCATAGAACAGAATTAGGAAAGAATTGTAAAATCATGCAAATCATATGAATAAGTGTGCAAAGACTTGATAAAAACCACTCAATTGAGCACAAGATAAATCATAAAATAGTGGTTTATCAATTACCTCAAATTGCATTAAAAGAAAATAAAAAGAACAAGAGTAGATCAACAACAAAGTATGGATACAAAATAGAGAAAATTACAACAAGAGAATAGAAGAACAAGATGCAGCAACAAGGAATTGAAAGGTAGAAGTAGATGAAAGCATGAATTAAAACCTAGATCTAAGCTTATTAACCTAAACCTAATCCTAATTCTAGAGAGAAGAGAGAGTTTCTCTCTCTAAAACTAAACTCTCAACTTGATCTCAACTAAACTAATTACTAATGTGTGAAGTGATGCATTCCCCTTCAATCTTTGGTCCTTTTAACCTTTTCCCGCCAAAATTCAGCTCCAAATTGGGCAAGGAGCACTTCTGAATTTTCCAGGCTCGATTTCACTTAAAAATCACGTGCCAGCACCGACGCATACATGTACAGCATGCGTGCGCGTCTCTAGAGTTTTACGATCCACGCGCGCGTCCATTGCGCGTGAGCGTGGATGAGTGCATCCCAAATCTTTGTCTTTCCATGATTTCTCCACTTTGCATACTTTTCTCTTCATTCTTTTGATCTATTCCTAGCCTTTTCAATCCTGAAATCACTAGCAAACACATCAAGGAATCTAGTGGAATTAAAGGTGAGTCAAAATCAACCAATTAAGGGCCTAAAAAGCATGTTTTTACACTTAAGCACAAATTAAGGAGAAATTATGAAATCATGCTATTTCATAGAATAAATGTGAGAAAAAGTTGATAAAATGCTATAAATTCAACACAAGATAAACCCTAAAAATGGGGTTTATCAACCTCCCCACACTTAAACCATAGCATGTCCTCATGCTAAACCAAGAATGAAACAAGGGTATGACATTTATTCAATGCAACTAAACTATATGCAACCTATGTAAATGCAACTACCTATATGAATGCAATTGCTTGGTCAAAGTAAATTGATGAGTGGATAATTTATACGCTTTTTGGCATTATTTTTAGTATGTTTTTAGTAGATTTTAGTTATTTTTTATTATATTTTTATTAGTTTTTATTTAAAATTTACTTTTCTGGATTTTAATATGAGTTTGTGTGTTTTTCTGTGATTTCAGGTATTTTCTGGCTGAAATTGAGGGACCTGAGCAAAAATCTGATTCAGAGGCTGAAAAAGGACTGCAGATGCTGTTGGATTCTGACCTCCCTGCACTCGAAGTTGATTTTCTGGAGCTACAGAAGCCCAATTAGCGCGCTCTTAATTGCGTTGGAATGTAGACATCCTGGGCTTTCCAGCAATATATAATAGTCTATACTTTGCCCAAGATTTGATGGCCCAAACTGGCGTTCCAAGTCAGCTTAAGAATTCTGGCGTTTAACGCCAGAACTGGCTTAAAAGCTGGAGATAAACACCCAAACTGACACAAAAACTGGCATTTAACTCCAAGAAAAGCCTCTACACATGAAAGCTTCAATGCTCAGCCCAATCACACACCAAGTGGGCCCCGGAAGTGGATTTTTACACTAAACACCCTAGCTTACTCATTTTCTGTAACCCTAGGTCACTAGTTTACTATAAAAACTACTTTTAGTAATTCATCTTGTACCTCATGACATTCTACACATTTCATATTGTATCTTCTACGGCATGAGTCTCTAAACCCCATTGTTGGGGGTGAGGAGCTCTGCTGTGTTTCGATGAATTAATGCAATTACTACTGGTTTCCATTCTATCACGCTTGCTTCTATTCTAAGATATTCATTCGCACTTCAACCTGATGAATGTGATGATCCGTGACAATCATCATCATTCTCACCTATGAACGCGTGCCTAAAAACCACTTCCCTTCTACATGAAATCAAGCTTGAATGTGTATCTCTTGGGTTTCTAATCTAAGATTAGAACCTTCGTGGTATAGGCTAGAATTATTGGCAGCCATTTCTGAGGTCTGGAAAGTCTAAACCTTATCTGTGGTATTCCGAGTAGGATCTGGGAAGGGATGACTATGACGAGCTTCAAACTCGCGAGTGTTGGGCGTGTGATAGACGCAAAAGGATCAATGGATCCTATTCCAGCATGATCGAGAACCGACAGATGATTAGCCGTGCGGTGACAGCGCATTTGGAATATTTTCACTGAGAGGACGGGAAATAGCCATTGACAACGGTGATGCCCAACATAAAGCTTGCCATGGAAGGAGCCTTGCGTGTGTGAAGAAGAAGATAGTAGGAAAGCAGAGATTCAGGGGACAGAGCATCTCCAAAACCTCAACCTGTTCTTCATTACTGCATAACAAGTATTTATTCATGTTCTTTTACTTTTTACAATTAAATCAGAGAATTATTGATATCCTGACTAAGAGTTATAAGATAACCATAGCTTGCTTCAAGCCGACAATCTCCGTGGGATCGACCCTTACTCACGTAAGGTATTACTTGGACAACTGATGAGCGGATATTTTATACGCTTTTTGGGGTTAATTTCATATAGTTTTGAGTATGTTCTAGTTAGTTTTTAGTCTATTTTCATTAGTTTTTAGGAAAAATTCATATTTCTGGACTTTACTATGAGTTGTGTGTTTTTCTGTAATTTCAGGTATTTTTCTGGCTGAAATTGAAGGAGCTGAGCAAAAATCTGATTCACGCTGAAAAAGGACTGCTGATGCTGTTGGATTCTGACCTCCCTGCACTCAAAGTAAATTTTCTGGAGCTACGAAACTCTAAATGGCATGCTTCCAATTGCGTTAGAAAGTAGACATCCAGGGATTTCCAGCAATATATAATAGTCCATACTTTGCACAAGGATAGATGATGTAAACTGGCGTTCAACGCCAGTTCTCTGCCGAATTCTGGCGTCCAGCGCCAGAAAAGGATCAAAAGCTGGAGTTGAACGCCCAAACTGGCACAAAAACTGGCGTTCAACTCCACAAATGGCCTCTGCACGTGAATTGCTTAAATCTCAGCCCCAGCACACACCAAGTGGGCCCCAGAAGTGGATCTCTGCATCATCCATCATAGTTTACTCATTTTTTGTAAACCTAGGCTACTAGTTTAGTATTTAAACAACTTTTAGAGACTTATTTTGCATCTCATGACATTTTTAGATCGAAACTTTGTATTCTTAGATGGCATGAGTCTCTAACCTCCATTGTTGGGGGTGAGGAGCTCTGCTGTGTCTCGATGAATTAATGCAAGTATTTCTGTTTTCCATTCAAACACGCTTGTTCCTATCTAAGATGTTCATTCGCGCTTAACTGTGATGGAGGTGATGATCTGTGACACTCATCACCTTCCTCAAACCATGAACGTGTGCCTGACAATCACCTCCGTTCTATATAGGATTGAATGAGTATCTCTTAGATCTCTTAATTAGAATCTTCGTGGTATAAGCTAGAACTGATGGCGGCATTCATGAGAATCCGGAAAGTCTAAACCTTGTCTGTGGTATTCCGAGTAGGATTCAATGATCGAATGAATGTGACGAGCTTCAAACTCACGAGTGCTGGGTGTTAGTGACAGATGCAAAAGGACGAAGAATCCTATTCCAGTATGATCGAGAACCGACAGATGATTAGCCGTGCTGTGACAGAGTATGTGAGCATATTCTTCACTGAGAGGATGGGATGTAACCATTGACGACGGTGAACCCCTACATACAGCTTGACATAGAAGGACGTGCGTGCGTGAACAAGAAGACAGAGGAAAGTAGAGATTCAGAAGACAAAGCATCTCCAAAACTCCAACATATTCTCCATTACTACATAACAAGTAACCTTTAATCCATGCTGTCTTGTTTATTCGCAATTCAACTGATAAACATAATTGATTTCCTGACTAAGATTTACAAGATAACCATAGATTGCTTCAAACCAACAATCTCCGTGGGATTCGACCTTTACTCACGTAAGGTATTACTTGGACGACTTAGTGCACTTGCTGGTTAGTGGTACGAGTTGTGAAAAGTGTGATTCACAATTCGTGCACCAAGTTTTTGGCACCGTTGCCGGGGATTGTTTGTGTTTGAACAACTGACGGATTATTTTGTTGCTTAGATTAGGGAAATTTTTCTTTTTGGTTTAGAGTCTCTTATTATTGTTCTTGGTTAAAAATATCCTTCTTTAAAACAAGTGTTACAGTTACTGCCCAATTGGCTAGAGCGTTAGTCTAAGTCCGTGGCAGTTTGGTACACTCTTTTTAAAATCTTTTTCAAAAATAATATTTTCTCTATTAAATTTTGTGCCAAACTTTAAGTTTGGTGTTTTCCTGTTGATTTCCCTTAATTTTCAAAAATTTTGGTTTGGTTTTCTAAAAATTTTAAGTTTGGTGTTCCTTCTTCATGTTCTTGTGTTCTTATGAGTCTTCAAAGTGTTCTTGAGTTTTCCTTGTATCTTGATCTTAAAATTTTTAAGTTTGGTGTTCCTTGGTGTTTTCTCTCCAAATTTTTCGAAAACAAGGAGCATTAGATCTAAAAATTTTAAATCTTGTGCTATTTTATTGTTTTTCTCTCTCCTCACTAAATTCAAAAATATCTTTTCTCTCTAATTTTAAAACAAATTTTCGAAAATTATTTTTAAAAAAAAAATTTCAGATTCAGCAAAGTTGCCAGTATTCTGGTCTTCCACAGGAAGAACCTACAGAGTTTCTGGCACAGTTTTTACAAATTACTGACACAGTACATGATAAAGAAATAGATCAGGATGTCTACAGACTATTACTGTTTCCATTTGCTGTAAAAGATCAAGCTAAGAGGTGGTTGAATAACCAACCTTAGTCCAGCATAAGGACATGGAAACAGCTGACAGAAAAATTCCTGAATCAATATTTCCCTCCAAAAAGGATGACACAGCTAAGGCTGGACATCCAAGGCTTTAAACAAGGAGATAATGAATCTCTTTATGATGCCTGGGAGAGATACAGAGAGATGCTACGAAAATGCCCCTCTGAAATGTTTTCAGAGTGGGTTCAGTTAGACATCTTCTACTATGGGCTTGCAGAAGGAGCTCAGATGTCTTTAGATTACTCAGCTGGTGGAACTATCCACATGAGAAAGACAATTGAAGAGGCTCAAGAGCTCATTGATATAGTTGCCAGAAATCAGCATCTGTACCTAAGCAGCAACCCTTCCATGAAAGAAGAGGTTAAAACAGTAACTGCTGAACTTAGTCCTGTAAAACAAGCTGCTGAATTCAATCAACAATTGGACTTTCTAACAAGGCAGCTAGCTGAATTTAAAGATAGGCTACAAGAGACAAGAATGGCCAATATACATATGGAAGAACAGTTTAGGCAAACAAAGCAACAGCTATCAAGACAAATAACAGAAGAATGCCAAGCAGTTCAATTAAGAAGTGGAAAACATTAAATACCCCACCTCAAGGCAGCAAAAAGCCAAGAAATGAGCAAACCACCCAAGATTCACCTGAGGATAGTAAGAGCCCAGGGAGAAATAATTCTGGCGCTAAAACGCCAGAAAATTGGTGGAAGGCTGGCGCTGAACGCCCAGACCATGCCCAAAACTGGCGTTCAACGCCAGAAACAAGGCAGGATTGGCGTTCAACGCCAGAAATAGGCAAGGATCTGGCGTTGAACGCCCAAAATGGGCAGGATCTGGCGCTGAATACCCAAAATGGGCACAATTCTGGCGTTCAGACGCCAGGAACAGACAAGGAGTTGGCATCTAACAGCTTCCACTATCAGAAAGCTTGGCTTAACTGAAGTTAAACCAACCCGGATATGTCTGCAACTTGCTGATGGTTCCACTAAATACCCATCAGGCGTGATTGAAGACATGATTGTCAGAGTTGGGTCATTCGCCTTTCCCACTGACTTTGTTGTGTTGGAAATGGAGGAGCACAAGAGTGCTACTCTCATTCTAGGAAGACCCTTCCTAGCAACTGGGCGATCCCTCATTGACGTCCAACAGGGGGAAATAACCCTGAGAGTCAATGATGATGAGTTTAAGTTGAACGCTGTCAAAGCCATGCAGCATCTTGACACATCAAAAGACTGCATGAAAATTGATCTTATTGACTCTTTGGTAGAAGAGATCGACATGGCTGAGAGTCTTGAATCAGAGTTGGAAAACATCTTTAAAGATGTTCAGCCTGATTTAGAGGATTCAGAGGACATGAAAGAGCCTCTGAAAATTTTTCTGGAAGAAGAAAAACCTCCTAAACCCGAGCTCAAGCCATTACCACCATCCTTGAAATATGCATTTCTGGGAGAAGGTGACACTTTTCCAGTGATCATAAGCTCTGCCTTAAATTCACAGGAAGAGGAAGCACTTATTCAAGTGCTAAGGACACACAAGACAGCTCTTGGGTGGTCCATAGGTGACCTTAAGGGCATAAGCCCAGCTAGATGCATGCACAAAATCTTATTGGAGGATAATGCCAAACCAGTGGTTCAACCACAGAGGCGGCTAAATCCAGCCATGAAGAAAGTGGTGCAGAAAGAGGTCACCAAATTACTAGAGGCTGGGATTATTTATTCTATTTCTGATAGCCCCTGGGTGAGCCCTGTCCAAGTCGTCCCAAAAAAGGGAGGCATGACAGTGATTCATAATGAAAAAAATGAACTGGTTCCTACAAGAACAGTTACAGGGTGGCGCATGTGTATTGACTACAGAAGGCTCAATACAGCCACCAGAAAGGATCAATTTCCTTTACCATTCATAGACCAGATGCTAGAAAGACTAGCAGGTCATGATTATTACTGCTTTTTGGATGGCTACTCAGGCTATAACCAGATTGCAATAGATCCCCAGGATCAAGAGAAAATAGCATTCGCATGTCCATCTAGAGTGTTTGCTTATAGAAGGATGCCATTTGGGCTATGTAATGTGCCTGCAACCTTCCAGAGATGCATGTTCTCTATTTTCTCTGATATGGTGGAAAAATTTCTGGAAGTCTTCATGGATGACTTCTCAGTATATAGAGACTCATTCAGCTCCTGTCTTGATCACCTGAAACTTGTTCTGAAAAGATGCCAAGAGACCAACCTAGTTTTAAACTGGGAAAAATGTCACTTCATGGTGACTGAGGGGATTGTCCTTGGGCATAAAATCTCAAACAAGGGAATAGAGGTAGATCAAGCAAAAATAGAGGTAATTGAAAAATTACCACCACCCGCCAATGTTAAGGCAATCAGAAGCTTTCTGGGGCATGCAGGATTCTATAGGAGGTTTATAAAGGATTTTTCAAAAATTGCAAAACCTCTAAGCAATCTGCTAGCTGCTGACACGCCATTTGTGTTTGACACAGAGTGCCTACAGACATTTGAAACGCTGAAAGCTAAGCTGGTCACAGCACCAGTCATTTCTGCACCAGACTGGACGTTACCATTTGAGCTAATGTGTGATACCAGTGATCATGCCATTGGTGCAGTATTGGGACAGAGACATGACAAGCTTCTGCATGTCATTTATTATGCCAATCACATTCTAAATGATGCCCAGAAAAATTACACAACCACAGAAAAAGAATTACTTGCAGTGGTTTATGCCATTGACAAGTTCAGATCATACTTAGTAGGATCAAAAGTGATTGTGTATACTGACCATGCCGCTCTTAAATATCACAATAAAGAAGCGCTTGCTGGGAGGCAACCCAGCCATGGGGCAACAATCCTCTAAGCATTTTGCCCTACTTTTATTTTTATTTTTATTTGTTTATATAAAGTTCACTGACACTAAGGTGAGGAATTATTTACAGAAGACCTCGGCACACGAAACAGAGAAAAAGAGCTCACTGGCAAGAAAACTCCAGTAAAAGTGTATTTTGGGCGTTCAACGCCCAAAATGGGCATTCACTGGGCGTTGAACGCCAGTAATGGTAGCAATCTGGGCGTTCAACGCCAGAAATGGGCACCCACTGGGCGTTGAACGCCAGTAATGGCAGCAGCTGGGCGTTGAACGCCCAGGAGAGCAGCAATTGGGCGCTGAACGCCCAAAACAAGCAGTGCTTGGGCGTTCAAACGCTAGGATGGCAAGGAGGAGACAAAACTCATTTTTGTTCAAAATTTTTCATTCTAAATCTTGATTTTCATACCTCAATTCATGATTTCTTATATAAACATGTCAAGAACCCTGATTTCTAAATTCCATAATTTCTAAAAACCCTACCACTGAAAATATCGAATGTATTTTAATCCATAAGCACCAGACATCTTTGCAAATTCAATCCAACTCTTTTCAAAATTTTTTTTTTTTACAAATCTATCTTTTTCAACTCATCAATATCTTTTTCAAAACCTCCACTCTATCTTTTTCAAAAATTAAATCTATCTTTCTCAAAAATCTTTCATATCCTCTCAATTTTAAACTATATCTTCTCTTATCATATCTTCTATCTTATCTTTTCCAAATAAATCTTTTTATCATATCTTTATCTCTTTTTTCGAAAACCCACCCTCCCCCCTTATAAATTTGAGTTCGGCCTCCCTCCTCTCCCATCAACAATTGCCCCTAGCTCTCCTTCTATCCCTCTCCTTTCTCTTCTTTTGCTTGAGGACAAGCAAACCTCTAAGTTTAGTGTGTTTATCCGCAATCACTAAGATCATGGCCCCCAAAGGAAAACAACCCACTCCAAGAGGCAAGAAAGAGAGCATTCCAAAACCACTTTGGAATCAAGGGAAGTTCTTATCTAAAGAAAATTCGGACCATTATAACAAAATAATGGGTCTAAGATCAGTGATCCCAGAAGTTAGATTCGATCTGAAAGAAGATGAATACCCGGAGATCCAGGAGCAAATTTGAATCAGGAGCTGGGAAGTCCTAGCTAATCCTGAAACGAAAGTGGGAAGGAACATGGTCCAGGAGTTCTATGATAATATGTGAGACTCATAAAATAGCTGTGTTCAAGAATCATCACACTGAAATAGGAGAATCAATAACACTATCTGAATTCTAAGTTCCTATAAATGCCAATCACTCTGAGTATTTCATATAGTTTTGAGTATGTTCTAGTTAGTTTTTAGTCTATTTTCATTAGTTTTTAGGAAAAATTCATATTTCTGGACTTTACTATGAGTTGTGTGTTTTTCTGTAATTTCAGGTATTTTTCTGGCTGAAATTGAAGGAGCTGAGCAAAAATCTGATTCAGGCTGAAAATGGACTGCTGATGCTGTTGGATTCTGACCTCCCTGCACTCAAAGTGGATTTTCTGGAGCTACAGAACTCGAAATGGCATGCTTCCAATTGCTTTGGAAAGTAGACATCCAGGGATTTCCAGAAATATATAATAGTCTATACTTTGCTCAAGGAATGACGACGTAAACTGGCGTTCAACGCCAGTTCTCTGCCTAATTCTGGCGTCCAGCGCCAGAAAAGGATCAAGAGCTGGAGTTGAACGCCCAAACTGGCACAAAAACTGGCGTTCAACTCCACAAATGGCCTCTGCACGTGAATTGCTTAAATCTCAGCCCCAGCACACACCAAGTAGGCCCCAGAAGTGGATCTCTGCATCATCCATCATAGTTTACTCATTTTTTGTAAACCTAGGCTACTAGTTTAGTATTTAAACAACTTTTAGAGACTTATTTTACATCTCATGACATTTTTAGATCAAAACTTTGTATTCTTAGACGGCATGAGTCTCTAAACTCCATTGTTGGGGGTGAGGAGCTCTGCTGTGTCTCGATGAATTAATGCAAGTATTTCTGTTTTCCATTCAAACACGCTTGTTCCTATCTAAGATGTTCATTCGCGCTTAACTGTGATGGAGGTGATGATTTGTGACACTCATTACCTTCCTCAAACCATGAACGTGTTCCTGACAACCACCTCCGTTCTATATACGATTGAATGAGTATCTCTTAGATCTCTTAATTAGAATCTTTGTGGTATAAGCTAGAACTGATGGCGGCATTCATGAGAATCCGGAAAGTCTAAACCTTGTCTGTGGTATTCTGAGTAGGATTCAATGATCGAATGACTGTGACGAGCTTCAAACTCACGAGTGCTGGGCGTTAGTGACAGATGCAAAAGGACAAAGAATCCTATTCCAGTATGATCGAGAACCGAGAGATGATTAGCCATGCTATGACAGAGCATGTGAGCATATTCTTCACTGAGAGGATGGGATGTAACCATTGATGACGGTGAACCCCTACATACAGCTTGCCATAGAAGGACGTGCGTGCGTGAATAAGAAGACAGAGGAAAGTAGAGATTCAGAAAACAAAGCATCTCCAAAACTCCAACATATTCTCCATTACTGCATAACAAGTAACCTTTAATCCATGCTCTCTTGTTTATTCGCAATTCAACTGATAAACATAATTGATTTCCTGACTAAGATTTACAAGATAACCATAGATTGCTTCAAACCAACAATCTCCGTGGGATTCGACCCTTACTCACGTAAGGTATTACTTGGATGACCCAGTGCACTTGCTGGTTAGTGGTACGAGTTGTGAAAAGTGTGATTCATAATTCGTGCACCAACGACCCAGTGCACTTGCTGGTTAGTTGTGCGGAGTTGCAAAAGTGTGATTGTAATTTCGTGCACCACAAATCAATCCTCTAAGAGAACATATGTAAGCAATGGTAATTCAACTTAACCCACAATTGCATTGAACTATATAAAAAAAGATTTACAAACTTGCAAGAATATCAACGATAGTGGTGAATACATGTAATTGACCAATCGAACCCTCACCAGATGTGTATCCGCTCTAGTCACTCAAATGTTTGGGGTTGATTCACTCAATTCTCCCTTAATCATGCTTTCCAAGATTTGTTCTTCATCTAACAATCAACAATTATTCAATGCATGCATACAATTATCATGAGGACTTTCTCAAAGGTTGTAATGGGGCTAGGTCAAGGTAGGGTCATATATGGTTAAGTGGACTAGAATTTGAATCTTTGATTAACCTAGACTTTCCCACCTAACCTATGATAACCTATACAATTAAGTTCTAATCTGACTACCCATTCTTCACTTTTTCATATACTCATGTATTTTCTTTTCATTTCACAACACTTATGCATTGATTCTTATTGAACTTTACTTTGGGGCATTTTGTTCCCTTTTTATTGCTTTTCTCTTTTTTTTCTTTCTTTTTTTCTATTTTTTTTTCTTTTCATATTCACTTTTCTTTTTCTTTTGTTTTTCTCATTTTTGTTTTTTTTTTCTTTCAAACTATATACAAGAACATCAATGCATAAGGTCTAACACTTGATTAATACATGAGAATGCACCTAATTCCCAAATATAGAAATACAAAACACCCTTTTATCCCAACCAATGTTCCCAAATCTCCCCAAACTTGAATAATAAGCACTCTCACTAGCCTAAGCTAATCAAAGATCCAAGGAAGCGACATTTATTATTTTTTGCTTTAGGCTTGTAATGTGCTAACATTAAGAACAATTGGGTTAAGCATAGGCTCAAAATTGGCTAACAATGGAAGGTAAAAGGTAGGCTATTTGGGTAAGTGAGCTTTATGAAACAATGGCCTCAATCATATAAATGCATGAATACAAGGAATAATGGACATATAGAATTAAACAAATCAAGGATCACAATCATTGAAAGAGAACAATTGCACACAAGAAGGAAAATAAGTGGTTATAAGATGTAACCACATCATTAGACTCAAATCTCACATGCTTGTGTTCTTAGCTCAAAACATGTTCCACAAAATATATAATTCAAGCAAGTTCCACAAAAAAATTTTTCAATCAATTGGAGTGGTGCCCTATAGATAAGTTCTTTGGAAAATTTCATTGTTTTGACTAAGTTTATCCTAAATGCAATGTTGTGATTTAGAAATTTTAAAATTTCCTTAGTTTATCCCTTCTTTTTCAATCAAACCAAATTTCTTATGTAAAAAGGGTAAACTTGGGTTTCAACAATCCAAAATATTTTTCTAATCACAACCAAAGAGTTAAAACAACTACATAAAGCAAATCTAACTAAAGAAATCAAATGTCTACAGTTATTCAAAATGAAAAATGCAACAAACTAAAGCAAAAGTATCCTAAAATACTAATATGTACAATAATCCATAAGTGCAAAATAAACCAAAGTGAAAATGCTAAAAGTAACAAAAAATACGAGATAAATGTCCGAAATTGTTCACCCAAAATAGTAATCCACCAACGCTGACGACGGTGACCTCCCCACACTTTGAATGAAGCATCGTCCTCGATGCTATGGCTCGGTCTCGTGGTGAGGGTTAACAGTCGCATCCGGCTGGGCCTGAGGCTGTGGCTCCTCGGAGGTCTGTTGCGCCTCTGGGGTAGCCTGGGTCTGTGGGGGTGCCTCTGGCTGAGCCTGCTCCTTCTCATGCTCCTCCTCATCTGTGGAAGAAGGGTCGGCATTAGGGGGCATCTCAGCGCCCAGTGCTACTAGCATCTGATCCACTCGATCAAGGCGACGCATGACACGGCGCTCACTATGCTCCATGAATCAGAAAAGACGTACCAGTAGATATGTCGGCTGGGGTGGTGGTGGTGGTGGCGCTATAGCTGCTGCTGGTGCTGTAGATGGATCTGCTGTAGCTGAAAAGGAAGAAGGTCCAGGTGTCGCTGCTGTTGAGGCTTGAGCTCTACATCGACGCCGGGATGGAGGCTTCTCATTCACCCATGTCACCCACAGAATCAGGCTCTCCTTCCCGTGGATTGGGGGTGGTGACTCCTTATCTGCTCTCCATGGAGCACCGGCTAGCTGAGCCATCTTAGTGACAAAAGTCGGAAATGGGAGTGTGCCATGGACATGTGCTCGCCACATGTATTTCCGAATCAATCGGGGAAAGTACACCTCCTTCCCCTCTAGAATACATCCGATCAAAACGAGCATGTCCACCAGAATATCAGTAAAATGTGTGGTCGACATGACGTAGTGGGCAAGGATCTGCTGCTATGTCATAGCCTCCCTTGTCAGATGAGCAAATAGCATCCCCTTGGGTTGCGTGTTATCAGCATCCATCTCCCAAGGGGCATTCAGGGTGGCAACAATACTCCTCAAGGCATCATAATCATATGTCATACAATACATCTCCACCTCGGCCTGCATAAAGGCATCTGTATCACTATTCTTGGGCAGACAGCGGAGTGCATCCTTAATAGCAGCCTTTGTGATCAATATCTATCCGCCTCGCAGGTAAACGGAATCAGGGGTATGTTTGAAGAAATTACAGTAGAACTCCTGGACCCATGATGTGTTCACCCTACCCAGCTCCCTATCAACAAAAGAGAGGCCCAGCCCCTCAATACCGGTCTCAATAGATTGCCTCAGGTAGGCGGGAATGGCCAATTTCTTCTCTATATTGAGATTCTTCTGCCAGTTGGTCGGGAGGCGAAGCTCACAGTACAGGTTAGGAAACCTGTCTGCATCGGTAGGCAGTAGTTGCTGATCTGCTTTCTCCTTCTCTGAAAGAGGGTTCTTGGCATAATCGGTGAAGGGAGAAGCAGCGAAAGATTGAGATTTCTTTTGTTTTCTAGAGGTAACCTTTACTTTCCCTCTATCAAACATCTTAAAAAACAGATATGACAGTATATAAAAAATTAAGCCAAGTAGAGGAATATAAAGCAAGGCATTAAGCACATACAGAAAGTAAGAGGATTGACATGTAATCATGAAGTGAGTCAAAAAGATGAAAACTTGGAATGCAAGCAAATAAAATATAGAATTCAATCCAAAATGCAACCAAGGAATCATGCAACAATAACAGAATGCTTGTTTTTAATCCACAATAGTCATCATCATCATACCCAAAAGAATATAAAGGTGTTAATGGGAAAACTAAGAAAGAAAGAATTAGAGAATCAACAAAGTTAGAAGTTAGAAATATCGGTTAGAAATCAGTGGCATGACACTTATGGGACTTAACCACAAGAAGCTCAAGAGGTGTATAAAGAATAAGCAAGCTCACAATCATGAGTGTGATGCAAGTCATTGATGATGAAATATGAATTTACATAAAAGCACACACTAGAAAAGTAGTTCATCAACAATGCTCATGGTCACTAAGTGTGTGAAAATTGGTGTTGAAGGAAGTGAAATATGCATTGGTGTAACCAAAAGAGTTTTAAAAAAATAGTGTCAGTTTGAGAGGGTTACACTAGTGGAGATTACCAATTATCACTAATGTGAGAACCTTTATTGAGAAAGGACAAGTTTAAGTTAAATGGTAACATAATGTAAAAGGCTTCAATTGTTAAGTAGAATGAATAGTTAAACTTGAACCAAGAAGTCGGAAAGCATTTGAATTAAACTTGAAATTTTGAAAACACAAAGAAGGCTCTTCTTGACATAGTTAACCAAGGTGCTATTTGACACAGAGATTCGTCAATTAGTCATTTGTTAACCAAGTGTAATGCACATAAGTGGGAATCAAAATGATATGGGAATGCTGGCCGAATCAACTAAGGAGTTGTTCTTGGCATAAAACACAAATTATTTTCAAGTCAAACAAGCGCCAAGTTCAATTCCCAAGTTGCAAGTTGATGATAGGAAAGTTTCCAAAAATTTTGGCAGCATTCCGGCAGTAAATCGGATGTTCCCGGATTGCAAACAGCAGCAAAAATAGTCATATGAATCCAAAAATACAGCAAACATAATATAAGCAAGGATTGCATATGCTCAGGTAGCATCAAGCACAATCACACAATTAAAGTTCAGCAAGGCAGCAGTCAAAATCAGCATAGCAGTAACATGATTTACACAGGACATCAGCATCATCACCAATCAGCAAACAAATCACATTCAACCATATCAGATTAACAAGAACGGAGCATTTATCAGGCCTAAAATCCTCTAACCACAACCTAGCTACCTAACCACATGCATTTCTATCTAACCTAAGCAAACATAAATTAAGAAACAGCTACACTACATGATAGAATTAATAAGAGAAAAGTTAAAAACAGAGCGAAATTTTTTTGAAATAGGGGCACCTGGGAGCAGTAGCAGAAACAGAGTTGGAAGAAGGGTGGTAAAAAGGAATCAATGCCACCCAAGGACGGCGGCAGCTTGGTGGCCCGCGGTGGCAGAACGGAGGTGCTGGGAAGGTGAAATAGGGGAGCACAGCGGAGAGGTTCAGCTCCTCTCTGTTGCAGCAATGAGAGGAAAAAAAAAAGAGTGGTTGGTGATGGTAATGTAATGCTCACCGGCAGGGATGGTGAGTCACGGCGGAGTTGGTGGTGGAAGGAGAAGTATGGCCGAGAGGGGTAGAGATAGGGAAGGAGGGAGAAAGAAAAGTAGGAGAAAAAGGGGAATAGGGTGGTCGACAGCGGCAGTGATGTCGCCAGAACGTGGTCGATAGTGGTGGTTGGAGATGGTCGCCGAACTTAGAGATGGTGGAAATGGTGGTTTGGAGGAAATGGAATGTTGGTGGAGGAGTGAAATGTTGGACGCGAATGGCTAGGGCTTTTGCGTCCTTGGGGGTTATGATTTTGAATCCACGCGTACGCGTCCTGTACGCGTGCGCATGGGTGGTGGAAATATAATGGACGCGTAAGCGTCATGTACGCTTAGGCGTGGATGGAGAGAGTGCGCGTCGACGCGTACACGTGCCATATGCGTACGCGCGGAATGAAACTTGTGCTAGAAGCACAGTGTTCACACCACATTCACGCAATTCTCGGGTAGAAGTATGGGCACTGTGTTAACGCATCGACGTGTACACGTGTTGTATGCGTACGCGTGGATGGAAGCTTGTGCCACACGCCTAGTGTTTGCGCCATGTTCGCAAAACTCTCGGGTCAGATGTATGGATCTGCGCCACCTATCGACGCGTACGTGTGCCTACCCCCGCCCCCCTTTTTTTCTGAAATATTAAATACAGCTTAAAATCTCCCAAACACTACCTACAACTCAAAACTAACGACGAATGCAAAATTACAAAAAAAATCTTTTTGGCTTTTGAAGAGTTTTCAAATATAAGTAAGGAAAGCTTGCATCACAAGCAAACTCAAAGCATTAAAACTAGACTAAATAAAGAGGAAAACTACCTATAATGGTAACTTAAATCACTTATTAATCAATTCTTCAATAGAGTAGAAAGAGTTTACCATGGTGGGGTGTCTCCCACCTAGCACTTTTAGTTCAAGTCCTTAAGTTTGACATTAGGGAAGCTCTTCATCAAGTTGGCTTGTGTTTGTACTCATCCTTGAATCTCCAAGGATCCTTGCTCCTCAAATAGTTGATAGAAATTCCAACCATCTTCACCAAGCTTGGGTGAAGTTCTACCCAAGATAGAAGTTCCCAAAGTTGGTCTTCAAAGTGCGATCCGGGATCCCATATCTTATTTTTGCACCCGTCCTCAAGTTGATTGTCATGGTTCTTCTATCCGAGTGGTTGACACATAGAATTCTCCTTAGTGCACCAAAGTCTCCTCCTAGACTCACACAAGTTTGCATTCTTCCAATCATGGTGCCTACGCCATGAATGTTCGACCTTAATGAGCCTAATACTACACTTCCAACCACTACACAACTTCCTCTTACCATTAACTCCACAAAGAGCTTTAAGTTGCCCATCCGTTTCAATTAAGCTGTATTCAAGTGAGAAAGTGAAGCTTAAGGGTAAGAATTTCACCCACTTGAATGTTGTGTTAGATAGTGACTTAGGAAGGGGCATCTTTAATGGTTCTTCAAGCACTATTCCCTTATGCTCTTCTTTGGCTAGTTCCACCTCTTGACAACTTCTTTCAATTTCTTATTGCTTGTCAACTTCTTCCAATTTTTCCTCATCATTAATCAAGTCAACTCTTGGAGGTTGTGTGAAGGCCACTTCAATATTAGCTTCAAATCCAATGGAAGAGTCTTCAACGAGGTCACCAATATCATTTGGCATTGAATTGTCTTCCATAGCTTCAATTCCATATTCCATGGGAGAGGATTCAATTTTAGATAAGAATTCATTGATGATTGAATCCATCTCTTGATCAACCTCTTCATATTCTTCAATTTTGATATGCTCCGGAGGTTGTTGAGACTCCCATGGTGCTTCCGCATCTCCTAAATCTTCAACCACTTCTTCCTTTTCTTCAACAATCATAGGTTTCTCCAATTGCTACAATACAAGACCCAATTTCTTCTTCTCCACCGAACTTTCCAATATCTCCTCCATGCTTTGCTCTTCTTTGGATCCTTCACATGTGGCTACAGAAGTACCTTGAGTGTTCAAGCATTGGTAGGCTAAAGTATGCACTACCTTGGTCAAGTTAGTCACAAACTCTAGTATGTTCCTTTGCATATCCGCTTGTCCTTAAAGTAGTAAACTGAGAGAATCATCCATTGGGTCTTGGGGTGGATAAGAGGGTTCATCACTTTGGAGAAATGGTTCATAGTAGGGAGGTCATTCTACTTGGTAAGGGTATGGAGATTGTATGTATTGAGGTGGTTCTTGGTAGTAATCATGATAGGGTTGTGGTGGTTCTAAAGGTTCTTGCTCATAATGGTCACAAGGATATGGTATAGGTGATTGGTTATATGATGGATATGGATCATAGGAAGATACTTGGTAAAAAGGGGCTTGTGAGTATGGTTGAGGTTCATGTTGAGGATAATATTCATAGGCATATGATGGTGGTTGTTTATTGTCACAAAAAGATTCACCATAGCCATTGAATTGACATATATTAGGATGTTGATTATACCTATAAGTATCCGGAGGTTGTTGCCAATAGGAGTGATCAATTCCTTGAGGCTCCTTCCATCTTTATTGGTTCCATCCTTGATAGATGTGGTTATTGAGTTCACATTTCCTACAACACAAGTAGAACTAAACTCATAGCCAAAAGGGTGAGAAATCATAGTGGAGGCAAAAGCAAACTAACTAAGTCCGAAACCTAACAAAAACTAACAACCAAGTAAAAGACAAACATATTCACAATATTCACATATATACAATAACCAATAACAAGGCACACAATTGCAATTTCCTCGGCAACGGCGCTATTTTGATGAATGGAAAATTGACGGTTTAGAATTTCACTAATGAAATCTCGTTGCAAGTATAGTTTCTAAACCAACAAATAATCCTTTCATACAAAAATTTGTTTGTCACAAGTACAAACCCCTAATAAACCTAATAACTGAAGTATTTAAACCTCTGGTCGTCTCTCAAAGGAATTGCAGGGTAGTGTTCTTGTTATTGGCTATGGACATATATATTTTGGGGTTTTGAATAAGAGACAAGAAAAGTATGTGGTAAAGGAATTCAAATGATGTAAAGGTCTTGGCAAGGTTTGGTGGTCAAGGATCTCTGTCCTTATTACTAACCACAATATGATAATTTGCAAGGATCAATCCCATTAAATCATCCGGTAACAATTAGAGGAAAGTCAAATGAGCTATATCAATCCAAGTCCATAAGTTCTAGCTATTCACTAATTGAATTAATGAGAGCTGAGTCAATGGCTACCAACTATCAATCACTTGAACATTAGTAACTCAAGAATTCCTAAGTTACTTTCCCAAGCCAAGAACATAAAATTCTATTCTAACATCCTTCCAAGCATTTTGACAAACACTTGGAAGGTATAAAAGGAAACCATAGTAAATTGACAACAAGAATGAAATCTTACAACAAATAATTGCAAAGAATTAACAACAACAAGCAAAGAAAACACAATTAACATGAATTACCTCAAATTGCATTAAAAGAAAATAAAAGGAACAAGAGTAGATCAACAACAAAGTATGGATACAAAATAGAGGAAATTACAACAAGAGAATAGAAGAACAAGATGCAGCAACAAAGAACTGAAAGGTAGAAGTATATGAAAGCATGAATTAAAACCTAGATCTAAGCTTATTAACCTAAACCTAAACCTAATTCTAGAGAAAAGAGAGAGCTTCTCTCTCTAAAACTAAACTCTCAACTAGATCTCAACTAAACGAATTCCTAATGTGTAAAGTGATGCATTCCCCTTCAATCTTTGGTCCTTTTAACCTTTTCCCGCCAAAATTCAGCTCCAAACTGGGCCAGGGGCACTTCTGAATTTGCCAAGCATGATTTCACTTAAAAATCACGTGCCAACACCGACGCGTACACGTACAGCACGCGTGCGCATCCCTAGAGTTTTACGATCCACGCGTGTGCGTCCATTGCGCGTGCGCGTGGATGAGTGCATCCCAAATCTTTGGCTTTCCATGATTTCTCTATTTTGCATGCTTTTCCCTTCATTCTTTTAATCCATTCCTAGGCTTTTCAATCCTAAAATCACTAGCAAACACATCAAGGCATCTAGTGGAATCAAAGGAGAGTCAAAATCAACCAATTAAGGGCCTAAAAAGCATGTTTTTACATTTAAGCACAAATTAAGGAGAAATTATGAAACCATGCTATTTCATAGAATAAATGTGAGAAAAGGTTGATAAAATGCTCTAAATTCAACATAAGATAAACCCTAAAAATGGAGTTTATCAATCCTTGGTATTTAGAGTGGTTGTTTTGGTTTTGATGAGGTGCTAGGTAGGGTTGGTTGTGGTGATTTTGGTTGGCTTGATGGTTGTTGTTTTGATATTGGGATGAAGATTGGTGATTGTTGTGGTAATGCGAAGAGGAGTTGTTCTATCTTTGGTTTTGATTGCTCCTTTGTTCATTGTCCCTCCACCCTTGGTTAGAACTATTACTATGAGAGTAATTGTTTTGGCCTTGAGATTGATAGGGTGGACGGTTGTTGGTATGTCTGGCATTTGAATGAGGCTTCTTGGAATGCATCCAATCCTTCTGGTACAGGAGGAAGATCTAAAGCTCGTTGAATGGCCTCTTCTGTTATGGGAACTTGCTTTTAACGGACATAGACGGACTGCATGGTTAGCATGTGAAAATTGGAATAGAATTCAACTGCCCATGAAAGGTTAACCTGCCGTGACTGTCTCCGTAGGAATCCCCAATGTCTTCGTTCAATTCGCGGCTCAACAAATTCAACAATCTTGGTCGGGAGGATGAGTAGATACTCATTGTTATAGTTTCTCTCAGCCAGGATGGAGAACATCTGTTCACAGTAGCGGTTAGTGAATCGCACAGTGTCCTTTGCTGGAAAATCTTTCTGTTGTTCATCGACCTTAATGATCCTCTTGATTCTTTTTGTTGAGGGCTTTACTATTTTTGAAGATGGCTCTACGGCTATTGTTCTTTTAGTTCCTTTCCTTGCTGGTGGTTTGGGAGTAGGTTTCTCTTTACCCTTCCTGGTGGTCATCCTGAAAAGGGAAAAAGTAAGTACATGTAAAGCTAAGGGTTTGAGCAAGAAAGAGGATGGTATAGGTGATAATCAATGCACAGTAAAGAGGGATGTCGTTAACACATGGTCATGACTACATGTGAAAAGTTCATCAATGGAAATATAGCAAGTGCATATGATGGCAATTTAATGCAAGATGTTTATTGGCATGCCGACAAAGGCATGAGTAGCATAGATCAAGCATTAAATGTCCAAGTTAGATTATCAACTTATTAAAACTAACAATCTGTTTGTATTGACAATTATATTTAATCAATAAAATAAAAGGGATTTTGTGAAAAACAGGCATTAGAGTAGTAGAATAGAGTAATATAAAAATAATGCACAACGCTATACGGGCCTTTTCACAAACACATAGCATGCATGGTGAATATGTTGTTAAAAGTATTAAAGTGAACATGCAAGCAACCCTTTAAGAAGTAATATTAATTTTCAAACAATTCCACAATAACACACAAGAAAAATATAAAAGAAAATAATTACCCAATTAAATTTCTAACACCAATTAAAAAGAATGTAAAAGGAAAAAGAAAGAAAAAGAAAATATAGATAATGAAAGTAAAAAGAAAAAGAAGAAAAAAACATAAATAGAAAGTAATAATAATAATGGAAAAGTAAAAAGTAAAGAGAGAAAGAAAAGAACCTTGATAATGGATGTGAAAAAGAAGGAAGGGAGAAAGTAAAAAGTGAGAAAGAATAAAGAAGGAAGAAGGAAGAAGAAAGAAATAAGAAGGGAAAGAAAAGATTTGGATTTGGGGAAGAAAAGATAAGATAGTTGGTACTGATCTGGATAAACTGTGCGTCGCATGTAACACGGACGCGTAGAGCACGCGATCGCGTGGTGTGTGATAAGTTCAGATGACGCGGACGCGTGGGTCACGCGATCGCGTGACCTGATTTGTGCTATTGGCACGAGTGTAGCCTCGCGTACGCACAACTCTCTATTTTATAAGCATTTTGCCAAAAATTTGGGTGACGTGGGCGCGTGGGTGATGCGATCGCGCGAATGGCCATATTTTGAAAAACGACGGGAACGCATGGGGCATGCGTTCGCGTGGTAAGGCTTGTGCTTCCAGCACTATTCCAGCCCCACTCCACCATAACTCTCTGCCATACACCTTTTTACGTCGATTTCGCAGGGTCATGCGTGCGCATGGCCGATGCGCACGCGTGGGAGACTATTTTTCAAAATGACGCGGACGCGTCGCTGGCGCGTTCACGTGGGCATGGTTGTGCCAAAGGCACGCCTCCAGCCACGCTCTCGCGTGACTCTCTGCTTCTTTTCTTCCTTGTTTCTAATGCACTAATGACGCGGACGCGTCAGCGACGCTTACGCGTCGCTTGCATTTTTTTATATATATGCAGAATGCAAATGCAAATGCAGGCTATATACAGAGATTATGAGAAGAGTCATTAACAAAAATAAAAATAGAATAAAGTAAAATAAAACTAAGACTGAAACGGAACGATCATACCATGGTGGGTTGTCTCCCACCTAGCACTTTACTTTTACGTCCTTAAGTTGGACATTCTTCAAGCTCATTCTGCTACTGTTGGTGGGTCTTCCAAAAGGAAGACCTCTAGTTCTTTGTGATCCTTAATCTTTTCTCCATGATAAAGCTTTAGGCGATGTCTGTTGACCTTGATGAATTTTGAACTAGAAGGAGGACGCAGGTGAAAAACTCCGTATGGTTCTGCCTTTTCTACTCTGTAGGGACCTTCCCATCTTGATCTCAATTTACCTGGCATAAGCCTTAGTCTGGAGTTATAAAGAAGAACTAACTCCTCTGGTCTGAATTCTCTCCTTTTTATGTGTTTGTCATGGACAGCCTTCATCTTCTCCTTGTATTGCCTGGAGTTGTCATATGCTTCTAGGCGAAGATTCTCCAATTCTGCTAGTTGCAGCTTTCTTTCAGTACCAAATTCTTCAAAATTCATATTGCATTCCCTTACAGCCCAGAAAGCCTTGTGTTCCATCTCTACTGGAAGGTGGCAAGCCTTTCCGTACACTAAGCGGAAGGGGCTCATCCCGATGGGTGTTTTGTATGCTATTCTATATGCCCAGAGTGCATCTTCTAGGCTGGCACTCCAGTCTTTCCTATGAGGTTTTACTATCTTCTCCAGAATGCCTTTAATCTCCCTGTTAGACACTTCTGCTTGTCCATTGGTCTGAGGATGATAAGCTGTTGCTATTTTGTGAACAATCCCATGCTTCTTCAGTAATCCTGTTAGTCTCCTATTACAAAAGTGAGTGCCTTGATCGCTCACGATTGCTCGTGGTGATCCAAAGCGACATATAATATGATTTCTAACAAAGGAAACAACAGTGTTAGCATCATCAGTATGGGTAGGAATTGCTTCCACCCATTTAGAAATGTAATCTACAGCTAACAGTATATAAAGGTAACCATTAGAGTTTGAAAATGGACCCATGAAGTCAATGCCCCAAACATAAAAAATTTCACAGAAAACCATAATCTGTCGAGGAATCTCATCCCTCTTGGATATATTACCAAATCTTTGGCATGGGGAACAAGATTTACAAAATTCAGCAGCATCCTTAAAAAGAGTAGGCCACCAGAATCCACAGTCTAAGATTTTTCTATCTGTTATTTGAGGGCCAAAATGTCCTCCACTCTTAGAAGGGTGGCAGGCCTCTAAAATGGATTGGAATTTTGTTTGGGGTACACACCTTCTAATTATCTGGTCAGCACCACACCTCCATAAATATGGGTCATCCCATATATAATATTTAGACTCGCTTTTCAGCTTGTCCCTTTGATGTTTAGTAAAATTGGGAGGGAAAGTATGGCTAACTAGATAATTAGCTACAGGTGCATACCAAGAAACTACTTCGGATACTGCTTGTAAACTATCAAATGGGAAAGTATCATTGATAGGAGTGGAGTCATCCTTAATGTGCTCAAGGCAACTCAAGTGGTCTGCCACTAAATTATGGTTACCACTCCGATCCTCAATTTCTAAATCAAATTCTTGTAGCAGCAGTATCCAACGTATTAGTCTTAGTTTGGACTCTTTTTTAGCTAATAAATACCTTAGAGCTGCATGGTTTGAGTACACTACTACCTTAGTACCAAGTAAATAGGCTCGGAATTTATCCAGAGCAAAAACAATAACTAGAAGCTCTTTTTCAATAATAGTGTAATTAGACTGAGTAGCATCTAAGGTCTTAGATGCATAAGCAATTACGAAGGGGTCCTTACCTTCATGATGAGCCAGCGCCGCTCCTATTGTATGGTTGGAGGCATCACACATAATCTCAAATGGCTGGCTCCAGTTTGGTCCTCTCACAATTGGAGCTTTAGTCAGGGCGATTTTCAGCTTATCAAACGCTTTCATGCAATCCTCACTGAACTCGAACTCAATATCTTTCTATAGCAGTCTGGATAAAGGTAATGCTACCTTATTGAAGTCCTTAATGAATCTCCTATAAAAACCTGCATGGCCTAGGAACGAACGGACTTTCCTCACAGAAGAGGGGTAAGGTAAACTAGAAATGACATCTACCTTTGCTGAATCTACTGAAATACCAGTTTTGGAGACATGTCCTAGAAAAATCCCTTGTTTTACCATAAAATGACATTTTTCAAAATTCAATACAAGGTTTGAACTAACATATCTGTCTAATACTTTAAATAAACTATCCAAGTAAAGGTTAAACGAATCACCATATACGCTAAAATCATCCATAAAAACTTCCATACAGTTGTCAATAAGATATGAAAAGATACTCATCATGCATCTTTGGAAAGTAGCCGGTGCATTACATAAGCCAAAAGGCATCCTTTTGTATGCATACGATCCAAAGGGACATGTAAAAGTGGTCTTCTCCTAATCCTCAGGAGCTATATGAATTTGAAAGTAGCCTGTATAGCCATCTAAAAAGCAATAATGGGATTTACCTGATAGGCGATCGAGCATTGATAAACCCCAATTTTGTGGTTTATCTTGTGCTTAATTTGGGGGATTTTATCAACTTTTCTCACATTTATTCAATGAAATAGCATGGTTTTGTAATTCTCCCTAAATTTGTGCTCAAGTGTGAAAACATGCTTTTTAGGCCTTAAAATAGCTAAATTTAACTCACTTTAATTCCATTCGATACTTTGATATGTTTGTTAAGTTTTTTCAGGTTTATAAGGCAAATATTGGATTGAAGGAATGAAGAAAAAGCATGCAAAGTGGGAGAACTCATGAAGAAATGAAGGAACTGCAAAGCTGTCAAGCCTGACCTCCTCGCACTCAATTGACCATAACTTGAGTTACAGAGGTTCAAATGAGACGGTTCTAGTTGCCTTGGAAAGCTACCATCTGGGACTTCAAAATGATATAAAATTTTGCCATAATTTTCTGACGTATAGGGGCGCGCACGCGCACTGTACGTGTGTGCACCGATGGAGCACGTGGTTCACTAAAGTGAAATCGTGGCCAGCAATTTGTAGCTCATTTTGGGCCCAATTCAACTCATTTCTGATGCTATTAAACCCAAGGATTGAGGGGGGAATGAACCAAGTAGTCATAGTTTAGTTTTCATCATGTTTTAGGATAGAATTCTAGAGAGAGAAGCTCTCCCTTCTCTCTAAAATTTAGGGTAGTTTAGGTTAATCTTTCTCAAATTCATCTTTCAATTCTTGTTTTGATTTCAATTCTCTTTATGTTTTACTGTTCTATTGTCTTAATCCTCTTAGTTTCTCTTGTTAATTTCTTATTTTGCTCTCTTTTATGTTTATGAACAATGGTTGGATCTTAATTTTCTTTAATGCAATTTTATGTTTCCATGTTTCTTTTATGTTGATCTTGAGTGTTATTATGATTTCTTGCTTATGTTAGTTGTGAGTTCTTTCAATTCTTGCATTTTACGAGGTTTACTTTTATTGCACACTAGGTGTTTGATAGAATTTTTCCTTTATTTTTTGAGTAGCTTTCTTTGCTCTTGGCCTAGGCTAAGGGAATTGAGTGACCTTGAGTCATTGGGTCTCAATGATTTGGTGATTTGAGAATCCTTGGTGATCAATTTATTACCTATTGACACTAACCCACTACTAATCTAATTAGTAGATAGGTTGGAACTTATGGGTTGATGTGATCAAAGCCATTTGACGTACTTCATGTCTAGGAGTAGATATTACGTACTTAAGGCTTTTGGAAGTAGACTTAATGAGCTTGGTTCCTCATAATTATTGATATATGGTTTGTAGACAAGGATGGTGATCTCAATTACCCATGTCTAGCCAAGAGTTATTTCCTTTATTTTATTAGTTCTTATCATTTACTTTTTTGATTTTATATTTCCTTGCTAATTACCAAATCAAACCCCCTTGTATCTTCATAGCCAATAATTGAGGATTTCATTGCAATTCCTTGTGAGACGACCCAGAGTTTAAATACCTCAGTTAATTTTCATTGGGGTTTGTACTTGTGACAAAACCATATTTTAATTTGATGTGAGAGTTGTTTGTTGGTTTGGAACTATGCTTACAACGAAGTAATTCCTTTCTTTAGGAAGAAAATCTAGACCGACAAAAATTTAGCGCATCAAATAAATGGTGCCGTTGCCGGGGAGTTGCAATGGTGTTATATTATTGGCTATTGTGAATATGTGAATATGTTTGCCTTTTGTTTGTTTGTTAGTTTTTGTTAGGTTTAGGACTTTGTTCTCATTTTTGTTAGTTTTGTTTTTATTTGCTTCTATGAATTCTCACCGCTTTGGCTATGAGTTTGGTTCAAATTATGTTGTAGGAAATAGAAGCTACAATGACAATATGCATCAAGGATGGAACAATCAAAGGTGGGAGGAGCCTCAAAGGATTGATCACCCTTCTTGGCAACAACAACCTCCGGATTCTTATGGGTATAATTCTAATCCTAATGCATATCAATCTAATGGATGTGGTGACCCTTATTGTGATTGTCAACAACCACCACCACATGCCTATGAACCACCCCCTCAACATGACTTTGAACCACATTACTCACAAGCCCCCTACCACCAAACACCTCATTATGACCCTAATTTTTATCCACCATACCAACCACCTTATGAACCATATCAACCACACATGGAACCACCACCATTCCAACATAATTACTCTCAAGAACCACCTCAATATACACCACCTCCATACCCTTACCAAGATGAACCAACTTCCAATTATGAAACTTTTCTCCCAAATAATGAACCTTATTTTTCCACACCACCTCCAATGGATGATCCTCTCCAAGAATGTATTAGTTCTTACATTCGAAGGCAAGAGGAGAACCAAAAGGAGTTTAAGGAGCTAGAAGCCAAGATGGCTACCCTAGCGGAAGCCGTTAGCAATATGGTGTCCTTCTGCCTAAGCCTATGCGATCAAGGAACTCCCATTGTTGAATGTGGAGAAGCAATCAAGGAGCATAGTGAGGGAGTGAGTTTAGATCTTCAAGGTGTAGAAGAAGGGGTGAAACAAGGATTTCCACAAAGGGAGGAAGTCGAGATAATTGAGCCGGAAGAAGTGGTTGAAGCCTTTGAAGAGGTTGACCAAGAGATGGATTCAATCATTGAAGAATTCTTATGTACAATTGAATCATCTCTAAATGGGTTTGACATAGAGGTTAAGGAAGAAGATACCTCACCTCCCATACCCTTGGTAAGCAATGAAGAAGAGATTGAATTGGAAGGAAGCCACCAAGAGGAGGAGGTTGAGCAAGAAGCAAGCTGCATCATTGAAGATGATTCCAAACCAACTAATGAGTCTTTTGGAATTGATGAATCTCCCTTATTATGCTATAAAATTGATGACAAGGAGGACCGTGCACAACCTCTGACACATGGTTTGAGCAATGAAAGGTGTATAGAAGAATTTGGTGAGCAAGGAATTGAAGTTGAAAAAGCTTGCAAAGAGGTGGAGGTAGTCAAGAAGGAGCACAAGGGCGTAGACCTCGCATTGGCTAAGTGTGGGGAGGTTTTCTTTCCTAAGTCACCATCATCCAACACAACATTCAAGTGGGTAAAATTCTTATCTCTAATCTTCACTTTCCCACTTGAATATGGTTTGATTGAAAATGATGGTCAACTTAGAGCTCTTTATGGAGTTAAGAGTAAGAGAGAGTTGTGTAGTGGTTGGAAACATCATTCTAAGTCCATGATGGTTGTATGCTCAAAGTTGAATGGCAATGGTTGGTGTAGAACTAAATTGCATGGGTCTAGGAGAATGTTTGGATGCTTAATTGAGAATTCACAAGCCTTGTCACCCAAATTTAACTATGGTAGTCAACGAGAAGATGGGTGCAAGAACAAGGTTTGGGACCCCGGAATTCATTTCAGTAATCAGAACTCTTGGGGCCTTGTCATCTACCTAAGCTTACCTAAAGGCCTTGTGCGCCTAATTTGGGATCCCGGTGGACATTGGAGATGCAAACATTGGTGGGGATTCAAGGATGAATTCAAGCATAAACCACCCTAGCACGGACGCCTACCAAATGTCCATCTTGAGGACTTAAACTAAAAGTGCTAGGTGGGAGACATCCCACCATGGTAAAGTCTTTCCACTATCTTTTAGATTTGGTTAAATAAGTGATGGAGTTGCCATTATAGGTAGTCTTCTTCTTTTCTATACTCTTATACATTTTGTTTCGATGATAGGTTGTAGTAGTGTGTTTTGATTAGTTTAGATTGTTGATTATGTAGGTTGCTTGAAGTGTATGTTTTGTTTTTAGTATATTTCAAAATTTTTCAAAAACCTGAAAGATTTGTTGTTAAATTTGATTTGTGATTGAATTAGAATGCTTGTAGATTAGGAGAGTATCCTATTTCTGATCTAAGCATCTTTAAAAAAAAAAAAAGAGGGCATTCGCGCGTGAGCGTGCTGTGCATGCGCGCGTCGGTGTTGCATCCCACACTCCTGGTACAGAAACCAGAGAGTTATGCCCAGTTGGTACCTATTCTGTGCCTGCGACCCATGCGCGAGCATGCATGACGCGTACGAGTCGGCCGCCATCTTCACATCCATGCGTATGCGTGCTATGTGCATCCGCGTCGCCTGTCTCACCTGCCCACCCACACACACGCGTGCGTGACGCGTACGCGTCGCCCTCCGCGCCCTGTTTTTTCCCTGTACTGCCCTGTTTTCTTTCTCCCTTCTTCTCTTCTTTTCCTTCTAGTTTCTTCCTCTTTCTTTCTCCTTCTTTCTTCCTTTCTTACTTTCTTTCCCTTCTTCTTTTCTTTTCAAAAGTCCACTTTTTATTTTTCTTATTTTCATTTTCTTCTATATGTTGCATTTGCATATTATCACCCGTTGCATTTTAATTTTGTTTTTATAACTTGTTCTTGTTTTCTTTTCTAAGTTCTTGTTTTAATAATGGTGTTGGATTCTTATATTCAATTGTTGAGAATTTCTTGGTTAATCTTGGTGCTTTGTGACTTGTTTGACATTAATTGTAATATTTTCTCTACACACAAGATTAGTGCTTTAGTCCTTCCTAACTCATGATCCCTAGTTTTTATACATTATTGTCATTGTGTTAGGATAGGGCCAATTACTCTCATGGTTATCCCTAATCTTGTTTGTGTCAATTTATGTTTGAACTTAATGCTCAATATGCTCTTCATGCTTTAACTTGTTCTTGCATCAAGTATTAGTTAATATGCCTTTGTTTGAATTGTTTTCTCACTTACATGCGTAGCTAACATATAGTGAGAACCTTACTCTTATTTGGCATTAGCCCCCACCTATGTTCTACTTGCTTTGCTATCTTTGTTGTAGGCTTAATTTTCTTTCTTTTTCTTTCCTTTTAGGTTGGCCACCAAGAAGGAAAGGAATGGAAAAGCTTCTAAATGGGGCAACAAACAAGCTCACCCGCACAACCTTTTGAAGGAGCTCATCAATTGTAGCTACCCGTCCACCTTGCTCTTCTTTGCATGCACCGAGGACGGTGCAAATTTCTAAGTGTGGGGAGGTTATCCGACCGACCTCCATGGGTAACAACTTCCTTTTTCAACACCAATTCTTAATTTTTTTCCTTGTTAGTTAGTTGTTGCATTGCATGATAGGTTTCATGTTAGTTAGAATTTGTACATATTTTACCACTTCTTTTTATGTTAGGACTACTTGGTTAGGGTGATGATTTCTTTTCCAAGAAACTATTTTTAAGGCACCCTATCAATTTGAAAAATTTTTGTGTTGAACTTGCTTGAGGAATTTATTTTGGAACATGGTTTTTAAGCTAAGAACACAAGCATGTGAGTTTTGAGCCTAATTGTGTGGTTACATCATATAACCACTTATTTTCATTCTTGTGTGCATTATTCTCTTTCTATGATTGTAATCTTTGATTTGTTTGATTCTTTATGTCCATTATTCTATGTATACATGTATTTATATGATTAAGGCCATCATTTCATTTAGCTCACTTACCCAAATAGCCTACCTTTCATCAACCATTGTTAGTCAAATTTGAGCCTATTTAATCCCTTTTGTTCTTAATTTTAGCACATCACTACTCCTAAGTGAAAAACAATAAATGTCCTTAATTTGAATCTTTGATTAGCTTAGGTTAGTGAGGGTGTGTATCATTTGGGTATGGAAAACTTGGGACATTGGTTGAGGTAAAAGTATAATTTTTATTTTTGTTGAAAATATTGGGAATTGGGTACATATTCATGCACTATATGTAAAACCATATGCATTGATACGTTTGTATATACTTTAGAAAAAAACACACATATATATATATATAAAAGAAAAAATAGAAAAAGAAAAAAAAAAGAGAAAAAGAAATAAAAAGGGGACAAAAATGCCCCAAAGTAAAGTTCAATAAAAAAATCAATGCATATGGAATGTAAATTAAAAAAAAACAATGCATGAGTATGTGAAAAAGTGGGAATCATGGGTAGCTAGGTTGTGTAATAGAATTGTATAGGTTGTCATATGTGTTTGGTGAGAGCTTAGGTTAATCAAAGATTCAAATTTCATGCTCACTTGACCATATACATCCCTACCTTTACCCTAGCCCCATTACAACCTATGAACAAGTCCTCATGATGAATGTATGCATGCATTGAATAATTGTTGATTGTTAGAAGAAAAACAAATCTTGGAAAACATGAGTAGAAGAGAATTGAGTGATCGACCCTATACACTTGAGCGACTAGAGCGGATATACTTACGGTGAGGATTTGATGCTCAATTCCTTGTTCTCAGCTTTCATGAGCTTTCTTCTTGCAAGTCTATTTGAACTTTATTTTGATATTTTAATTGGTAGGATTCATGAATCATCATATGATCTTAGCCCAACTTGTTCATACATGCTCTTGGAGATTGATTTACTTTTGACTAAGTAGATAGAATCATCTTGAATTTAGTGCATTCATTTAGATAGGTTGCATATAGTTTCTGTGCATTGAATAAATGTTCATACCCCTTTTCTTGTCCCTCTTTATTCTTAGCATGAGGACATGCTTGGTTTAAGTGTGGGGAGATTTGATATACTCTGATTTTGTGGTTTATCTTGTGCTTAATTTGGGGGATTTTATCAACTTTTCTCACATTTATTCAATGAAATAGTATGATTTTGTAATTCTCCCTAAATTTGTGCTCAAGTATGAAAACATGCTTTTTAGGCCTTAAAATAGCTAAATTTAACTCACTTTAATTCCATTCAATGCCTTGATATGTTTGTTAAGTGGTTTCAGGTTTAGAAGGCAAAGATTGGATTGAATGAATGAAGAAAAAGCATGCAAAATGGAAGAACTCATGAAGAAATGAAGGAACCGCAAAGCTGTAAAGCCTGACCTCTTCACACTCAATTGACCATAACTTGAGCTACAGAGATTGAAATGAGGCAGTTCTAGTTGTGTTGGAAATCTAACATCTGGGGCTTCAAAATGATATAAAATTTGCCATAGTTTCCTGAAGTATAGGGGCGCGCACGTGCACTGTACATGTGCACACTGATGGAGCACGTGGTTCACTAAAGTGAAATTGTGGCCAGCGATTTGTAGCTCATTTTGGGCCCAATCCAACTCAATTCTGATGCTATTGAACCCAAGGATTGAAGGGGAAATGAACCAAGTAGTCATAGTTTAGTTTTCATCATGTTTTAGGGTAGAATTCTAGAGAGAGAAGCTCTCCATTCTCTCTAAAATTTAGGGTAGTTTAGGTTAATCTTTCTCAAATTCATCTTTCAATTCTTGTTTTGATTTCAATTCTCTTTATGTTTTACTGTTCTATTGTCTTAATCCTCTTAGTTTCTCTTGTTAATTTCTTATTTTTCTCTCTTTTATGTTTATGAACAATGGTTGGATCTTAATTTTCTTTAATGCAAATTTATGTTTCCATGTTTCTTTTATGTTGATCTTGAGTGTTATTATGATTTCTTGCTTATGCTAGTTGTGAGTTCTTTTAATTCTTGCATTTTATGAGGTTTACTTTTATTGCATACTAGGTGTTTGATAGAATGTTTCCTTTAGTTTTTGAGTAGATTTCTTTGCTCTTGGCCTAGGCTAAGGGAATTGAGTGACCTTGAGTCATTGGGTCTCAATAATTTGGTGATTTGAGAACCCTTGGTGATCAATTTGATACCCATTGATACTAACCCACTACTAATCTAATTAGTAGATAGGTTGGAACTTATGGGTTGATGTGATCAAAGCCATTTGACGTACTTCAAGTCTAGGAGTAGATATTACGTACTTATGTCTTTTGAAAGTAGACTTAATGAGCTTGGTTTCTCATAATTGTCGATATATGGTTTGTAGACAAGGATGGTGATCTCAATTACCCATGTCTAGCCAAGAGTTCTTTCCTTTATTTTATTAGTTTTTATCATTTACTTTCTTGCTTTTATATTTCCTTGCTAATTACCAAATCAAACCCCCTTGTATCTTCATAGCCAATAATTGAGCATTTTATTGTAATTCCTTGTGAGACGATCCAAAGTTTAAATACCTCGATTAATTTTCATTGGGGTTTGTACTTGTGACAACCAAATTTTTTATTGGGAGGATTGTTTGTTGGTGTAGAACTATACTTGCAATGAGAATTCATTCATTTGAGGAAATTCTATACCATCAAAGAATTCGCTCATCAAGCATCTGGTCAATAAATGGCAAGGGGTAATGATCATTGCGAGTAGCTTGGTTGAGACGCCTATAGTCAATGCAAACCCTCCATGAATTCTGCACTCTAGTTGTTAGGAGCTCTCCATGCTCATTCTTTATTGTTGTGACTCCAGACTTCTTGGACACCACTTGTACTGGACTGACCCATTCACTGTCTGAGATGGGGTAAATGATATCTGCTTCAAGTAGTCTGGTTACTTCTTTCTTGATAACTTCTAAGATGGTGGGATTCAATCTTCTTTAGGGTTGACGGACGGGTTTTGATTCCTCTTCTAAATATATTATGTGCTCACAAACTTGAGGGCTAATGCCTACTATATCCGCCAAGCTCCACTCAATTGCTCTCTTATGTTTTCTCAGCACACTAAGCAGTTGCTCTTCTTATTGAGAAGTGAGTTCCCTTGCAATGATAATTGGAAACTTCTGATTATCCTCATGGTAAGCATACTTGAGGTGTGGAGGAAGGGGCTTCAATTCCAACTTCTGCTCATGGCTAGGTTATGGATCATCCGGGGCTGGTGGTAATGGTAAGGTATCTTCATCATGTTCAGAGGGTGTCCCCATACTTGGACCTTGCTCCATGTGCTTCTCTTCTAATTCTTCTTGGTGAACTTCAGCTATAGTTTCATCAATGATGTCGCACTGGAAGATAGAATGATCTTCCGGAGGGTGCTTCATAGCTTCATTTAAACTGAAACTTACAATTCTACCATCTATCTCAAAGGAGTAAGTTCCTGAGAATGCATCTAGCTTGAACTTCGAGGTCTTCAGGAATGGTCTTCCAAGCAGGATTGATGATGGTCTTCCTGAGTCATTAGGGGGCATTTCTAGGATATTGAAGTCAATGGAAAATGTGAGCCCCTTAATGCTCACTAATATATCTTCAACAATTCCAACTACTGTAATAATGCTTTTATCTGCTAACACAAAATGAGCTGCCGACCTTTTTAAGGGAGGGAGCCTTAGAGTATTGGTGTGCGAAATCGTGATCATTCCTTCCTTGGTAACGACGCTAAAAACTCAATACGCACGTTCATGTTCTTAATTCTGTTTCACAACTTCGTACAACTAACTAGCAAGTGCACTGGGTCGTCCAAGTAATAAACCTTACGTGAGTAAGGGTCGATCCCACGGAGATTGTCGGCTTGAAGCAAGCTATGGTCACCTTGTAAATCTCAGTCAGGCGGATTCAAATGTATTAAGAGATTATAGTGTACTAAAAGATAATTAAAATAGGATAGAGATACTTATGTAATTCATTGGTGAGAATTTCAGATAAGAGTATAGAGATGCTTTCTTTCCTCTGAACCTCTGCTTTCCTGCTGTCTTCATCCAATCAGTCCTACTCCTTTCCATGGTAAGCTTTATGTAGGGCATCACCGTTGTCAATGGCTACATCCCATCCTCTCTCTAAAAATGGTCCGATGCGCTGTCACTTTATGGCTAATCATCTGGAGGTTCTCGATCATACTGGAATAGGATCCATTGATCCTTTTGCGTCTGTCACTACGCCCAGCACACGCGAGTTTGAAGCTCATCACAGTCAGTCAATCCCTGAATCCTACTCGGAATACCACAGACAAGGTTTAGACTTTCCGGATTCTCAAGAATGGCCGTCCATGGGTTCTAACTTATACCACGAAGACACTAATAACTCGGACTCGGTCCCCTGTATTAGATATCCAAGAGATATCCATTCTAGCTTGTTTGCATGTAGAACGGAAGTGTTTGTCAGGCACGCGTTGATAAGTGAGAATGATGATGAGTGTCACATAATCATCAAATTCATCATGTTCTTGGGTGCTAATGAATATCTTAGAAGCGGAATAAGCTTGAATTGAATAGAAAAACAGTAATACTTTGTATTAATTCATGAGGAACAGCAGAGCTCCACACCTTAATCTATGGAGTGTAGAAACTCTACTATTGAAAATACATAAGTGAAAAGGTTTAGGCATGGCCGAAAGGCCAGCCCCCCAAACGTGATCTAAAGATGAAAACTAAAGATGAAAACTCAATAGTAAAAAGTCCTATTTATAAAAACTAGTTACTAGGGTTTACACAGATAAGTAATTGATGCAGAAATCCACTTCCGGGGCCCACTTGGTGTGTGCTTGGGCTGAGCATTGAGCTTTACACGTGTAGAGGTCTTTCTTGGAGTTGAACGCCAGTTTGTAACCTGTTTCTGGCATTTAACTCCACTTTGCAACCTGTTTCTGGCGTTTAACTCCAGAATGGAGCATGGAACTGGCGTTCAACGCCAGTTTATGTCATCTATCCTTAATCAAAGTATGGACTATTATATAATGCTGGAACTCCCTGGATGTCTACTTTCCAACGCAATTGAGAGCGCGCCATTTGGAGTTCTGTAGCTCCAGAAAATCCACTTTGAGTGCAGGGAGGTCAGAATCCAACAGCATCTGCAGTCCTTCTTCAACCTCTGAATCTGATTTTTGCTCAATTCCCTCAATTTCAGCCAGAAAATACCTGAAATCACAGAAAAACACAAAAACTCATAGTAAAGTCCAGAAGTGTGAATTTAGCATAAAAACTAATAAAAACATCCCTAAAAATAACTAGATCCTACTAAAAATATACTAAAAACAATGCCAAAAAGCATTTAAATTATCCGCTCATCACAACACCAAACTTAAATTGTTGCTTGTCCCCAAGCAACTGAAAATCAAATAGGATGAAAAGAAGAGAATATACTATAAATTCCAAACTATCAATGAAACTTAGCTCCAATCAGATGAGCGGGACTTGTAAAGAAAGTTTTTTTAACATCCGAAATGAACTTGGTATCTTGGATTCTAATCTAATATGATTTGTTTTGAATTCATTGTATTTATATTGCTATTTTTGTATCTCTTACTAACTTAAGCCTTGACAAAGATGAACAAGCCATTGTTTTGTAGGTTTATGAGTTGATGAATGAGTGATTAATCTTGAGGTAGATTGAAGTTTTTGAAGATTATAAACAATGGAGGATCAACAAATTGAAGATTTTTTTTAACATCAAGTCACTTTTTATTGCTTTATGCTTATTTGATTATATGAATTGTTAAACTAACTCCTAGTAAGCTAAGGATTTCTATTATGGTTTAAATACTTTGATATTTCCTTCATAATTTTGTTTAATGATTAATGCTTGTATGCTTATTTGGTGAATAACTCAAAATAGGCTTGGTACCCCTATTTTAAGTTAATGTGCATGCCTTGATATATTTCACTTCTTTAGGGGGAATTATGCATGCTTGTTATATATAAAAAGAGGAAATCAAATTCTTTTTGAAAGGGTAAATAGCGTTTGCATCTCTCCAAACTCATCTCTTCTATATTATTGTCTTTTACCTTTGAGCAAATAAATTGTGATTGAAAAGTAGCTTCGTAAGTACTTAAGAAATAGCTTAAGTCCGATTGGTGAAAAGCTTGATCAATTTATTTGAGTTGGTGTCTATTGGAAAGTAAAAGCTCCTTATAAATGCTTAGCAATTGAGTTAAGCTCTTGGAAAAATACTAGTACAATAACACTTTTGTATATTGTCTTTAACTTTCGCAAAAAGATTCATTGTTGTTGCAATACTCAATTCACCCCCCCTCTTGAGTAATTGTGCATAGGTTCTACACTAAGCACTTTGTTTTCCAGTATTATCACCGGATACATAAATGCCACAGACACATAACTGGGTGAACCTTTTCAGATTGTGACTCAGCTTTGCTAAAGTCCCCAATTAGAGGTGTCCAGGGTTCTTAAGCACACTCTATTTTTGCTTTGGACCTTGACTTTAACCAATCAGTCTCAAGTTTTCACTTGACACCTTCACGCCACAAGCACATGGTTAGGGACAGCTCGGTTTAGCCGCTTAGGCCAGGATTTTATTCCTTTAGGCCCTCCTATCCACTGATGCTCAAAGCCTTGGATCCTTTTTATTTACCCTTGCCTTTTGGTTTTAAGGGCTATTGGCTTTTTGCTCTTGCCTTTTGGTTTAAAGAGCTTTTGGCTTTTTCTGCTTGCTTTTTCTTTTTCTATTTTTTTTTCTGCAAGCTTTTGTATTCACTGCTTTTTTTTGCTTCAAGAATCATTTTTATGATTTTTTAGATTATCAAATAACATGTCTCCTTTTCATCATTCTTTCAAGAGCCAACATATTTAACATTCATAAACATCAACTTCAAAAAGACATATGCACTGTTCAAGCATTCATTCAGAAAACAAAAAGTATTGTCACCACATCAATATAATTAAACTAGTTTCAAGGATGAATTCGAAACCATGTACTTCTTGTTCTTTTGTTTTTAAAACAGTTTTCATTTAAGAGAGGTGATGGATTCATATTCATGACTTTAAGGCATAGACACTTAGACACTAATGATCATGTAATGAGACACAAATATAAATAAACATAAAGCTCAAATATCGAAAAACAGGAAAATAAATAAACAAGGAGATTAAGGAATGAGTCCACCTTAGTGAGGGTGGTGTCTTTCTCTTCTTGAAGAACCAATGGTGCTCTTGAGCTCCTCTATATCTCTTCCTTGTCTTTGTTGTTCCTCCCTCACAGCTCTTTGATCTTCTCTAATTTCATGGAGGATGATGGATTGCTCTTGGTGCTCCACCCTTAGTTGTCGCATATTGGAACTTAATTCTCCTAGGGAAGTGTTGATTTGCTCCCAATAGTTTTGTGGAGGAAAGTGCATCCCTTGAGGCATTAGTGGTTATGGAAAAAAAAGTAATGCTTTTTCCACACCAAACTTAAAATGTTTGCTCGTCCTCGAGCAAAAGAAGAAAGAAAGGATGAGAAGAGGAAGAAATGGATGTGAGTAGTGAAGAGGTGATGTGGAAGAGAGATTGAGGTGATTGGTGAAGGGTTCTTGGGAAAGGGTGATATAGGATTATGAGGAAGGAAGGTGAGTGGAGGTATGTGGGGATCCTGTGGGGTCGACAGATCCTGAGGTGTCAAGGATTTACATCCCTGCACCAATTAGGCGTGTAAAACGTCCTTGCATGCAATTCTGGCGTTTAAACGCCGAAGTGATGCTTGTTCTAGGCGTTCAACGCCCATATGCAGCATGTTTCTAGCGTTGAACGCCAGCTCCATACTTGTTTCTGGCGTTCAGCGCCAGCTCTTCTCAGGGTGTATTCCTGGCATTTGAATGCCAAGATGTTGCTTGTTTCTGGTGTTCAACGCCAGATCCATGCTCTGTTCTGGCGTTGAACGCCAACCAGATGCTCCTTACTGGCGTTTAAACGCCAATAAGTCCTTCCTCCAGGGTGTGATTTTTCTTCTGCTATTTTTGATTCTATTTTTAACTTTTGTATTTATTTTGTGACTCCACATGATCATGAACCTAATAAAATATAAAAGAACAATAAAAATAAAAGTAGAATTAAATAAATAAAAATTGGGTTGCCTCCCAACAAGTGCTTCTTTAATGTCAATAGCTTGACAGTGGACTCTCACGGAGCCACACAGGTGATCAGATCAATTTTATAGACTTCCAACACCAAACTTAGAGTTTGGATGTGGGGATTCAACACCAAACTTAGAGTTTGGCTAGGGCCTCCCAACACCAAACTTAGAGTTTGATTGTGGGGGCTTTGTTTGACTCTGTATTGAGAGAAGCTTTTCATGCTTCCTCTCCATTGTTACAGAAGGATAGCCTTGGGCCTTAAACACAAGGTTGTCCTCATTTAGTTGAAGGACCAACTCTCCTCTGTCCACATCTATCACAGCTCTTGCTGTGGCTAGGAAGGGTCTTCCAAGGATGATGGATTCATCCTCATCCTTCCCGGTATCTAGGATTATGAAATCAGCAGTGATGTAAAGGCCTTCAACCTTTACTAGCACATTCTCTACTAGTCTATAAGCCATTTTCATGGATTTGTCCATAAGCCATTTTCATGGATTCCCAGTTTCTCCATTACAGAGAGTGGCATGAGGTTTATCCCTGACCCAAGGTCACATAGAGCCTTCTCAAAGGTCATGGTGCCTGTGGTACAAGGTATTAAGAACTTTTCAGGATCCTGTTTCTTCTGAGGCAATCTCAGTTGATCCAGATCACTCAGTTCATTGGTGAGCAAGGGAGGTTCATCTTCCCAAGTCGCATTACCAAATAATTTGGCATTCAGCTTCATGATTGCACCAAGGTACTTGGCAACTTGTTCTTCAGTAACATCCTCATTCTCTTCAGAAGAATAATACTCATCAGAACTCATGAATGGCATAAGGAGGTTTAATGGAATCTCTATGGTCTCCAGATGAGCCTCAGAGTCCTTTGGTTCCTCAGAGGGAAGCCCGTTATTGATCTCTGGACGTCCCAGGAGGTCTTCCTCACTGGGATTCACGTCCTCTCCCTCTCTTGCAGGTTCGGCCATGATGATCAAATCAATGGCCTTGCACTCTCCTTTTGGGTTTTCTTCTGTATTGCTTGGGAGAGTACTAGGAGGGGTTTCAGTGATCCTTTTACTCAGCTGGCCCACTTGTGCTTCCAAATTTCTAATGGAGGACCTTGTTTCATTCATGAAACTTAGAGTGGCCTTAGATAGATCAGAGACTATGTTTGCCAAGCTAGATGGGGTCTGCTCAGAACTCTCTGTCTTTTGCTAAGTGGATGATGAAAAAGGCATGCTATTGCTAAACCTATTTCTTCCACCATTATTAAAGCCTTGTTGAGGCTTTTGTTGATCCTTCCATGAGAGATTTGGGTGATTTCTCCATGAGGGATTATAGGTGTTTCCATAGGGTTCACCCATGTAATTCACCTCTGCTATTACAGGGTTCTCAGGATCATAAGCTTCTTCCTCAGAAGATGCCTCTTGAGCACTGTTGGATGCAGCTTGCATTCCACTCAGACTCTGAGAAATCATATTGACTTGCTGAGTTAATATTTTATTCTAAGCCAGTATGGCATTCAGAGTATCAATTTCAAGAACTCCCTTCTTCTGATGCGTCCCATTACTCACAGGATTCCACTCAGAAGTGTACATGAACTGGTTATTAGCAACCAAGTCAATGAGTTATTGAGCTTCTGTAGGCATTTTCTTTAGGTGAATGGATCCACCTGTAAAAGTATCCAACAACATCTTAGCTAATTCAGACAGACCATCATAGAATATATCCAGGATGGTCCATTCTGAAAGCATGTCAGAATGATACTTTTTGGTCAGTTGCTTGTATTTCTCCCAAGCTTCATAGAGGGATTCACCTTCTTTCTGTCTGAAGGTTTGAACATCCACTCTAAGCTTACTAAGCTTTTGAGGAGGAAAGAACTTGGCTAAGAAAGCCGTGACCAGCTTATCCCAAGAGTTCAGGCTATCTTTAGGTTGAGAGTCCAACCATACTCTAGCTCTGTCTCTTACAGCAAACGGGAAAAGCATAAGCCTGTAGACCTCAGGGTCAACCCCATTGGTCTTAACAGTATCACAGATCTGCAAGAACTTAGTTAAGAACTGAAAAGGATATTCAGATGGAAGTCCATGAAACTTGCAGTTCTGTTGCATCAGAGAAACTAATTGAGGTTTAAGATCAAAATTGTTTGCTCCAATGGCAGGGATTGAGATGCTCCTTCCATGTAAATTGGAATTAGGTGCAGTGAAGTCACCAAGCATCCTCCTTGCATTGTTGTTGTTAGGTTCGGCTGCCATCTCCTTTTCTTGTTCGAAAATTTCAGTAAGGTTGTCTTTGGATTGTTGTATTTTAGCTTCTCTTAGTTTCTTCTTCAGAGTCCTTTCAGGTTTTGGATCAGCTTCAACAAGAATGCCCTTTTCCTTGTCCCTGCTCATATGAAAGATAAGAGAATAAAAAAAGAAGAGGAATCCTCTATGTTACAGTAAAGAGGTTCCTTATTGTTAGTAGAAGAAGAAAGGGAATAAGAGTGATGAAGAATGGATAATCCAAACACAAGGGTGAGGATAGGAGCATAGATATGAGATGAAGAGAAGTGTTAGTAAGTAATTAAATAAATAGAAGAAGATGAGAGAGAGAAATTTTCGAAAATAATTTTTGAAAAGGAGTTTATGATTTTCGAAAATTAAAGGGGAAATAAAATTAAAATTAAAATTTAATACAATTAATTAATTAAAAAGAATTTTTGAAAAAGAGGGAGGTATTTTTGAAAATTAGAGAGGGAAGAGTAGTTAGGCGGTTTTGAAAAAGATAAGAAACAAACAAAAAGTCAATTAGTTAGTTGAAAAAGATTTGAAAATCAATTTTGAAAACATAAGAAGATAAGAAGTTAGAAAAGATATTTAAAAATCAATTTTTTTTGAAAAAGATATGATTTAAAAAGATATGATAGAAAGATATGATTAAAATTAGTTTTGAAAAATATTTGAATTTTTAAATCAAAATTAATGACTTGACTCACAAGTAATCACAAGATATGATTCTAGAACTTAAAGTTTGAATCTTTCTTAACAAGAAAGTAACAAACTTGAAATTTTTGAATCAAAACATTAATTGTAAAGAAAAGAAAACATGCAAGACACCAAACTTAAAAAATTTTTATTCTTTAGACATTAATAATTCAAGAATGCATATGAAAAACAAGAAAAGACACAAAACAAGAAAATATGAAGATCAAACAAGAAGACTGGCCAAGAATGACTTGAAGATCATGAAGAATGCAATGCTTGAAATTTTCGAAAATAATTTTTAGAAAATTAAAAAGATGCAATTGACACCAAACTTAAAACTTGACTCTAGACTCAAACAAGAAACATAAAAAATATTTTTTGATTTTGTAAAAATTTTTTTTTTGGATTTTTTTTTCGAAAATTATTTGAAAAAGAAAAATCAGGATTTCAAAATTTTTAATATGAATTCCAGGAATCTTGCACTCTTAGTCTAAAGCTCCGGTCCAAAACACTAGACATCGTCAATGGCCAGCCAAGCTTTAGAATACAAATCAGTCATACAGCAGCAGGTGGATTAGGAACAGCTAGCTTGCTCCTGGGATAATGGTTTGGAAGCCTTAGTCCATAAGAAATTAGACATGGCTTTACAGCCAGCCAAGCTTCAACGTGCTTCATAAAACTTTAGAATTCATTCTTAAAAAATTCTGAAGAAAATTATATTTTTGGAAAATATTTTTATTTTATTTTATTTTTTTGGAAAATTTTTTTTCGAAAAATAAAAGAATAAAAACAACAACTTAAAATTAAAATAAAGTTACCTAATCTGACCAACAAGATGAACCGTCAGTTGTCCAAACTCGAACAATCCCCAGCAACGGTGCTAAAAACTTGGTGTGCGAAATCGTGATCATTCCTTCCTTAGTAACGGCGCTAAAAACTCAATACGCACGTTCATGTTCTTAATTCTGTTTCACAACTTCATACAACTAACCAGCAAGTGCACTGGGTCATCCAAGTAATAAACCTTACGTGAGTAAGGGTCTATCCCACGGAGATTGTCGGCTTGAAGCAAGCTATGGTCACCTTGTAAATTTCAGTCAGGCGGATTCAAATGTATTAAGAGATTATAATGTACTAAAAGATAATTAAAATAGGATAGAGATACTTATGTAATTCATTGGTGAGAATTTCAGATAAGAGTATAGAGATGCTTTCTTTCCTCTGAACCTCTGCTTTCTTGCTGTCTTCATCCAATCAGTCCTACTCCTTTCCATGGTAAGCTTTATGTAGGGCATCACCGTTGTCAATGGCTATATCCCATCCTCTCTGTGAAAATGGTCCGATGCGCTGTCACTTTATGGCTAATCATCTGGAGGTTCTCGATCATACTGGAATAGGATCCATTGATCCTTTTGCGTCTGTCACTACGCCCAGCACTCGCGAGTTTGAAGCTCGTCACAGTCATTCAATCCCTGAATCCTACTCGGAATACCACAGACAAGGTTTAGACTTTTCTGATTCTCAAGAATGGCCGTCCATGGGTTCTAACTTATACCACGAAGACACTAATAACTCGAACTCGGTCCCCTGTATTAGATATCCAAGAGATATCCATTCTAGCTTGTTTGCATGTAGAACGGAAGTGTTTGTCAGGCACGCGTTCATGAGTGAGAATGATGATGAGTGTCACATAATCATCACATTCATCATGTTCTTGGGTGCGAATGAATATCTTAGAAGTGGAATAAGCTTGAATTGAATAGAAAAATAGTAGTACTTTGTATTAATTCATGAGGAACAGCAGAGCTCCACACCTTAATCTATGGAGTGTAGAAACTCTACCGTTGAAAATACATAAGTGATAAGGTTTAGGCATGGCCGAAAGCCCAGCCCCCCAAACGTGATCTAAAGATGAAAACTAAAGATGAAAACTCAATAGTAAAAAGTCCTATTTATAAAAACTAGTTACTAGGGTTTACAAAGATAAGTAATTGATGCAGAAATCCACTTCCGGGGCCCACTTGGTGTGTGCTTGGGCTGAGCATTGAGCTTTACACGTGTAAAGGTCTTTCTTGGAGTTGAACGCCAGTTTGTTACCTGTTTCTGGCGTTTAACTCCACTTTGCAACCTGTTTCTGGCGTTTAACTCCAGAATGCAGCATGGAACTGGCGTTTAACGCCAATTTACATCGTCTATCCTTAATCAAAGTATGGACTATTATATATTGCTGGAAAGCCCTGATGTCTACTTTCCAACGCAATTGACAGCTCGCCATTTGGAGTTCTGTAGCTCCAGAAACTCCACTTTGAGTGTAGGGAGGTCAGAATCCAACAGCATCTGCAGTCCTTCTTCAACCTCTGAATCTGATTTTTGCTCAAGTCCCTCAATTTCAGCCAGAAAATACCTGAAATCACAGAAAAACACAAAAACTCATAGTAAAGTCCAGAAATGTGAATTTAGCATAAAAACTAATAAAAACATCCCTAAAAGTAACTAGATCATACTAAAAATATACTAAAAATAATGCCAAAAAGCGTATAAATTATCCGCTCATCAAGTATCATATATAGACATTGGCATTATACTAACACATGCTCCTAAGTCACACATGAAATCAGAAAATAGTACACCTCTAATGGTACAGTTTACTATACATGGACCTGGATCACTACATTTTTCAGGTATACCTCCCATTAAAGTAGATATAGAACTACCTAAAGGAATAGTTTCTAATTCATTAATTTTATCCTTATGAATACATAAATCTTTCAGAAACTTTGCATAAATAGGTACTTGCTGAATAACATCAAAAAGGGGAACAGTTACCTCAACCTTTTTGAAAATTTCTAACATTTTGGGATCAAGTTCCGTCTGCCTTTTGGGCTTTCTTCCAAGGTGTGGGAATGGGATAGGGATGGTGCTACTTACAGCTTCTGTATCCTTTGGTGCTCCATTCTTTGGCTGAGCTAATTCTTCTTCAACCATGTCTTGTACTTCATCTTCCTCTTCAGCATCTTCTATTTCATCATCTTCTACTTTAACTGAGTTTTCAATTGGGGCGTCTTCTATTGGCTTGGCTCCTCCTGGGTCCTCTCTTGTAGTGTGGTTTCGGACCTCAAAGTGATGGCATTGATGCAACCCTTGGGGTTAGGTAAGGGTTGAGAAGGAATTCCACTGGAGCTTGAAGGTCTGTTGGTGGAAGCAGGTAGTGATTCTATCCGGGCAGCGAGAGCTTGTAAAGTGGCAATCAGACCATTTAAAGTAGAGTTCAGTGTAGTCTGCATGTCTTGTTGTCCTTGTGCAAGAGAACGAAGCATCTCGTCATTTGATGAGGAAGTGGGATAAGTGATCTAAGGGACTTGTTGTTGGTTATACTGGGGTCCTTGTGACTGTCTTAGGTGAGAAGCTCTGTAAGGTTGGTTCTGATTCTGCTGTCTATTGTTGTTATTCCACCTCTGGTTTCCATTGTTGTCTCTGCCTCCTCTGTTATAGTTGTCCCTCCAGCCATGGTTAGAATTATCTCTCCAACTTTGGTTGGAGTTGTCCTGCCATCCTTGGTTATAGTTTCCTCCTTGGTTGTAGTTACCGCCTTGTTGATTGTATCCTTGATTCGGGCGATCATAGAAGTTATGAGTAGCTGCCACAGTGTTATCTACTTGGAGCTGCGGGTATTCATTAGTATAATGACTATAGTCAGCACAGATTCCACATACTCTTTGTGGAACTAGCTGTTGGCTTTGTTATGGTGTGGCAGGCTGAGCTTGTTGTTGTTGGTTCAACTGCATTTGCTTCAGTAGGTTGGTCATTTCACATATACTCTGTGTAAGAGCAGAAGTTTCAGTGCTGGAGGAAACCTCTGCAACCGCTTTTGAGTGGCTGCTCCTGTGGTAGTGATTCTTAGTAGAGTCAGCTAAGTCGCTGATCAGTTGACATGTTTCATCTGCGGTCTTGTACTTTTTTAGAGAACCATTACTAGCACCATCTAGTGTAGTTTTATCCCGAGGCTTCATGCCTTGAGTGAAATAGCTGATCAACACTAGCCTGTCAATCATATGATGGGGGCATGCGTCCAGAAGGTTCTTAAAACACTCCCAGTACTCATAGAGAGTTTCTGATTCACCTTGAACAATGCATGAGATCTCTTTCCTTAGTCTGTCTGTAACTTCAGCTGGAAAGTATTTTTCCAAAAATTCTCTCCTAAGCGTATCCTAGTTAGTAACAGTCGCTTCAGGTTGGGAGTAGTACCACTCCCTTGCCTTTCCCTCAAGAGAAAACAGGAAGGCAGTTAACAGAATATAAGCTTCATTCACACCATGACGCCTAACAGTAGAACAGGCTGTCTGGGAATCCCTTAGGTGCTTAATAGGCTCTTGAGCAGGTAAGCCATGAAACTTGGGCATCAAGCTGATTAATGCAGTTTTCAGCTCAAAATCTGTAGCCAGAGTTGGATGATGCACTTGATACTACTGCAGCATAAAATCTGGGGCTCCAGCTTCTTAGAGGGTAATCCTCCTAGGTGCTGCCATGTTATCTGCATGTGAATCAACTGAATCAGTAGTAAAGGAGCTTGTTTCACTCTCAGATGGCGGTTCAGATTCGCCCTCAGATGAGACTGGTGAATCGATAACAATCACTTCACCACCCTCAGAGGCTAACCGACGTCGAGCTCACCTAATACGAGAAATAGTTCTTTTAATTTCAGGATCGAATGCGGCTAAGCTCGGATCAGGCAATGAACGCGTCATTCAATGAAAGAAACATATAGCTCATGGTAATAAAATAAAAATAAAATATACAAATAAAATAAAAATATATACACTAATTAATAATTTAGCACACAATTGCAACTCCCCGGCAACAGCGCCAAAAATTGGTGCGTGGCAGAAGTTAGGCCAATTAAGAGATTATAATATAATAGAACAGCGTTGCGAGTATAGCACTTAACCAACTAAAATCCGCCTCACCAATTTAGAAGAGTGTCACAAAAATTTAGAATAGAAAAATACTGGGAGTATAAGTCCCAGGTCGTCTCCCAACGAGTTGCGAGAAAGGATGCTATTTTATTAATTACAAATTTCAACGAGAGTTTGAGAGTTGAATAATGAGCAATTAAATAATTGTAAATTAAAGCAATAAAAACTAAGAATGATTATTAATATTCTAGATAAAAAGCCTTGACTGGGGGAATGCTTAATTGGAAGTTCTATCCTTGTTGGGATCTCTTAAGTGTAGTATTAAAAAGGTTGTTATTTTCACTTAGTTAACCCTTACTAAATAAAGGAAAGTCAAGTGATTGAGCTAACTCTTATTCGCAAATCCTAGTCCTCCCCCTTGGGAAGGTCTAGCGTTGGTAAATACAGAACTAGCCAACAACTTCCAGTTAAATCAACACCTAAGCCTTCCAACTCAAGTGTCTCCTCCTAAGCAACCCCCATGTCAAGTATGGAGTCTACTCCATTGACATGAATATAACGCTCATAAAAATATAAGAAGAAGACATGATAATTTAAATAGGATCTCAAAATTAATTAAAAGTAAAAGTAAACCTTTGCATTAACAATTCATGAAAATAATCCACTTACTACTTTAAACAAGAATTAAAAATATAGAATAAATAAAAGGGTAAGTAAGGAAACAAACTAGAATAGTATCTTCAAGGGAGGTAATGCTTCTTCAATATCCAAAAGCAAAAGCAATAAACTGGGAATGTAAAGAGAACCTAGAGGAAGAGTAATTCACTCTAGATTCAGATCTAAAAACCTAAACCTATCCGAATGAGAATGTGTGAATGTATCTAAAATTGTGTTGTCTATTGTGTGAAGTTGTGTGTTGAGTCTCTGCATGTTCCCGGGCTTTATTCTGTGTTTCTGGACCAAAAACTGGGTCAAAACGCGGCCCGAAATCGCCCCCAGCATTTTCTGTTAAGTTTGCAGATCGCGCAGGTCACGCGTACGCGTCATCCACGCGTTTGCGTCATTCAGCGATTTTTCTTGTCACGCGAGTGCGTCGTCCACGCGTTCGCGTCATTCGTGCAGACTCCAATCTACGCGTACGCGTCAGGCACGCGCACGCGTCGCTGCAATTTTCTCCATTCCGCGTGCTCGCGTGAGCCATGCGCGCGCGTTGGTGTTCGCTGGTCATATCCTTAGTTTCTTGTGTTCCTTCCATTATTGCTAGCTTCCACTCCATTCTCTAAGCCATTCTTGGCCCTATAAAGCCTGAAACACTTAACACACGGATCACGGCATCGAATGGTATAAAGGAGAATTAAAATATACTAATTAAAGATCTTTAGAAAGCAAGTTTTCAATCATAAAATAATACTAGGAATGGATTATAAAATCATGCAAATCGTATGAATAAGTAGGTAAAGGCTTGATGAAACCACTAAATTAAAAACAAGATAAACTATAAAATAGTGGTTTATCACATGTCATCTTGTCATATTTTTTTATGCTTTTTCATACAAGAAATTGATGATTAGTGCTTAAATATTGAATGCTTTTGTACTCAAATGGTATATTTCTTTGATATTTTGATTTTATAAACTTTGTAGGAAATAAGAAGAAAAAGATGCAAAAATGCACAAAATAAGCTAAAAAGGAGAAAAGAGAATTTTGGGGGACATTTTGGAGTTTAGGCACACTTTGAAGCCTTAGGCCACGCTTTTAAAAGCATGGCCCATGATTAAATCAAGGAAGCGTGCTCTGTTTGACAATCAGTGCTCGTTTGCCAAGAGAACGCTAAGTTAACTAAGCCAGCATTTTTGGGCAAGTTAAAATTTCGAGGCAAAGTTTTGCAAACGACACGCACGCATCCTTGACGCGCACGCGTCCTTGACGCGCACGCGTCGATAGAGAACCTGGGATAAAGCACGCGCACGCGTGACTGGCGCTGAAGCATGGTATTGAGATTTTGCTACCCACGCGCACGCGTACATGATGCGTATGCGTGGGGCAACGTTCTTTAAGCAAATGTAGCACTCATTAAGAGAACACTGCAAGGGACGCGTACGCGTGGGTGACACGTACGCGTCGATGGGCGAAAACGCAAAAATACGTGCAAACATGAGGGACGCGTACTGATAAACCCTAATTTTGTGGTTTATCTTGTGCTTATTTTAGGGGATTTTATCAACTTTTTCCCACATTTATTCAATGAAATAGCATGGTTTTGTAATTCTTCCTTTAATTATGCTTAAGTGTAAAAACATGCTTTTTAGGCCCTTAAATTGTTGATTTTAACTCACTTTAATTCCATTCGATGCCTTGATGTGTTTATTGAGTGATTTTAGGATCATAAGGCAAGTATTGGATGGAAGAAATGAGGAGAAAAGCATACAAAGTGGAGAATGCATGAAGAATCAAGGATTGGGAATGCATCGATGGGCGCACAAGCGTACAAGGCGCGCGCGCGCAGAAGTGACTTCACATAGAGACGCGTACGCGTACATGACGCGTACGCGTGGATGAAGAAATATCCAATCGACGCGCACGCGCACATGGCGCGTACGGACCAATACTCGCATGTGACTCACTTAAAGGCAAAATGCTGGGGGCGATTTCTGAGCTGCCCAGGCCCAAATCCAACTTGTTTCTGAGTGTATTTCATGCAAAATTGAAGTCCAAGCAAGGGGGAGCAATTAGTTAGTCAATATGAGCCTTTAGTTAGTTTTCTAGAGAGAGAAGCTCCCTCTTCTCTCTAGAATTTGATTAATTTATCTTGGATCTTGAATTAATTACTTGATTTCATCTTGTTTCTTTTACAATTTCATGCTTCTATATTTTGATTCTCTTAGTTTTCTTGTTAATTTCCCTTTTATGCTCTCTTTTATGTTCATGGATGCTCTTGTTGGATTTAGATCTCTTTGAATGAAATTTGATGTTTGATGTCTTATAATTGTTGATTTGAGTGGTTGATTTGCTTTCCTTGCAATTGGTAGTTGGTAGATTTATTATTCTTGCATTTTTACCATGTTTTCCTTTTATGCCTTCCAAGTGTTTGAAAAAATGCTTGGTTGGACTTTAGAGTAGATTTTGAGCATTCTTGGCTTGGAAAGAGTAATTGGGCAATCTTGAGTCATGAAACCCAACCTATGTTGGTGATCTAGAGTTGTTAGTTAATATCATTTTCAATGACTCTAATCTCTTGCTAATTCAATTGGTGAGTTGATTAGGAATTTTGACTTGAGATTAACTAGTCTTGTTTGACTTTCTCTCATGGAAGATAACTTACACATTCTTCCAATGTTGGAGATAACGAAATAAGATAAATTCATGTTAATTATTGTTATGGTTAATAACTAGGATAGAAAGCCTATATTCTCAACCCTTGCCATGAATGTCTCTCTTTATTAATTGCTATCTTTAATTGCTCTCTTTACTTTTCTTATCATTTATTTTATTGCCCCTTTTATCAACCAAACCCCTTGCTCCTTCATAGACAATAATTGACCACTTCATTGCAATCTCTTGTGAGATGACCCGGAGTCTAAATACTTCGGTTAATTATTATTTTGGGTTTGTACTTGTGACAAAACCAATTTTTTGATTGGGAGGATTGTTTGTTGGTATAGAACTATACTTGCAACGAGAATTCATTCAATTAAGGAAATTCTATACCGACATGATAATTCGTTCATCACGTACGCATGGGTGCCCGAACGCTCCGTTCTCTAAATGAACGCTACGCTCTCTTGGAAGCTGCAACTTTGGCTCAGTTAGGTCCAATTCAAGCCCATTGAAGCCCCAAAGCAAGCAGAGTTCAATTGACATCACTCAAAGGCACAAGTATCATCTAGAACAGGAATTTTGCATTTAACTGTAATTTGTTTTCAATTTCAATTTCATTTGTAATTTAGGAATTCCTATAAAAAGGATTTAGTTCACAGTTAGTAAGAAGGACGCACAATAGGAGCAGGATTAAAATAGAAGGCTCATGCTGGAGGATTAGAGACTCCAGATCTCTCTTGGAGGATTAGAGACTCCAGAGAGCTTAGCATAGTTTGATACACTTTTATCTTTTTGCATTTGTTACATTTCAGTATTGAATTTAATTTAAACCTTCTTGCAATTCTGTTCCTCTGTAATTTACATTTGAGTTTGCTGTGAGCTTGATTTATATTTCATGCAATTTAGATCTTCTGTAATTATTCTGAATTCTGATTTACTGCTCCATTTAATTTCTCTGCACCTAATTCCCTTTACATTTGATGCAATTTACTTTTCTTGCTCTTTAAGATTTTGTCGATTTAATTTCTGCAATTTAAATTCCTTGCAATTTACTTTCTGTTGATCAATTCTCACTCAATTCACAACTGTTAGCTTGACTAAACTAATCATCTCACTAAAGTTGCTTGATCCATCAATCCCTGTGGGATCGACCTCACTCTTGTGAGTTATTACTACTTGATGCGACCCGATACACTTGCCGGTGAGTTTTGTGGAATTGTTTTTCCCTCATCACCATGCCTTCGAGCCGTAGAACAAGCAACTTAAAAATCTCTCAGATGTCTGATAGGGTCTTGACTCGGAAGTCCATGATATTTAGGAAGCAGATTAATCAAACTATTCTTCAACTCAAAGTTCGGATCAAGATTTGGATATCTAGCTTGCAATGGTTGAAGAATAAGATCCGGAGCCCCTTGTTCATGCAAGGTGAATCTTCGTGGCTCCGCCATATAGTGTTCACCTGTAGGATGCAATGAAGTAGTGGACTCTAAGTCGCGTTCGGTTCCGTCTAGAGGTTTGGCAAGTCCCTCAAGAGAGTCCGAAGCACTAGTCATGTAGCTCAACCGCCGCCTAGCTTGCCGAGTGTGTAACAAAGTTCTTTCAATCATAGGATCAAACTTGGCTAGGCTAGATGTAACAACCCTGATTTTCGAGTACATGAGATCTTTTCTGAAAGTACGGATTTCTCCGGAAGATCAGTAAAGGGAACACCTCTGTTATATCATCAAGCATCTCAACCCTCATTGTCATTATGTCATCCTTAAGTTAGAACCTCTTCTGAGGCAAGTTCGATAATTCAATCGCGAAGAACCTTGTTTTTGAACCGTATCGGTTGGCAGTTTTGATTCTGATTTTCGTAAATAGTCTCTGTTTGACGAACCGGACTCGATTCATGAGAGGAGAGAGATAATATTATAATATTATCATTATATTAGTATTAGAAAATGCTTCAATGACATCATAAGGTTACCTGGTCTATTTTTGTTAAAAACAGAAAATCGGTTTAACCGGGTTTACGGTTTACTGGTGCAGCTTAGCACCAGCACTCTCTGATGAATTTAGCAATGCTAAGGCCTCATTATACATGTTATATTCTCATAATAAATATGTTACTAGTGTCATTTATTCTAGTAGCTCAAAAAATAATTTTTAGAGATATTTTTACGAGTGTTCCGATACACCTAGTTTTAGTAGTTATACACCAGAGATATTTTAATATTATTTTAATCCACCTCCAAGCCAACCAATCACAACTCACCTTACACCCCCAAGACCTCCAAGGCTGTTTCATTTCATCATTTTGGCCGAAAATAACAAGAGAGAAAAGAGAGAAACTTTCATGAACACTTAATCTTCAAAGCTTGATTTCTTTTGAACTAAAACTCAAATCAAAACTCTGATTTCACCAAAATGATCCTCTCTTCTTCCTCTACATAACCATGTAACTTATCAAGGATGGAAATAAGGTAAGATGGCTGTCTCCCTCCCATTTCAATTCGGTTTTCAAGGAAAACCATGCAAAACATGTGTTTTCTTGATGTTCTTCCTTAGGAATCATGCTTAACTTGACTTGAGGGCCAAGAAACGTGAATTTCCAGCAAGTCTAAGGTGATATATCTCTTCAAAACATACTGAGTGAGATTTGGTCAGTTGAGAGTTTTTGGATTTAAAGTTGTTCTTGATGTGATTTAGGAGGAAAAGTGCTTAAGGACCACCTGAAAGTTTAACCGAATTAGGAGCAGCAAAACCAAGTAGGGATTGATGAATTTAATCTTGATTGATTGTGTTTGAGTTGTGTGATTATGATATGGTTTGGCTGTGCTTGAAATTGATTGTTTGTATGAGTAATTCTTGTTGAAATTTTGGTGAAAATTTGATGAACTTTGATGAAATTAAAGCTAAAAATAATATTTTAATAAAAATAATAAAATAATACGGAAAAGGCAGTTTTCTGTAAAAGCTTTAGAAAGACAACATTAAGTGCAGAATTTCATAATTACCTTCATAAAATACTTAGGGAGTGGTAATAACATGATAGTGAGGCAAAGATAAAGAAAAGATAAAAAGTTAACGAAAAGATAAAAACCAAAGATAAAGTCTGTAAAATTTTAATGACAGAAAAACAGACAGAGACTAGTGAACGAACTAGGGCAACTTAGTTAGTACCTGAGTTGCGACTAGGGTTAGGTGTTATATGAAAAGTTAAACTATTTCAGTATAGACTTAATGAACCTATACCTGGGACAGGCTAACTATTCATACCAAAATTTACATAAGCTTTAAATACACATGTTAAACAGAAAAATCAGAGCAGAATAAAGTAACACAGAGCACTGAGTAACCAGAGTAAAGTAAAGAGATACAAAGAGAAAATAATAATATGATAAAGAGAAATGGTTTGAGCCAGGATATGGTAAAAGTGAAAGATGTAAAGTTTGTACAGTATGATTTAACAGAGAAAGAAAGAGGTACTGCATAAGAATGTGAAAATGATGATGAATAATGAGAATAATGATGAACGATGATAATGAGAATAATTATGTAATGATCTGCTGCGTGAAGGCAGTCAGATAGATAGTGGTACGACCACAGAACGTTTTCCAATGTTACACAGCTATTGAGAGCTGTACCTGCAACTGATAACCTGGGATCACTTGCAGAGGATATTAATTCATACACAGCTAGAATGCCGCACCTGTAAGGCAAGGATTGCTTACAGAGAATATGATTTCATACACGGCTGGAATGCCGCCACCTATAAGGCAGAGTTTGCTTACAGAGGATATGACTTATACGTCGGTTAGTGAGAACTGTACCTATGCTGACTGGAAAACCATACCCGTTTCAGCTTCTTCGGGTTACGTCGGGAGCGGGTAAAAACTGACAGATGAGCTTATTATCTGCGCTAGGGCTAGACATGCATCATACTTGGTTGCGTATTTTCTTTGTTATGATTGTGGTATGAATGTATGCTTTCCTTGTTTGTATTCCATTCTCTGCGCTTGTGTTATTTTTTGTATTCTTCTGTTTGTGTTCTGCTATCTGTTTTCTCTATCTTCTCTACTTATCTGTGTTTTCTAATTACTACTTCTTTGTATTATGCTAATAGTCTGCTAAATAACATAGAATTAATGAACGTAACTAATAACCCCGACCCTACTAAGAACTCCCCAATTCTTACCCCTTCTCTCTCCCTTCCCCCTTCAGATGGAAGTAAGAGTACCTTACCATAGTTCGCTGATGACCGTTCGCAAGAAGAGGATTCTGCTCTAGATAGTCTTCTGAGTCTAGGGTGAATATCGTTCTCTGATTATATGTATATACTGTGAGACCAGCCAATGTCTGCACCCCGTTCGTATGCGCACTTTAACCTAAATCCTGTGTACGAGATTCCTATTGTGTGGCTACTTCATGAGGTACCAGAGAGACGTCCTGTGAAAAAGTCTGATCGTGCAGAGGAGTAGCAGATGATGTTCTATCTTTTGATGACTTTCCACCTGACTTGAGTTTTGAAGACCTAGAACGTACTTTTCCTTGCTTTAGTAGTTTAGAGGGACTATGTGAGTATAGAGTCTAGGCTAGCCTAGGTGCCAGCTTAGGGACCTCTTGAACAGGTCAGGACCTGGGATGTTGTATGTATATACATGTATATAGATATTATTTAGCTATATCTAGGGGTGTTCTAACTAACAGTCTATATTCTAATAAAGGCTGAATCACCGAATGTTGTCAACTACTTGTGATGTATTTATGTGTGGTTGTTTATAACTATTTTATCTCTTATTATTTGTGAATTAATTATAAATGATTCTGTCTATTAATCCAAACGTTTTCAAAAAAAAAAAATACACCTCGCAAATTAACTACGCTTTTAACAACAAATCAGGCTCATATGATAAATAATAGATAATAATTAGGAAGACAAATTGGTAGCGCTCAGTTTCCGGTATGATCTAGACATATTGAAAATTGGGTCGTTACACTAGAGTTCGGTTGGGACCAAGTCATCTAACTTAGAATTCATAGCTCATGAATAAAAAGAAATCTAAACTAAAAACAAAATACTGAAAGCAAGTAAACTATTTACACTATCCACATATTCACATAATCAATATCAAGGCATACGTTGCAACCACTCCCTGGCAATGGTGCCAAAAATTTGATAGATAAGATTATGGCTGGTCTAGAATTTCATCAATAGAAAAGCAATGTTATTGTCATAGTATAGTCCTAGACCAACATGTAATCCTACCAATCAAATTTTAGAATTGGTTGTCACAAATTTAACCCCAATATAAAGTAACCAAGAGTATTGCTCTCGGGTCGTCCTCAAGAGAATGGGTAAACATGTGCATCAATATTGGTTAGAATTCCGGGGTTGGGAGTCATGAGCAAAAATTTAAACTACTAAACTTAACATGCAAGGAATCTTAAAGTCCAAGAAACTAAATCAAGTAACTAAGGCAAGGTATGAGCAATTTCAATCTAACAAGAGAACATATGAGCTACTTCTATTAAACAACTAAACTAGCCACAACAAGAACTAAACAATTGATTTTTAGGTTTCAAATATGAATAATAAAATGCACTCTTGGCTAGGCATAGGAATTAGGGTTACCATCCTTATCTAATAATCATATCTTGACAATTATGAGGAACCAAACCCATTAAGTCTACCTCTATGCTTGAAATATGTATAATGTCTATTTTTAGGCTTGAAGTACGTCGAATGGCTTGATCAATCTCAACTCATAAGTCCCAATTCAACTAATAATTGGCTTAGTAGTAGATTGGTATCAATGGGTATCAAGTTGACCACAAAGGGTTCTCAAATCACCAAATAAATTAGACCCAATGACTCAAGTTTACCCAATTTCCTTAGCCTAGGCCAAGAGTAAAGAAAACTACTCCATAATCAAAGGAAACATTTCATCAAACATATGGTATGCATTAAAAAAAGACATATTCAAATTGCAAATTAATTGGAAACTACAAGTACCCACTAACAATTATCAATAGAAAATAACTCAATTAACACTATCGATCATAGAAAATATCAATGCACTAATAAAAATCCAAGATCCATAAAATTCATAAAACGAGAAGAAAATGGAAAATAACGAGAATATTCAAATTCAAGCACCAGATCTAAACAAAATGAAAACTAGAGAACTCAAACTAAATAATTGAAACTAAGATTAACAAAATCCAATTTAGAAATTCAACAATGGAAGATCAAATCAAACTAGATATAGAGAGGAGCAAGAGTTTCTCCCTCTAGAACATGAGTACCGAAAAACTAGCCAAAATGTGTGTAAAGTGTAAAATGATTGATCCCTCCCATATCCTCCTACAATCCTCGGTCTTTTTCATGTAGAATCCACTTGATTTTGGGCCTAGAGCTCCTCAGAAATCACCAGCCACGATTTCATTAATGAGGTCACGTGCTGGGCGTCACGCGTGCCCGTCCGCCACGCGTGCGCATCATCTGAGGTTTGCGAGCCACGCGTACGCGTCAGGCATGCGTACGTGTCGCTGGGAGTTTCGCAAATCCACACGAATGCGTCAATTTTCGTGCACCATTCCTAGCCTTTTGCACCCACGCGTGCGCGTCGCAGCCGATTCTCCAAAGCTCAATTCTTCATGTTCCTTCCACTTGTGCATGCTTCCCTTCCATTTTTCTAACCCATCCTTACCCTATAGATCCTGAATTCACTCAACAAACACATCACGGCATCGAATGGTAATAGAAGAGAATTAAAATATAGCATTTTTAAGGCAAAAGAAGCATGTTTTCAACCATGAAGCGAAATGAGGAAGGAAACACAAAACCATGCGATTTATATGAATAAGTGCGGAAAATATTGATAAAACTCCCCCAAATTATACACAAGATAAACCACAAAATTGGGGTTTATCACCGACCTTACAAAGCGATAAGGCTGAGTTTGTTAAAAAGTACCTGCCTTACCAGAAGCATGCCAATTTTCTTGTGGCACCTCATGAAGAGCTCATTAGCATCACCTTACCATGGCCATTTGCAAAGTAGGGTCTTGATCTACTCAGACCGTTTCCTCATGCCCCGGGACAAGCCAAGTACCTCATAGTAGAGATCGACCATTTCACTAAGTGGGTTGAAGCAGAACTACTAGCAACTATCACTACCCAGAGAAATCGGAGATTTCTATATAAGAATATTGTCACAATGTTTGGGGTTCCTCACTCTATCACAGCGAATAATGGGCCAATTCACTGACTCAACCTTCAAGAGTTTGGTGGCCGATCTCAAGATAAAGCACCAATTCATATCGGTGGAGCATCATCAGGCTGATAGACAAGCTGAAGCTGCAAACATAGTCATATTAGCCAGATTGAAGCGCCGACTACAGGACATAAAGGGAGCATGGGCTGATGAGCTCCCCAAGTCTTGTGGGCATATCAGACAACCCTTCATTTCTCAACCGGGGAGTCACCTTTCTGACTTGCTTACAGAATGGAAGCCATGATTCCCATAGAAATCATTGAAGAGTTACTAGGGCTATATTCTACAATGAAAGGGCCAATACCCAAGAACAAAAGCAAAGGATGACCCAGGTATAATCAGAAGGTGATCAAACGAAGCTTCGCCACAAACAATCTCGTACTAATTCGAAATGACATCAGAGTTTAGAAGTCGGACAAAGGGAAGCTAGCTGCAAATCAGAAATGACCTTACAAGATCATTGAGGTCTTAGGAAAAGTTTACTATAAAGTGTCTGACTTGCAAGGACGAGAGCTCCTGAGGTCATGGCACGCATGTAACATGAAGAAGTACTATAATTAGGTAGCATGACTTGTTTCCTAGTGTACTCTTTTTTCCAACCGTAAGATTTTTCCCTTAAAAAAGGGTTTTTTCTGAGGCGGTTTTAACGAGGCATCATAGCAAAGGGTAAGGATAGTCCAAATTCTTAGTAGTATATTTATGTAAAGGGATTTTTCATCAATAAAATTCCATTTCTTTTCCAAAAGTTTCCAATGAAAATACACTAATTTAAGCTCGATAAACCGTGAAAATCGTTGCCCAACCTAAAATGGTCAACAGGATGAATCGACGAGGTACAAATTAATATAAGATGTTATATAAACAACTCGTAAAAGCCGACCTTAGAATCAAGGCAAAACAAAAATGAAGTGTAAAAGTAACTTAACAAAGTCTGATTACACGAAGTCTGAACTTATAAAAGGGAACCGATATGATACACACTCACCCCCTAAAGCACCATTAGAAGTTGTCGAGAAATGATCCCCAACTAAGCGGTCGTACAAGCTAAAAGCTAAACCTGGAAAGCAATTATTAAAAGACTGATGACCGGAATTCACTCCCCATATAAAAATGATGAATCCGTTCTTTTGGCAAGTGCACCAAAATTATCGTCAAATAATAACCCACAGTGGAGTGGGATAGTATCCACAGAGATTGGTAGAATTGAGCAATTTTAATCAATTGGTGAATTAGTCAAGCTGAGCAATATAGAGTGTGATTGCAGAATTGTAAATGAACAGGAAAGTAAATGACTCAAAAGTAAAGAAAAGTAGTAAAGTGCAGAAAAGGAAATGGCAACAACGTAAAGTGCAGAAACATAAATGACTTAATTGTAAAAGGGAATATGGATTGACAGAATGTAAAGAAAGCTATAAAGAATGTGGAAGATAAGAATTTGGGGAATTCATTGAGATCAGGAGTTGTTCTCTTTGGATTAAATTCAGCTCATCTCGTCTTCAATCATGCAACTCATTGACCTCTTGGCAATCATGATTGATTGAGCCCCAATCCCTTGGTGACTCAATCTCTCAAATCTTGATAATCAGCCAATTTCTTGGTCTAATTGCTCATGAAGAGGGATATGCTTGGTCTCTGATTATACCACACATCCTTGTAGATCCAGAATAGAGGGTGGATTATATGTCACCATATCCAATCACCAAAACCCAGATCTACTCAAATGTGAAAAGGGATTTTAAGCATGGTTTCATGTTTCCTTTTCCAAGGTTCCCATGAAACCCATTTTGCATTCAACCTCTTTCCCAAGATGATTGAACACTAGCATTAAAATGAAATTCCTTCTGGTAAATTGGTATGCAAAATCGTGATCGTTCATTCCTTGGTAACGGTGTCAAAAACTTAATACGCACGTTCATAATCTTAGTTCTTTGTCACAACTTCGCACAACTAACCAGCAAGTGCACTGGGTCGTCCAAGTAATAAACCTTATGTGAGTAAGGGTCGATCCCACGGAGATTGTCGGCTTGAAGCAAGCTATGGTCATTGATAAACCACTATTTTATGGTTTATACTGTGTTTAATTGTGTGGTTTTTTCATGATCCTTACCCACTTATTCATTAATTTAGCATGCATTTATATTTCCTTCCTGAAATTATTACATGATTGAAAACTGCTTCCTAGAGACTTTTAATTATGCATTTTAATTCTCCTTTATTCCATTTGATGCCGTGATCTGTGTGTTAAGCGTTTCAGGCTTTATAAGGCATAAATGAGTTGGAGATTGGAAAGGAAGCTAGCAAAAATGGAAGGAACACAAGAAATTGAGGAGATAACCAGCGAGAAGTGACGCGGCCGCATGGCTCATGCGACCGCGCGAAAGAGGAGAAATCGCAGTGACGCGGCCGCATGGCTCACACGACCGTGCGGCCTGGAAAAGCACGAGCGACGCGGAGGCGTGGACGACGCGAACGCGTGGCGAGGAAAAGCGCGAATGATGCGTCCGCATGGATGACGCGATCGCGTGACATGCGCGATCTGCATAATCTGCAGGATTCGCTGGGGGCGATTTTGGACCCTATTTTGACCCAGTTTTCGGCCCAGAACAACAGACTAGAGCCAGAGAACATGTAGAAACCAAAAAGATAACATTCATTCTACACAGTTTTTAGTTTTTAGATCTAGTTTTACTCCTCCCCTAGGTTTTTCTCTCTAGACATTGATAGTTCTTAGGATTTTAGTTTCTCTAGCTTTTTGCATTGGGATATTGAGAAGAGTTATTACCTCATCAAGACTTCGTCATTCTAGTTCGTTTTCTTTACTTGGCTTACTCTTCCATGTTCTTTGCTTTGTTTAATTTTACCATTGGAATATTTTTAGGATTATTTAATACAAGGATTACTTTTATTTTTAATTGACTATTTTTAATTTTTATTTACAATGTCTTTCTTTAATTCTTTTTTATATGCTATGAATTTTATCTTTACAATGAGTAAGTAGTTCCCTAACTTGATGGGGAGTTGATTGAAAGGAACCCTTGAGTTGGAAGATTCAAGAGAAAGATTGTAATTGGGTTATTGTTGGTTTCTTTTCTAATTCCTGACACCAATCCTCCCAAGAGTGGATTGGGACTTGTGGATAGAGCAGTATTCCAACTTGTTTTACCTTCCCTTACTTAGTAAAGGATAACTAAACGAAATAACTCTCAATTGTCAATTAATCTTAAGAGTGTTCCATTAAGAATAGGGCTTCCATGTAATCAACTCCCAGTCAAGGCTTTTATTTACATTATTCAATTTCATCAATTTAATTTCCTGTTTACTCAACTCAAACCTTTTCAAAAACATCTGATTAATAAAACAACACCCTTTCCTGCAACTCGTTGGGAGATGACCTGGGATTCATACTCCCAGTATTTTAAATTTCAATTTTTTGTGACACCTTTCTAAATTGAGCGGTGGATTTCTGGCGAGTTAAGAACTATACTTACAACGCATATATTCTAATAATTTTTAATTCACCAATTTCTGCCCGCATCAGTCACCTTGTAAATCTCAGTCAGGTGGATTCAAATGGTTATGGTGAATTGATAATTAAAATATAATTAAAATATAAAATAGGATAGAAATACTTATGTAATTCATTGGTGAGAATTTCAGATAAGCGTATAGAGATGCTTTTGTTCCTCCTGAACCTCTGCTTCCTGCTGTCTTCATCCAATCATTCCTACTCCTTTCCATGGCAAGCTGTATGTTGGGCATCACTGTTGTCAATGGCTACATCTCGTCCTCTCAGTGAAAATGGTCCAAAATGCGCTGTCACCGCATGGCTAATCATCTGTCGGTTCTCGATCATACTAGAATAGGATTCAGTAATCCTTTTGCATCTGTCACTACGCCCAGCACTCGCGAGTTTGAAGCTCGTCACAGCCATCCTTTCCCATATCCTACTCGAAATACTACAGACAAGGTTTAGACTTTCCGGATCTCAAGAATGGCCACCAATAATTCGAGCCTATACCACGAAGACTCTGATCTCATGATCAGGAGGCTAAGAGATACACATTCAAGCTTTTTTGCATGTAGAACGGAAGTGGTTGTCGGGCACGCGTTCATAGGTGAGAATGGTGATGAGTGTCACATAATCATCACATTCATCATGTTCTTATGTGCGAATGAATATCTTAGAGAAGAAATAGGCTTGAATTGAATAGAAAAACAATAGTACTTTGCATTAATTCATGAGGAACAGCAGAGCTCCACACCTTAATCTATGTTGTGTGGAAACTCTACCATTGAAAATACATAAGAATAAGGTCCAGGCATGGCCGAATGGCCAGCCTCCATGATCTAAGAACTAAACGTCCAGAGATGTAAATACAATAGTAAAAAGTCCTATTTATACTAAACTAGTTACTAGGGTTTACAGAGATAAGTAGATGATGCAGAAATCCACTTTCGGGCCCACTTGGTGTGTGCTTGGGCTGAGCATTGAGCTTTCATGTGTAGAGACTCTTTTTGGAGTTAAACACCAGTTTGTAACTTGTTTCTGGCGTTTAACTCTGCTTTGCAACCTATTTCTGGCGTTTAACTCCTGAATCTGATTTTTTCTCAAGTCCCTCAATTTCAGCCAGAAATTACCTGAAATGTGATTTTTATTTAAAAACTAATAAAAATATACTAAAAACTAACTAAATCATACTAAAAACTATGTAAAAACAATGCCAAAAAGCGTATAAATTATCCGCTCATCACAACACCAAACTTAAATTGTTGCTTGTCCCCAAGCAACTGAAAATCAAATAGGATAAAAAGAAGAGAATATACTATAAATTCCAAAATATCAATGAAACTTAGACGCCACAAGCACATGGTTAGGGACAGCTTAGTTTAGCCGCTTAGGCCAGGATTTTATTCCTTTAGGCCCTCCTATCCACTGATGCTCAAAGCCTTGGATCCATTTTATTACCCTTTCCTTTTGGTTTTAAGGGCTACTGGCTTTTTGCTCTTGCCTTTTGGTTTAAAGAGCTTTTGGCTTTTTCTGCTTGCTTTTTTCCTTTTTCTTTCTCTCTTTTTTTTTTGCGATTTTTCTTTTCTCTTTGCAAGCTTTTGTATTCACTGCTTTTTATTGCTTCAAGAATCAATTTTATGATTTTTCAGATTATCAATAACATTTCTCTTTTTCATCATTCTTTCAAGAGCCAACATATTTGACATTCATAAACAACGATATCAAAAGACATATGCACTGTTCAAGCATTCAATCAGAAAACAAAAAGTATTGTCACCACATCAAAATAATTAAACTAGTTTCAAGGATGAATTTGAAACCATGTACTTCTTGTTCTTTTGTTTTTAGAACAGTTTTCAATTAAGAGAGGTGATGGATTCATAGGACATTCATAGCTTTAAGACATAGACACTTAAACAATAATGATCATGTAATAAAGACACAAACATAAATAAACACGAAGCATAGTAAACAAAAAATAGGAAAATAAGAACAAGGAGATTAAGGAACGGGTCCACCTTAGTGAGGGTGGTGTCTTCCTCTTCTTCAAGAACCAATGGTGCTCTTGAGCTCCTCTATGTCTCTTCCTTGTCTTTGTTGCTCCTCCTTCATAGCTTTTTGATCTTCTCTAATCTCATGGAGAATGATGGAGTGCTCTTAGTGCTCCATCCTTAGTTGTCCCATGATGGAGCTTAATTCTCCTAGGGAGGTGTTGATTTGCTCCCAATAGTTTTGTGGAGGGAAGTGCATCCCCTGAGGCATCTCAGGGATTTCATGTTGAGGAATTTCCTCATGCTCTTGTTGAAGTCCATGATCTCTTGTTTGTTCTATCCTTTTCTTAGTGATGGGCTTGTCCTCATCAATGAGGATGTCTCCCTCTATGTCAATCCAAGCCGAATTGCAGAGGTGGCAAATGAGGTGAGGAAAGGCTAACCTTGCCAAAGTGGAGGACTTGTCAGCCACCTTATAGAGTTCTTGAGGTATAATCTCATGAACTTCCACTTCCTCCCCAATCATGATACTATGGATCATGATGGCCCGGTCTACAGAAACTTCAGACCGGTTGCTAGTAGGAATGATTGAGCGTTGAATGAACTCCAACCATCCTCTAGCTACAGGCTTAAGGTCCAGTCTTCTCAATTGAACCAGCTTGCTGATGAGCAGATAATTTATACGCTTTTTGACATTGTTTTTAGTATGTTTTTAGTAGGATCTAGTTACTTTTAGGGATGTTTTCATTAGTTTTTATGTTAAATTCACATTTCTGGACTTTACTATGAGTTTGTGTGTTTTTTCTGTGATTTCAGGTATTTTCTGGCTGAAATTGAGGGACTTGAGCAGAAATCAGATTCAGAGGTTGAAAAAGGACTGCCTGGACTGAAGCTTTAGACTAACATGGCAAGATTCCTGGAATTCATATTAAAAATTTTGGAATCCTTAATTTTCTTTTTCAAAGATTATTTTCGAAAAATATAAAATAAAAATACAAAAAAATTAGAAAATCATAAAAATCAAAAATATTTTTTTGTTTCTTGTTTGAGTCTTGAGTCACATTATAAGTTTGGTGTCACTTGCATATGCATTTTACATTTTTCGAAAATCTCATGCATTCATAATGTTCTTCATGATCTTCAAGTTGTTCTTGGTAAGTCTTCTTGTTTGATCTTGATGAATTTTTGTTTTGTGTCTTTTCATGTTTATCATATGCATTCTTGAATTCTTAGTGTCTAAGCATTAAAGAATTCTAAGTTTGGTGTCTTGCATGTTTTCTTTGCATTAAAAATTTTTCAAAATTATGTCTATGATGTTCATCTTGACATTCAAAGTGTTCTTGGTGTTCATCTTGACATTCATAGCATTCTTGCATGCATCACATGTTTTGATCTAAAAATTTCATGCATTGCATAATTTTCATCTTTTTCAAAAAAATTTCAAAAATCGAAAAAATATCTTTCCCTTTTTCTCTCATCAAATTCGAAAATTTGGATTGACTTTTTCAAAATTTTTTAAAATCAAATTGTTTCTCATGAGTCAAATCAAATTTTCAATTTGAAAATCTTATCTTTTTCAAAATCTTTTTCAAAAATCAAATCTTTTTCAAAATTTTTAGTTATTTTCGAAAATTCCAAAAATAGTTTTCAAAAATCCTTTTCTTATTTTTGTATTAAATTTTCGAAAATAACATAAACAATTAATGTTTTGATTCAAAAATTTGAAGTTTGTTACTTACTTGTTAAGAAAGATTCAAACTTTAAGTTCTAGAATCATATCTTGTGATTTCTTATGAATCAAGTCATTAATTGTGATTTTAAAAATCAAATCTTTTTCAAAACTAATTTCTATCATATCTTTTCAAAATATCTTCTTATCTTATCTTTTTCAAAAATATCTTTTCAAAATATCTTTCCTAACCTCCTAACTACTTATCTTTTCAAAATTGGTTTTCAAAATTTGTTTCAACTAACTAACTAACTTTTTGTTTGTTTCTTAACTTTTTCAAAACCACCAAACTAACTCTCTCTCTCAATTTTCGAAAATATCTTCTCCCTTTTTCAAAAATTTCTTTTTAATTAACTAATTATTTTTATTTTTTTTATTTCAAAAAAAATTTCGAAAAAAAAAATAAAAATACTAAATATTTTTCAAAAATCAATTTTCAAAAATCACTAACCCTTTTTCAAAATAATTTTCGAAAATTATCCCTCCCCCATCTCATTCTATTTATTCATTCATATCCTAACATCTCATTATTCAATGCTCAATCATTCCCACTAGCAACCGGTCTGAAGTTACTATAGACCGGGCCATCATGATCCATAGCATCATGATTGGAGAAGAGGTGGAAGTTCATGAGATTATACCTCAAGAACTCTATAAGGTGGCTGACAAGTCCTCCACTATGGCAAGGTTGGCCTTCCCTCACCTCATTTGCCATCTATGTTACTCAGCTGGAGCTTTCATAGAAGGAGATATCCTCATCCAAGAGGACAAGCCCATCACTAAGAAAAAGATGGAGTAAGCAAGAGAGCCCAGTCATGGAGCTCAAGAGGCACAGGAAGCTCATCATCATGAGATCCCGGAGATGCCTCAAATGCACTTTCCTCCACAAAACTACTGGGAGCAAATCAACAAACTCAAAGTGGATTTTCTGGAGCTACAAAACTCGAAATGGCGCGCTTCTAATTGCGTTGGAAAGTAGACATCCAGGGCTTTCCATCAATATATAATAGTTCATACTTTGGCCACGAATTGACGACGTAAACTGGCGTTCAACGCCAGTCTTCTGCCCAAATCTGGCGTCCAGCGCCAGAAAAGGATCCAAAACCAGAGTTGAACGCCCAAACTGGCACAGAAGCTGGCGTTCAACTCCACAAATGGCCTCTGCACGTGCAACACTCAAGCCCAAGCCCAAGCACACACCAAGTGGGCCCCGGAAGTGGATTTATGCATCAATTACTTACTCATGTAAACCCTAGTGACTAGTTTATTATAAATAGGACCTTTTACTATTGTATTAGAGATCTTTTGATCATCTTAGGATCTTAGGATCATCTTTGAACGCATTGTTCTTAGATCAAGGGGGATGGCCATCTCGGCCATGCCTGGACCTTCACAGGTGACCATAGCTTGCTTCATACCAACAATCTCCGTGGGATTCGACCCTTACTCACGTAAGGTATTACTTGGACGACCCAGTGCACTTGCTGGCTAGTTGTATCGAAGTTGTGACAATTATGAATTAAGATCAAAGCACCAAGCTTTGGAGCCATTACCAGGGATTGTTCGAGCCTGGACATCACAATTTCGTGCACCACTTGCCTCTTGAGTCAACTTTCCATTGAGCTCCTTCTACACATATGTCCATGAGGACTTGGTCTAACCTTTGATCAAAGTTGACCCTTCTAGTGTAGGGGCGTGCATTTTCTTGCATCATTGGAAAGTTGAACACTAACCTTACATTTTCCGGACTGAAGTCTAAGTATTTCTCCCGAACCATGGTAAGCCAATTCTTTGGATTCGGGTTCACACTTTGATCATGGTTCCTAGTGATCCATGCGTTTGCATAGAACTCTTGAACCATTAAGATCCCGACTTGTTGAATGGGGTTGGTGAGAACTTCCCAACCTCTTCTTCGGATTTCATGTCGGATCTCCGGATACTCATTCTTTTTTAGCTTGAAAGGAACCTCATGGATCACTTTCTTCTTGGCCATAACTTCATAGAAGTGGTCTTGATGGACCTTTGAGATGAATCTCTCCATCTCCCATGACTCAGAGGTGGAAGCAATTGCCTTTCCTTTCCTTTTTCTTGAGGTTTCTCTGGCCTTAGGTGCCATTAATGGTTATGGAAAAATAAAAAGCAATGCTTTTACCACACGAAACTTAAAATATTTGCTCGTCCCCGAGCAAAAGAAGAAAGAAATAAGGAGAAGAAGAAAAAATGGAGGAGAGGGAGAGAGGTGTGTATTCAGCCAAGGGGAAGAAGAAAGGGTTTTGTTGTGTGAAAATGAAGAAGGAATGAGGGGTTTATATAGGAGTGGGGGAGGTTTAGGGTTCGGCCATTAGGGTTGGGTTTGGGAGGGAAAAGAATTTGAATTTTGGAGGTAGGTGGGGTTTATGGGGAAGAGTGGATGGATGTGAGTGGTTAAGAGCTGATGGGGAAGAGTGATTGAGGTGATTGGTGAAGGATATTTGGGGAAGAGGGTTATGAAAAGGTGTGAAGAGAGAGAGTTAGGGTAGGTGTGGATCCTGTGGGGTCCACAAATCCTGAGGGGTCAAGGATTTAGCATCCCTGCTCCAATTAGGCATGCAAAACGCCCTTTGTATGCAATATTGGCGTTTAATGCCAGACTGCTGCCTGTTTTTGGCGTTAAACGCCCAAATGTAGGCTGTTTCTGGCGTTTAACGCCACTTCCATGCTCTATTCTGGCGTTAAACGCCAGTCTGGTGCTTGTTTCTGGCGTTTAATGCTAGCTTGATGCTTCTTTCTGGCGTTAAACGCCAGTTTGATGCTTCTTACTGGCGTTTAAATGCCAGTAAGCTCTTCCTCCAGGGTGAGCTGTTTTTAATGCTGTTTTTCATTCTGTTTTTGATTTTTCAGTAGTTTTTGTGACTCCACATGATCATCAACCTAAAAAAAAACATAAAATAACAATAGAAAATAAATAGATATAATTAAATAACATTGGGTTGCCTCCCAACAAGCGCTTCTTTAATGTCAATAGCTTGACAGTGAGCTCTCATGGAACCTCACAGAAGTTCGAAGCATTGTTGGGACCTCCCAACACCAAACTTAGAGTTTGAATGTGGGGGTTCAATACCAAACTTAGAGTTTGGTTGTGGCCTCCCAACACCAAACTTAGAGTTTGACTGTGGGGGCTTTGGTTGACTCTGCAGTGAGAGAAGCTTTTCATGCTTACTCTCCATGGTTACAGAAGGAGATCCTTGAGTCTTAAATACAAGGTAGTCCTCATTCAGTAGAAGGACAAATTCTCCTCTATACACATCAATCACAGCTATTGCTGTTGCTAGGAAGGGTCTTCCAAGGATGATGGATTCATTTTCATCCTTCCCAATGTCTAGGATTATGAAATCAGCAGGGATGTAAAGGCCTTCAACCTTTACTAACACGTCCTCTACTAGTCCATAAGCCTATTTTCTTGAGTTGTCTACCATCTCTAATGAGATTCT
>NC_029794.2:71667422-71667766 GCF_000816755.2 Arachis ipaensis | reverse complement strand
AAGAACAAGAAGAACAAGAAGTACATGAGTTTCGAATTTATCCTTGAACTTAGTTTAATTATATTGATGTGGTGACAATGCTTCTTGTTTTCTGAATGAATGCTTGAACAGTGCATATGTCTTTCAAAGTTGTTGTTTAAGAATGTTAAATATGTTGGCTCTTGAAAGAATGATGACTAGGAGACATGTTATTTGATAATCTGAAAAATCATAAAAATGATTCTTGAAGCAAGAAAAAGCAGCAAAGAACAAAGCTTGCAGAAAAAAAAAAAAAGAAAAAAATAGGCGAAAAAAAAAATAGAAAGAAAAAGAAAAAGCAAGCAGAAAAAGCCAGTAACCCTTAA
>NC_029794.2:71651628-71663898 GCF_000816755.2 Arachis ipaensis | reverse complement strand
CACCAAACTTAGAGTTTGGTTGTGGCCTCCCAACACCAAACTTAGAGTTTGACTGTGGGGGCTTTGGTTGACTCTGCAGTGAGAGAAGCTTTTCATGCTTACTCTCCATGGTTACAGAAGGAGATCCTTGAGTCTTAAATACAAGGTAGTCCTCATTCAGTAGAAGGACAAATTCTCCTCTATACACATCAATCACAGCTATTGCTGTTGCTAGGAAGGGTCTTCCAAGGATGATGGATTCATTTTCATCCTTCCCAATGTCTAGGATTATGAAATCAGCAGGGATGTAAAGGCCTTCAACCTTTACTAACACGTCCTCTACTAGTCCATAAGCCTATTTTCTTGAGTTGTCTGCCATCTCTAATGAGATTCTGGCAGCTTGCACCTCAAAGATCCCAAGTTTCTCCATTACAGAGAGTGGCATAAGGTTAATGCCTGACCCCAGGTCACACAGAGCCTTCTCAAAGGTCATGGTGCCTCTGTTACAGGGAATTAGGAATTTACCAAGATCCTGTTTCTTTTGAGGTAGAGTTTGCTGAACCAAGGCATTTAGTTCCTTGATGAGCAATGGAGGTTCATCCTGCCAAGTCTCATTACCAAATAATTTGGCATTCAGCTTCATGATTGCTCCTAAATATTGAGCAACTTGCTCTTCAGCAATGTCTTCATCTTCTTCAGAAGATGAATAGTCATCAGAGCTCATGAATGGTAAAAGGAGGTTCAATGGAATCTCTATGGTCTCTAGATGAGCCTCAGATTCCTTTGGTTTCTCAAAGGGAAACTCCTTATTTGTCAGTGAACATCCCAGGAGGTCTTCCTCACTAGGATTCACGTCCTCCTCCTCCTCTTTGGGTTCGGCCACACCAAGCAAGGTAATGGCCTTGCACTCTCTTTTTGGATTCTCTTCTGTATTGCTTGGGAGAGTACTAGGAAGGGTTTCAGTGACTCTTTTACTCAGCTGGCCCACTTGTGCCTACAAATTTCTAATGGAGGACCTTGTTTCATTCATGAAACTTAAAGTGGCCTTAGATAGATCAGAGACTATATTTGCTAAGCTAGATGGATTCTGCTCAGAATTCTCTGTCTGTTGCTAAGTGGATGATGAAAAAGGCTTGTTATTACTAAACCTATTTCTTCCACCATTATTAAAGCCTTGTTGAGGCTTTTGTTGATCCTTCCATGAGAAATATGGATGATTTCTCCATGAGGGATTATAGGTATTTCCATAGGGTTCCCCATGTAATTTACCTCTTCTATTGCAGGGTTCTCAGGATCATAAGCTTCTTTTTCAGAAGATGCCTCTTGAGTACTGTTGGATGCAGCTTGTAATCCATTCAGACTCTGAGAAATCATATTGACTTGCTGAGTCAATATTTTATTCTGAGCCAATATGGCATTCAGAGTATCAATTTCAAGAACTCCTGATGTTAAGATTTTTGCCAGTAAAAAATGTCATAAAAATAGTCGCGTTGTAGATATAGTCTCTAAACCGACAAAAATCCCTTCGTACAAACGTTTTGGTTGTCACAAATAATAAACCCCTTTGAAATTGATAACTGAGTATTCAAACCTCGGGTCGTCTTCTCAAGGAATTGCAGGGAGGTATGTTCTTATTATTGGTTATGAGGATTGTAAATTGGGGGTTTTGGATGTAAGGAAGCAGTATTTTGCACAAAAAGAATAAAATAGTAATAATAAAATAACTCTTGGCAAGGTATGAAGACTGGAGGTCCTATCCCAGTTATCCTTATCAATTGTAATGAGAATTGGATTTTTCTCCCACTTTTTTAACCTCTAACTATGAAGGTAAGTTAAGTGGATGAATTAATTCTTGAAGAATTCTGATTCTCAATCAACAATGAGTTTGATAACTCAAGAGTCACCAATTATTTAACCAAAGCCAAAAGGAGGAGAAATTCTACTTGAATGAAAATAATTTAGATAAATTGAGAACTTTAATAAATTAAAGAAAGCAATCATAAGTCTGGAATACCTCAATTAACTCTAATAAAGACATCAAATGTAACATGAAAGAGTTCATAAATTAAATTGGAAAAATAAATAAAAATAAAGAACCTGGGATTGAGAGTCACTCCTAAAACTAAGAGAAATCCTAAATCCTAATCCTAAGAGAGAGGAGAGAACCTCTCTCTCTAAAAACTACATCTACTCCTAAAATTATGAATTATGAGAGCCTCCTCATGAATGGATGCATTCCCCCACTTTATAGCCTCTAATCTGTGTTTTCTGGGCCGCAAACTGGGTCAAAAATAGTCCAGAATTCGCTGGTTTCGAATTTTGCCACGCTGGTTTTTCGTCACTACGATGCGGCCGCATGGATCACGTGGTCGCGTCGCCTAGCGTCAGGGAAACAATATCGTATTATATATCAAATCGAAGCCCCGGACGTTAGCTTTCCAACGCAACTGAAACCGCGTCGTTTGGACCTCTGTAGCTAAAGTTATAGCCGTTTGAGTGCGAAGAGGTCAGGCTGGACAGCTTAGCAATTTCTCCAACTTCTTGTATTCCTTCCACTTTTGCATGCTTCCTTTCCATCCTCCAAGCCATTCCTGCCCTATAATCTCTGAAAACACTTAACACACATATCAAGGCATCTAATGGTAATAAGAGAGGATTAATAATAAGCAAATATAAGATCAAAGAAGCATGTTTTCAATCAAAACACATAATTAGGAAGGAAATATAAAACCATACAAATAGTATGAATAAGTGGGTAAAGAGTTAATAAAAACCACTCAATTGAGTACAAGATAAACCATAAAATAGTGGTTTATCAACTCCCTTCCTCTGAGGCGTCCCATTACTCACAGGATTCCTTTTAGAAGTGTACATGAACTGGTTATTTGCAACCGTGTCAATGAGTTCCTGAGCTTCTGCAGGTGTTTTCTTTAGGTGAATGGATCCAACTGCAGAATGGTCCAATGACATCTTTGATAATTCAGACAGACCATCATAGAATATATCCAGGATGGTCTATTCTGAAAGCATGTCAGAAGGACACTTTTTGGTCAGTTGCTTATATCTCTCCCAAGCTTCATAGAGGGATTCACCTTCTTTCTGTTTGAAGGTTTGAACATCCACTCTAAACTTGCTAAGCTTTTGAGAAGGAAAGAACTTGGCTAAGAAAGTCGTGACCAGCTTATCCCAAGAGTTTAGGCTATCTTTAGGTTGAGAGTCCAACCATATTCTAGCTCTGTTTCTTACAGCAAATGGGAAAAGCATAAGCCTGTAGACCTCGGGATCAACTCCATTGGTCTTAACAGTATCACAGATTTACAAGAATTCAGTTAAGAACTGAAAAGGATCTTCTAATGGAAGTCCATGAAACTTGCAGTTCTGTTGCATCAGAGAAACTAATTCAGGCTTTAGCTCAAAATTATTTGCTCCAATGGCAGGGATTGAGATGCTTCTTCCATGTAAATTGGAATTTGGTGCAGTAAAGTCACCAAGCATCTTCCTTGCATTGTTATTATTTTCAGCCATGTCTCCTTCTTTTTCGAAAATTTCTATCAGATTTTCTCCAGAGAGTTGTGCTTTAGCTTCCCTTAGCTTTCTATTCAGAGTCCTTTCAGGTTAAGGATCAGCTTCAACAAGAATGTTCTTATCCTTGTTCCTGCTCATATGAAAAAGAAGAGAACACAAAAGAAAATATGAAATCATCTATGTCACAGTATAGAGATTCCTTATATGAGTATAAGAAGAGAAGGATGGAAGAAAGAAAAGATAAGAATTCGAAAATAAAATAAAATAAAAATATTTTTGTCTTTAATTTAAAATTAAAGTAAAAATTCGAAAATTAAAAAGACAAATAAAATTAAATCAAATTAAAATTTAAAACAAATAGTTAATTAAAAAGGAATTTTAAAAAAGAGGGGAGGGATTTTCGAAAATAAGAGAGAGAAAACTAGTTAGGTAGTTTTGAAAAAGATAAGAATTAAACAAGATAAGATTAATTGAAAAAAAGATTTGAAAATCAATTTTGAAAAGATAAGAAGTTAGAAAATATTTTGAAATTAATTTTGAAAAAGATGTGATTGACATTTATTTTGAAAAAGATTTGAAAAAGAAATTTAAAAAGGTTTGATTTTGAAAATTAAAGTTGGTTACTTGACTAACAAGAAACAAAAATATATGATTTTAAAATTTAAAGATTGAACCTTTCTTACTAGGCAAGTAACAAACTTAAAATTTTTGAATCAATCACATTAATTATTAGCATTAATTTCGAAAATATGAAATAGAAATAAGAAAAAGATTTTGAAAATAAATTTTGAAAATTTCGAAATTATGAAAGAAAAAATGAAAAAGATTTGATTTTTGAAAAAGATTTGAAAAAGATAGAATTTTTGAATTGAAAATTTGATTTGACTCATAAAAAACAACTAAATTTTTAAAACTTTTGACTAAATCAAATCAAATTTTTGAAAATTATGAGTGAAATAAGGGAAAGATATTTTTTTATTTTTGAATTTTTAATGAAGAAAGTGGAAAACACAAAAAAGACACAAGTCATAAAAAATATGAATCAAAACAAGAAAGATATGCAAGAACACTTTGAATGTCAAGATGAATACCAAGAACTTATTTTTGAAAATTTTTAAGAAAAGAAAAACATGGAAGACACCAAACTAAAAAATTTTTAATGTTGAGACACTAACAAATTGAAAATTCATATGGAAAACAAGAAAAGACACAAAACATAAAAATACAAAGATCAAACAAGGAAATTCATCAAGAACAACTTGAAGATCATGAAGAACACATGATGAATTTTCGAAATTAAAAAAAATAAAAAATAAAAAAAATTATAAAAGCATGCAATTGACACCAAACTTAAGAATTGGCACTAGACTCAAACAAGTAACATAAAATTATTTTGATTTTTATGATTTTATTAAATTTTTTTTGTAATTTTTTGAAAATTAATTTTGGAAAAATGAAAAAGAAAATTTTTTTGTATTTTTTTCGAAAATAAGAAATAAAAAGCGTAAAAATAAAATAAAATTACCTAATCTGAGCAACAAGATGAACCGTCAGTTGTCCAAACTCGAGCAATCCCCGGCAACAGCACCAAAAACTTGGTATGCAAAATCGTTTTTGTTCATTCCTTGGTAACGGCGTCAAAAACTTAATACGCACATTCATAATCTTAGTTCCTTGTCACAACTTCGCACAACTAACCAGCAAGTGCACTGGGTCGTCCAAGTAATAAACCATATGTGAGTAAGGGTCGATCCCACGGAGATTGTCGGCTTGAAGCAAGCTATGGTCACCTTGTAAATCTCAGTCAGGCGGATTCAAATGGTTATGGTGAATTGATAATTAAAATATAATTAAAATATAAAATAGGATAGAAATACTTATGTAATTCATTGGTGAGAATTTCAGATAAGCGTATAGAGATGCTTTTGTTCCTCCTGAATCTCTGCTTCCTGCTGTCTTCATCCAATTATTCCTACTCCTTTCCATGGCAAGCTGTATGTTGGGCATCACCATTGTCAATGGCTACATCCCGTCTTCTCAGTGAAAATGGTCCAAAATGCGCTGTCACCGCACGGCTAATCATCTGTCGGTTCTCAATCATACTGGAATAGGATTCAGTAATCCTTTACACCATTGAAGAGGGATTATTGTGTGTCACTCCAATTATGACTTATTTACTGTTGTGACAATCTCATCATTGCTAATGCCACGATTCAGATTTTGATTCGTGTTTTAAACACTATCTTTATCTGAGTAGAAGCTATGGGATTCAATTCCCTCTTTGCATAGCAGCTTCATACGATGAATTCTAAAAGGTCATTAAAATTTAGAGTAAAGTATCGTTTTTGTCTCTAATATTTGGAGTAAGTCCTATTTGTGTTTCTAACGTTTAAATCGTCCTATTTGTATCCTTAATGTTTATAAAAGTGATTCAATGTTATCCTACTATCAATTATACTAACAAATCAGATTATATTTCTCAATTATTCTCACTTGGATGTATTCATTCTCAAATATGTCTCATTTGGATGTGTTCGATTTTAATATTATACCCACTATTTGTATTTAGATTCAATTATGTCCTTAGAAAAGTGAATTATGTAAATATTGTAGGAATTAGTTTCAATATTTGATGAGTTATTTTTCGGAATAGATCATCGATTCTATCTCAGACATTTGTATTATAACTTTAAGAAAAGATTTTAAAAAACAAATTAAAGCGTTCATGATGTGTAATTGACAGTGGGATAACATTTAATCACTTTTACAAACGTTAAGGATATAAATAGGACGATTTAAACGTTAGGGACACAAATAGGATTTACCCCAAACATTGGGGACAAAAACGATACTTTACTCTTAAAATGTAATTAAAATATAAAATAGGATAGAAATACTTATGTAATTCATTGGTGAGAATTTCAGATAAGCGTATAGAGATGCTTTTGTTCCTCCTGAATCTCTGCTTCCTGCTGTCTTCATCCAATTATTCCTACTCCTTTCCATGGCAAGCTGTATGTTGGGCATCACCATTGTCAATGGCTACATCCCGTCTTCTCAGTGAAAATGGTCCAAAATGCGCTGTCACCGCACGGCTAATCATCTGTCGGTTCTCAATCATACTGGAATAGGATTCAGTAATCCTTTTGCGTCTGTCACTACGCCCAACACTCGCGAGTTTGAAGCTCGTCACAGCCATCCCTTCCCAGATCCTACTCGGAACACCACAGACAAGGTTTAGACTTTCCGAATCTCAAGAATAGTCGCCAATAATTCTAGCCTATACCACAAAGACTCTGATCTCACGATCAGGAGGCTAAGAGATACACATTCAAGCTTGTTTGCATGTAGAACGGAAGTGGTTGTCAGGCACGCATTTATAGGTGAGAATGGTGATGAGCGTCACATAATCATCACATTCATCATGTTCTTGTGTGCGAATGAATATCTTAGAGAAGAAATAGGCTTGAATTGCATAGAAAAACAATAGTACTTTGCATTAATTCATGAGGAACAGCAGAGCTCCACACATTAATCTATGGTGTGTAGAAACTCAACCATTGAAACTACATAAGAATAAGGTCCAGGCATGGCCGAATGGCCAGCGTCCATGATCTAAGAACTAAACGTCTAGAGATGTAAATACAATAGTAAAAAGTCCTATTTATACTAAACTAGTTACTAGGGTTTACAGAGATAAGTAGATGATGCAGAAATCCACTTCGGGGCCCACTTGGTGTGTGCTTGGACTGAGCATTGAGCTTTCATTTGTAGAGACTCTTTTTGGAGTTAAATGCCAGTTTGTAACCTGTTTCTGGCGTTTAACTCTGCTTTGCAACCTGTTTATGGCGTTTAACTCTAGAATAGGGCAGAAAGCTGGCGTTGAACGCCAGTTTGTGTCATCTAAACTCGGGAAAAGTATGGACTATTATATATTTCTGGAAAGCCCTGGATGTCTACTTTCCAACGCAATTAAGAGCACGCCATTTGGACTCCTATAGCTCCAGAAAAGTCACTTTGAGTGCAGGGAGGTCAGAATCCAACAACATCTACAGTCCTTCTTCAGTCTCTGAATCTGATTTTTGCTCAAATCGCTCAATTTCAGCCAGAAATTACCTAAAATCACAGAAAAACACACAAACTCATAGTAAAATCCAGAAATGTACCTTTTATTTAAAAACTAATAAAAATATACTAAAAACTAACTAAATCATACTAAAAACTATGTAAAAACAATGCCAAAAAGTGCATAAATTATCCGCTCATCACAAATCAAAGAGAAGAAGAAATTCAATATCATTAATCCATCAAGTACAACAGATCTCCCTCTCTCAATGAGAGGTAATTTAGCTACTCATAGCTTAGAGAAAAGTACAAGAGATGGAAGAGATGATGTGAAAAAGTAAATCTTGCAATACTTCAACAAAGCTACAACCCAACAACTCCTTTCTGAGTACTTTCAGGGGTTATTTATACTTCTTCTAGCACTAGAATAAAGAAAATACAAAAGAGAAAAGAAAATTACAATTGGAGGGAAAAGAAAACTAAACAAACGTGACCTTCCAGCCTGGCGTGTGATAGGCATTTAAGTGGCATGCCACGCCCAGCCTCCAATTTGGATTGGCGCGCCACGCCCAGTTCTTCAAGTGGCACGCCCAGTTCACACTTTTGCAATTCCGCACAACTAACCAGCAAGTGCACTGGGTCGTCCAAGTAATACCTTATGTGAGTAAGGGTCGATCCCACGGAGATTGTCAACTTGAAGCAAGCTATGGTTATCTTGTAACTCTTAGTCAAGATATCACTAATTCTAAGATTTAATTGTGAAAAGTAAAAGAACATGAAATAAATACTTGTTTTGCAGTAATGGAGAACAGGTTGAGGTTTTGGAGATGCTCTATCTTCTGAATCTCTGCTTTCCTACTGTCTTCTTCTTCATGCACGCAAGGCTCCTTCCATGGCAAGCTGTATGTTGGTGGATCACCGTTGTCAATGGCTACCATCTATCCTCTCTGTGGAAATGGTCCAAATGCGTTGTCACCGCACGGCTAATCATCTGTTGGTTCTCACTCATGTTGGAATAGGATCCATTGATCCTTTTGCGTCTGTCACTACGCCCAGCACTCGTGAGTTTGAAGCTTGTCACAGTCATCCCTTCCCAGATCCTACTTGGAATACCACAGACAAGGTTTAGACTTTCCGGATCTCAGGAATGCACTACAAGAAAAACACCCATTCAGGTACACTTGAAAAGTGTAGCCAAAAGTGAAAAAAATGATGCCTTAGGCTACAGCTATGCTTTTTGGGCTACGGCTACGCTTTTTGGGGTGATTCCTATTCGGCCGTTGCCTATTCTCAAAGGCTACGCTTTTCTGCACCAAAGGCTACGCTTTTGGCGTTTGGAAATAGGCTACGCTTTTTAAGTGATGCTGTCCAGGATCAAAGGCTACGCTTTTCAGCTTTCATTTTTTCAGAATAGGCTACGCTTTTCAACGCTACTGCATCACTTGTAAAGCGTAGCTACATTGTATACCATAGCTACTTTTTATAAGTGTAGCTTTAGGTCCCTCTTTTTTTTTTTTTGTATACTATAGCTACTGTATATAAGTGTAGCCTTAGGTCCCTCATTGTTTTTTTTTTATTTTCTATATATATATATATTCTAATAATTTTTTTTAAAACCTAATATTTAGTAATATGATTATATATATAAATCTATTTTTTTAATTAAATTAGTTAAAAATTATAAAAAAAATAAATACATAATAATACCATACAATATTCTTTAAATAATAAAAATTATCCTTTAACAAAATATATTTATAATGAACTAAAAATATTGAGATGATCATAAATGAGTATTCATACATCTCACACTAAATTAAATATACCCATATCAAAATATACACTAGACCACTTAGAATTTACTACTAATAAACTATAAAAAACTAAAATATTGTATTCTACATAAGTATCTTCTAATAAAAGTTATTAATCTTCTGATAGAAGAGAAAAAAATAAATTGATGCCAAATAGAGCACCTAACATCTGCGACTGAATTGAACATATATTGAAGCAAATTCTTGGCTTCTCCCATTGAGCGCAACTGATTCCGGCGTCCTCTATTCGTAAAGGCCCGCTCTCATTTTTTTGCCTCGGAAAGCTGAGAAGTCATTGCCACAAGTTAATTAGATGATATGCTTAACATGCCTTCAAAGAAAAGAGTGCAGGTGTCTCCATATGTCAGCGATCATTAGTGACATAGTAGTAAAGTTAACTTACCAACTTGACACATAGTGATATCTTTCAAGAACTAAATTGAAAGTATTGAATCTTTAATCAGTTTAATGAACCATATCGACTTATGTGTGATTTTTGATAATCCAATTTTAATATTATCTCGTGAATCAAGTCACGTGAGACCAAATAGGTTAATTGACACTACTTACCAATACCTTCAATGATAGTTTTTCATCACTTAGAATAGGCAATTTGCTTCCGAAAACTAGTTTTGATACATCAGGTGCCTTTGATGACCTGCATTATTATCCAACAACTCATATATTTTGTCACTTTCTCCTAATAAAGGAAGAAATAAATATGAATGATGATGATTCATTAGTTAATAGTACCTAGTTTCATCAACACAGAAGGAAGTAGAAGTAGAAGTAGTAATAGTTGTAGTAGTTGAGGTTCCATTTACATAATTTGAAAGACAGAAATAAATTGGTGTTAGTTCAGAAAGTTGGTCATTTGCAATAGCCAAAATGCCAAATGGTCCAAAAAATATGTCCAACTGAACAACAAAAAATAAATAAATAAATAAAAATCAGGAAAATGTAAAGTAAAACCATGATTACTGTGAGATACAAGTTGTAACAATGCAACCAATAACTATGGAAAAATCCTGTGTTGCAGGGCCAATGTGTAATGGCACTACTGTGCCAGGTTTAACCAATAATTCCTTAAATTCATCACTGCTAAGTCTCAAGCTCTCTATTTCTTCCACTGGCCATTGAAGCAAATTAGTTCCAGTCTTCTTGTCATACAATACTGTTCACGAAATAGTCTGATTCCAGCAGCCAAAACACAAACATTTGTGGATTAGAGATTCTTACTAATTAAAGTAATTTACCCATCAATATATAAGATCAAATTACAATGTGTCAAACTTTTAAAGTTGACTCTTTGTGCTACTAAAGTACTTGTTTTCTATTTTCTTTCTTTTCCTTTTGAATTCAGGCATTATCATATTGAAATTGGTACAGTAGGTCAGTAGCACATGTTTGAAAGTGCCATTTGAAACTTGAAGTAGATTCACAAAAACCAGGACTGAGAATTATTAGATAAACATTACCAATCAAGAACACATAACACAACATAAGGAACCAAAAAAAGATAAACATTACCAGACACTTAACATCGATAACACGACATAAGATCTTCGACAGAAGATCGTATTTGAGAGAGAGAGAGAGAGAGAGAGACTACCTGGCACCAGGGAAAAGAGGAGGAAGAGAGAACAGTTCAGCCATTATAGCACCCATTGCCCACATGTCTAAATGAGTGACATAAAATTCAGTAAATAAAATGGTACTTATCATCACTCCAAACAGTATTAATTTGATCATTATCGCTGTTTAAAGCATATACTTACCAACTTTGGAGCTATACAGATAAGATTGAAGTAGCACTTCAGGAGCACGATACCTAACAGAAGCCAGCGTACAACTTATAAACTGCACAATACACAACTGAACAAATTACATACAAAAGTTGAAAGCACTTACCACCGTGTGGAGACATACTCAGTGTAGGGTGGTTGTGAACTGATCTCACGTGCTAGGCCAAAATCAGAATAGACCATAGTATAAATCTCCATTTGCTGCACAATAACAACTTCATTAAAATGTCAACCAAAACGATGCATAATTTATAGAAAAAGCTAGGTAATTCTTGAGAAGTTTGAAAAAAAAAAGGCTAACATACTCAAAAAGCATGTTCTCTATTTTATCATATAGCACATTTAACAAAGGATTCGGATGCAATGATAAACGTACCAGGCTTCAGATAACGGTGGAAGTATCCCCACTGGTGCATATAAGCAAGACCTTGGAAAACTTGAAAACACCAATTCCTAACTTCACCCTCAGAAAACATCTTCTCCCTGTCTTTCATAAGTTGGTATAGGTTGCATTCCTAAATCACCCAAAAAATTGAAACATCAATTACTGGACTTTGCACAAGATGATGCAGACCACATCTAATGAAGAACTGGCCACCCACCATGTACTCAAAAACAAAGTACAGAATGTCACTTTCTCGAATAACTTCCTTTAGCTTCACAATATTTGGGTGGTTCATTTTTCTTAGTGACTGCAAACCAAGAGAAATTGAAGTAAGTTATAAACAGAAAATAAAAAGCCATATAGCGATAATGTTAGTCTTCACAGCAGTGGCCATGGTTGCAGCAAAACATAATATTCAAATTGGATAGGAATTAAAAGCAATTACAACCCTGGGGATTCAAGATAAAGCAAGGACTAGAATTAAAATCAGAATATGGAAACCATAGCGGTGATAAAACAGAGCATACAAATTCAATCTAATCGATGGCAGCAGCGGTGGCGGAGCAGGACGGCATGAGAGCAGACCTCGCCCTTCTCCCCCTTGTCGCGTTTCTGCTCCTCTGTCTTCCGTGCATCTCTCATGATTTCCACTCTCCTCTGCCCTAATCAGCGTTGACTGTGTCTGTGGTGATGAAGA
>NC_029794.2:71569682-71651436 GCF_000816755.2 Arachis ipaensis | reverse complement strand
TAAATTGGGGTTTGGTCAATTTTAATAAAATTAAAGTATATTATAAAAAATTAAAATCTAATTTGCTCTTTTAAAATTATTTTAAAAATACTACTTAATTATCAATTTACTAATTAGTTTTTAATCAAATATTCTAATTTTAAAATTAGAAATATAATTTATTTTTTGTTTATAAAAATTAAAGTATTAAATTCCAAAATCTCAATTATTTAACTAAATCGTATAAAATTCTTATTCTTTTATAACTGTTAAGTTGTATAATTTAAATATATAAAATTATTCAATAATTATAAGATTAAGTAAAATTTTCAATTTAATTATCAAAACTTGATTTAATTACTTTTAATAAAATAATTTCTAAAAATAAAATTTTTAATGAATATATAAGTTGAAATTAACTCATAGTAATATTTTTCGAAAATTTTGGATCTTACATCTTTTTTGATGGTGAGAGGGTTCCTGAAGGCTACTAAGTGTGAGTTTTGAAGGGACAAAAATTTGACTAAGTGTGTGAGTTTGCTTTTGAGAAAGTGAGGAAAAAAAGTTATCAAGTGTAAGCTTTTGGCTTTAGATACATTAGGCATCACTTTTAAAGTGCACCCAAAACTTAATAAATAGGCTACCCTTTAAAAGCACTCTCTTTAATACAAAAAGTGAACTCATAGATATCAATATACGGCTACGCTTTATAAGTGATTTCTATAATACCTAAGGCTACACTTTTTAAATGATGCCAGAATTGTGTTTCCTTTTCTCTTATAAAAAGGCAACACTGAGAAAAGCGTAGCCTATTCTATGAATAGGCTACGCTTTTCAAATGTAGCTTAAAAAAAGTGTGGCTGAATGGGTATTTTTCTTGTAGTGATGGCCGCCAATAATTCTAGCCTATACCATGAAGGTTGTAATCTTATATTAGAAACCCAAGAGATATGCACTCAAGCTATTGCAGATAGAAGGGAGGTGGTTGTCAGGCACGCGTTCATAGGTGAGAATAATGATGAGTGTCACAGATCATCACATTCATCAAGTTGAAGTGCGAGTGAATATCTTAGAATAGAAACAAGAGTGATAGAATGGAAAACAGTAGTAATTGCATTAATTCATTGAGACACAGCAGAGCTCCTCACCCCCAACCATGGGGTTTAGATACTCATGGCATAGAGAATACAATATGAAACGTGCAAAGTGTCATGAGGTGTGTAAATACAATAGCAAAAGGTCATATTTATTGAAAACTAGTAGCCTAGGGTTTACAAAAATGAGTAAATGATGCAGAATCCACTTCTGGGCCCACTTGGTGTGTGCTTGGGCTGAGCATTGAAGCTTTCACATGTAGAGACTTTTCTTGGAGTTAAACGCCAGCTTTTGTGCCAGTTTGGGCGTTTAACTCCAGCTTTTATGTCAGTTTTGGCGTTTTGACGCCAGAATTTTTATGCTGACTTGGAACGCCGGTTTGGGCCATCAAATCTCGGGCAAAGTATAAACTATTATATATTGCTGGAAAGCCCAGGATGTCTACATTTTAACGCAATTGAGAGCGCGCCATTTGGGCTTCTGTAGCTCCAGAAAATCTACTTTGAGTGCAGAGAGGTCAGAATCCAATAGCATCTGCAGTCCTTTTTCAGCCTCTGAATCAGATTTTTGCTCAGGTCCCTCAATTTCAGGTAGAAAATACCTGAAATCATAGAAAAACACACAAACTCATAGTAAAGTCCAGAAATGTGATTTTTGAATAAAAACTAATAAAACATAATAAAAACTAACTAAAATATACTAAAAATATACTAAAAATAATGCCAAAAAGCGTATAAATTATCCGCTCATCACAACACCAAACATAAATTGTTGCTTGTCCCCAAGCAACTGAAAATCAAATAGGATAAAAAGAAGAGAATATACTATAAATTCCAAATTATCAATGAAACTTAGCTCCAATTAGATGAGTGGGACTAGTAGGTTTTTGCCTCTGAACAGTTTTGGCATCTCACTTTATCCCTTGAAGTTTAGAATGATTGGCATCTATAGGAACTCAGAATTTAGATAGTGTTATTGATTCTCCTAGTTTAGTATTGTTGATTCTTGAACACAGCTACTTTATGAGTCTTGGCCGTGACCCTAAGCATTTTATTTTCCAGTATTACCACCGGATACATAAATGCCACAGACACATAACTGGGTGAACCTTTTCAGATTGTGACTCAGCTTTGCTAGAGTCCCCAATTAGAGGTGTCCAGAGCTCTTAAGCACACTCTTTTTGCTTTGGACCACGACTTTAACCACTCAGTCTCAAGTTTTTACTTGACACCTTCACGCCACAAGCACATGGTTAGGGACAGCTTGGTTTAGCCGCTTAGGCCAGGTTTTTATTCCTGTGGGCCCTCCTATCCACTGATGCTCAAAGCCTTGGATCCTTTTTATTTTTCCCTTGCCTTTTGGTTTAAAGGGCTATTGGCTTTTTCTGCTTGCTTTTTCTTTTTCTTTCTTTTCCTTTTATTATATTTTTTTCGCCTCTTTTTTTTTTGTTTCGCAAGATTTTCACTGCTTTTTCTTGCTTCAAGAATCATTTTTATGATTTTTCAGATTATCAATAACATTTCTCCTTTTCCATCATTCTTTCAAGAGCCAACAATTTTAACATTCAAAAACAACAAATTCTTAATCTATGCACTGTTCAAGCATTCATTCAGAAAAACAAAAAGTATTGCCACCACATCAAAATAATTAATCTGTTTTACAATTTGAAATTCATGTACTTTTTTTTCTTTTTCAGAAAACATTTTTCATTTAAGAAAGGTGATGGATTCATAGGACATTCATAGCTTTAAGGCATAGACACTAAGACACTAACGATCATATAATAAGACACAAATATAAATAAAACATAAAGCATTGGGAACGAAAAACAGAAATTAAAGAACAAGGAAATTAAAGAACGGTCCACCTTAGTGATGGCGGCTTGTTCTTCCTCTTGAAGATCTTATGACATTCTTTAGCTCCTCTTTGTCTCTTCCTTGCCTTTGTTGCTTTTCTCTCATGGCCTTTTGGTCCTCTCTAATTTCATGGAGGATAGTGGAATGCTCTTGTTGAGGTCCATGAGTGGGCTCTCTTGTTTGCTCCATCCTTTTCTTAGTGATAAGCTTTTGAGATGAATCTCTCCATCTCCCATGACTCGAAGGTGGAAGCTTTTGCCTTTCCTTTCCTCTTTCTAGAGGTTTCTCCGGCCTTACACTACAACAAATATGGGCTTTAGGAACGCCAAATTTTGCAACGCCTTAAAACCGTTCTCTTAGATAGTTTTAGACAACGGTTTTTTTGTGTGTTACCAATGAATTCAATTTTTCATTATTTTTTAGCAACAAACTAAAACCGTTCTCTTTGACTATTTTAAAGAACGGTTTTATAACCGTTACTAAGATTTATTTTTAAGCAACGGGTTTTTATTGTTGTTTAAATAATTGTACAAAAGAAACGTATAAAAACCGTTGCTAAAATGCTACACTTTAAAACTGTTCTATTAGATGGTCTTAGACAACGATTTTTACAGTGTTGCTGTTGAAGTTCAGTTTTTCATTACGATTTTATCTATATTTTATAACTCTTTAACTCTAATGCTAAATTTTTAAATTAAATAAAAAATTCTAGTTCCTAAATTGAAAAACCTAACCTTAGAACTCCACCCTACTGAGAAAAGAGAAACGCAGAGAGAAGATAGAAAGCTAAACCCCGCGAGGAAGAAGAAGGGAAGGAGAGGGAGAAGAGCGCGCCGGCGTCGCGCCTCACCGCCGTAGAGCCCATCACACGTGTCGCCGCCGTCATGTCACCGTCAATCTGAACCGTGCGAGGGAGAGAGCTGCCGCTGCGGGAAACGCGATGGTGGAGAGGACGCCGCCAGATCTGTGGTGCCTGTTCCCTGTCGAGCTCGCCGTCGAAGACGCCACTGCCGTCACTGTCGAACACTAGCCATCGCAGTCGCCGTCGACGCTGTGGCAGAGAAGGAGGAAGGATGCGCGAACAGAATAGGGAGAAGGAAGCTGCGAAGCCGTCACCGTTTCTGCTCGGGGTTGTCGCTGCTGCTGAAGAAGACGCGTCCGAGAGAGAGAGAACCAGGGGAGTGACACGCGAAGGATGCTCTGACGGAGAAGGAGGAGAACGAGGCTGTCTCATCGCCAATGATTAGAAGTTGCTACTGTTGATGGGATGAACAGAACGTGAAGAGGGAGGAGAAACTCGTAGAGGAGAGGGGGGTTTTGCCGCCGCACCGCTGGTCGCCGGGGAACACCGCCATTGACGCCGGAGAATGCCACTATTGGAGCCACTGTCCATGCTCGGCCCCTGTTTCTGTTGCTGTTTATGCTGGTTCAGCCATTGCCGCCACAACCCGTCTCAAATTTCTTCTAATTTCGACACTCAGAGGTAGGGGATTTATTTTAAAATTAACCGTTTTAATTTATGAATGTCATTGAAGTTTAGTGAGTATCTACAAATAATTTATAAATGTCTTGTGTGATTAATTGGTAGAAATAAGCTTGGTTTGAGGATGTATAATTTGGATTAGTTTTTGAGATGATGTTCTAGTGTTTCAATTAGTTTATTGAGTTTAGGTTATGGCTGTGAATGTGACTGGTATGATGATGATTACGTGCGTGTGAATTGAAATTTGTTTAGCTCTTGTGTGCATCTTGCAAGGTTGTTTGGGGATGAATGCTTGTCGGAAGTTCTGTTTTTTTTTTTACTTAATAATGTTGTGATTGGTGGTTGAATCAAATTATAATGAGTAATTTATGAGATTGCGGCTTGATGAATGATAAATAGATTGAGTTTATATTTCTAAACTAAGTATCTAAAATTGATTTCTTAACTAAAAGTAGTAATTTTTATGGTTTATAAATAATTTTACAATGAGTGGAACCAAATGGTGATAAAATATGTTGATTATTGAGAACCTGTTTGTTTGATGATTGCTGATCCTTGTAAATTAATTATTATATGTTTTAGGGTGCTGCTACTCTAAATGATTGGAAGATGGTCATTGCTGTTTAAAAAGAGAAATTCATCACAATTGCCTTGTTTGCTTTGACGTATAAACTATAAAGACTATTCTTCTATTATGGTAAAATCTTTTGGGAAGAACCACATGATTTCATTTTCTTTGGTTTATGAATTGGTTTTGCTTATTATGAATTTTGTTGATTGTTGATTGTTACTATGATGATGTTGGCTTGTTCTGCCATTAGTTACTTTGTTGATTGAATTTTTTTCTTTAATGAGATTTTGTTTTGAGCAATGTTAGGAGAAAATAGTTCTGCTTTGTCATCAGTTCCTACTCTGTCATCTGCTGCTGTTCCGTGCTCTCCTCTCTGCTTGCGTCCACTACGCCGTCCCCCACCTCATCCGCTGAGGTTCGGTTACGGTATGTGTTTGGATTAAGGTTATTTTCTGTTATAAATCAAAGAGTTATTTAGCTGAACATGTTCTCTCTATGTAAAAAGTTAAGCATAGAAGTTTTGTTTTTAATTCAATTTGGTTTAAAATTAAGCTAAGTTGTTTTATGGAGAATAATGTTAATGTTAATGTTAATGGTTGTTTCTTAATTGTTGGTTGGTTTATTTTGTTAGCATGTAAAGTGGCTGGGAATTCTAAGTTGATTCTCTCAATGGCCTGAATGACTCAAGTAAAAATCTTAGAATTCTGGAGAAGATTGCCCAAATATTCAAAGAGGATTTGAAGTTTGGTGGAGAAGAGCTTTCTGGAAGCGGAATGGAGAGTAAGAATAGACAAGACAATTACGAATTACAGCTACAATAGTTGATAATCCTTGAAGACAGACAGTCCTAGCATGGTGGAATTGACAACATTTTACTGGGTGTGTCTCCTTTTAACCTTCTCTTGATCATTTCAATTTCTATTTAATTCCTCTGTGTTGACCAGCATTTCAACCTTGGTAGCTTACCTGTAAAGCTGCTTGTTTGAAATGTGATAGACTCTGTCTTCATCCATGATTGATTTACCTTGAACAAGTTAGCACCATTGTATTTTTTTTCCTTTTTTCTTTTGGCACTTTTTTTTTGTTTGTTTGTTGTGCACATAATCTAATCATTTCAATAGAAACAACCTGTGAGTATAGAATTTATAGTTCATGTGGGTACTTGGAAACATTCTTCTTTTATCAGTGTGCATAGTCATCGATTTACACTTAGGCTGGTCATAATTTGGCTCTATCTTGAGCTGACAACACTACACTCTTGAAGAATGTTATTTTTTTTATTATGAGACTGTTCTATTTTTATTATGTATTTATGGGCAACACAAGATGAGCTTCAGTTGCAATTTGTTTAGTTCTAAACCTTTTCCATTCATATTTAGTCTTGTTTAATCATCTCTTTGCAGTTACATGGAAGAAATAAGAGTTCATGTGCTATCAATTTAATTTAGTGGATAAGATTTTATGTTTAACAGGCTACCGCAAGGTGGGGCTGGTGGTCTAAGTTTTCTGCTTTGTGTGAATTAAAAAGCTTGTGTTCCTTGTTGTCTGCAGGTGGTTCTATTTTTTGAAAATATGGGCTTGGATAAAGAAACTATTGGGAGAATTATTTTTCGCTGCCAGCATTGATAAAACTCTTTAGAGGAAGATTGAATTCCTTTCTAGGGTTGGCATTTTTTAAGCTTATTTTCCTGGGATAATTAGAAAATATCCGGAATTACTTGTAACCAACACTGAGACAACTATATTGTATCCGGAAATTTTTGGTTCACTAAGTATATAAATGTTTATTTTTCTATGATAAGTGTTCAATTAGTTTTCTTTAGTAATTTGATTCAAATAGTTTAACCTTGTTTATTGACATTAAATTTTAAAAAAATAGTTGGAACTAATTTCAATGCAACATGAGAAAACTATTGTAAATAAAGAATAATATAGTTATAAAAAACTGTTGTCAAAAGTCACAAAAGGCAATGGTATTAAAACCGTTGTCAAAGACAGCTACAAAATGACAATGGTATTAAAAACCGTTGCAAAAACACCACCAAAGGCAACGCTTTTAAACCGTTGTCTTTATGAACAACAAAATTACAACAATTTAAAACCGTTGTCTATCCAGTTACGGTTTTAAACCATTACGTCATCAAAGAGAACGATTTTAAACCGTTGCCTATCCAGTAACGGTTCTAAACCGTTCTTTAAAAATTGTTGTCAAAACCGTTGTCTATGCTAGTAACTATGGAAACGGTTTTTTGGTTGTCGTTGCCTTAGGTATAAAACCGTTTCCTTTGAGCATTGGTAACGGCCGCATATACCACAGGTCAAAAACCGTTGCCAAAGTGTTGCCTAAAGTTTTAGAAACGGTTTTCTGATCTATGACAACGGTTTTTGACCGTTGTGAAAACCCTTATTTCTTGTAGTGTTAGGTGCCATAAATGATTATGGAAACACAAAAAGCAATGCTTTTTCCACACCAAACTTAGAAGGTTTTCTCGTCCTCAAGCAAAAGAAGAAAGAGGGTGGTGAAGAAGAAGAAAATGGAGGAGATGGAGATGTGTGAGTGGTTAAGAGGTGATGGGGAAGAGTATTTGGGGAAGGGTGTTATGGGAAGGTGTAAAGAAGAGAGAGAGAGGTGAGGTAGGTGGGGATCCTGTGGGGTCCACAGATCCTGAGGTGTCAAGGATTTCTCATCCCTGCACCATATTGGCGTGTGAATGCCCTTTGCTTGCCAATCCTGGTGGTAAACGCTAGGTTGCTACCCATTTCTGGCGTTTAATGCCAGCTTTTCTCCCCTTTCTGGCATTTAAACGCCAGGTTTGTGCCCATTTCTGGCGTTAAACGCCAGTTTTGTGCCCCTTTTTGGCGTTAAACGCCCAGAATGGTGCCAGACTGGGCGTTTAACGCCCATTCTGCTACCCTAAACGCCAGTAAGCTTCTCCTCCAGGGTGTGCTATTTTTAATACTATTTTTCATTCTGTTTTTGCTTTTTTAGTTGTTTTTATGACTTCACATGATCATCAACCTGCAGAAAACATAAGATAACAATAGAAAATAAATAGATATAATAAAATTGGGTTGCCTCCCAACAAGTGCTTCTTTATTGTCTTTAGCTGGACCTTGATTGAGTTTTATTCTAGTCTCAGTTTTGAGCATTCTTGCTCAAAATTGCTTTCAAGATAGTGTTTGATTCTATGTCCGTTAAAAATAAACTTTTTGTCATAATCAATATCCTGAAGCTCAACATATCCATATGGTGACACACTTGTAATCAGATATGGTCCTCTCCATCGGGATTTTAATTTCCCGGGGAATAATCTAAGTCTAGAGTTAAACAGCAGAACCTTCTGTCCTGGCTCAAAAAATCTAGATGACAGTTTCTTGTCATGCCACCTTTTTGCTTTTTCCTTATAAATTTTTGCATTTTCAAAAGCATTGAGTCTGAATTCCTCTAGCTCATTCAGCTGGAGCAGTCTTTTCTCTCTAGCTAACTTAGCATCCAGGTTTAGGAATCTGGTTGCCTTGTAGGCCTTATGTTCCAGTTCCATGGGCAGATGACAGGCCTTGCCATACACAAGCTGGTGTGGAGAGTCTTGAATGCTGTTCTGTATGCCCACAGAGCATCATCCAAGCTTTTTGCCCAATCCTTTCTACGGGCAATTACAGTCTGTTCCAGGATTCTTTTTAGTTCTCTATTAGAGACTTTAGCCTGCCCATTTGTCTGTGGGTGATATGGAGTTGCTACTTTGTGGCTAATTCCATATCGGACCATAGCAGAGTATAGTTGTTTATTGCAGAAATGAGTGCCTCTGTCACTGATTAGTACTCTGGGAACGCCAAATCTGCTGAAGATATGTTTCTGGAGGAACTTCAGCACGGTCTTAGTATCATTAGTGGGTGTGGCAATTGCTACTACCCATTTGGATACGTAGTCTACTGCCACCAGAATGTAAGTGTTTGAGTATGATGGTGAGAAAGGACCCATGAAGTTAATACCCCATACATCAAACAACTCAATCTCTAAGATCCCTTGTTGAGGCATGGCATAACCATGAGGCAAGTTGCCAGCTCTTTGGCAACTGTCACAGTTACGCACAAACTCTCGGGCATCTCTGTGGAGGGTAGGCCAGTAGAACCCACATTGGAGGACCTTAGTGGCTGTTCGCTCACCTTCGAAATGTCCTCCATACTGTGATCCGTGGCAATGCCATAGGATCTTTTGTGCCTCCTCTCTAGGTACGCATCTGCGGATCATTCCGTCTGCGCATCTCTTAAAGAGATATGGTTCATCCCATAAGTAGTACTTTGCATCAGAAATTAGTTTTTTCGTTTGCTGCCTGCTGTACTCCTTGGGTATGAACCTCACAGCTTTATAATTTGCAATGTCGGCAAACCATGGTGCTTCCTGAATAGCGAAGAGTTGCTCATCCGGAAAGGTCTCAGAGATCTCAGTAGGAGGAAGGGACGCCCCTGCTACTGGTTCTATTCGGGACAGGTGATTAGCTACCTGGTTCTCTGTTCCTTTTATGTCTCTTATTTCTATATCAAACTCTTGCAGAAGCAACACCCATCTTATGAGCCTGGGTTTTGAATCCTGCTTTGTGAGTAGATATTTAAGAGCAGCATGGTCAGTATACACAATCACTTTTGAACCTACTAGATAGGATCTAAACTTGTCAATGGCATAAACCACTGCAAGCAACTCTTTTTCTGTAGTTGTGTAATTCTTCTGTGCATCATTTAAAATACGGCTAGCATAGTAAATAACCTGCAGAAGCTTGTTATGCCTCTGTCCCAACACTGCACCAATGGCATGGTCACTGGCATCACACATTAGTTCGAATGGTAACGTCCAGTCTGATGCAGAGATGACTGGTGCTGTGACCAGCTTAGCTTTCAGAGTTTCAAATGCCTGCAGACACTTGATAAACCATTATTTTATGGTTTATCTTGTGCTCAATTGAGTGGATTTTATCAACTCTTTACCAACTTATTCATACTATTTGCATGGTTTTACATTTGCCTTCCTAATTATGTGCTTTGATTGAAAACATGCTTCTTTGGCCTTAAGTTCCCTATGTTTAATCCTCTCTTATTACCATTAGATGCCTTGATATGTGTGTTAAGTGATTTCAGAGATTACAGGGCAGGAATGGCTCAGAAGATGGAAAGGAAGCATGCAAAAGTAGAAGGAATACAAGAAGTTGGAGAAATTGCTAAGCTGTCCAGCCTGACCTCTTCGCACTCAAACAGCTATAACTTTAGCTACAGAGGTCCAAACGACGCGGTTCCAGATGCGTTGGAAATCTAACGTCTGGGGCTTCGATTTGATATATAATATGCCATAGTTGCCCTTACGCTAGGTGACGCGACAGCGTGCTCCATGCGGACGCGTCGTAGTGACGAAAAACTAGCGTGGCAGATTTCTTCTCCAGCGATTTCTGCGCTGTTTTCGACCCAGTTTTTGGCCCAGAACACTCAGATTAGAGGCTATAAAGTAATGGAATGCATCCATTCATGATGATGCTTTCATATTCACAATTATTAGGATTTAGATGTAGTTTTTAGAGAGAGAGGTTCTCTCTGAAAATTGGAATTCTTCAAGAATTAATTCGAGTTCCAATAACTCTAACTTTTCCCAAGGAAAGACTAGGATCTGAGGAATAAAAATTAATTCATCCACTTAACTTACCTTCATAGTTAGAGGTTAACAAAGTGGGAGAAAAATCCAATTCTTATTACAGTTGATAAGGATAACCAGGATAGGACTTCCAGTTCTCATACCTTGCTAAGAGTTTATTTTACAGTTATTTATTTATTTTTATTGCTTTGAAAATATACATCTGCCCATTGCTCAAACTCCAAAACCCCAATTTACAAACTCATAACTAATAACAAGAACATACCTCCCTGCAATTCCTTGAGAAGACGACCCGAGGTTTGAATACTTCGGTTATCAATTTATTTAGGGGTTTGTTACTTGTGACAACCAAAACTTTTGTAAGAAAGGTTGATTGCTTGGTTTAGTAACTATACTTACAACGAGAGTTTACTATAACCTCTAAACCATCAATCTTCCGCTTCTTCAAAATGGCGCCGTTGTCGGGGAATTGCAAACGTGTGCCTTATTATTGGTTATTGTAAATATTTTCTTTTGCTTGTTTATTTGTTTTTATTTTTTATTTTTGCTTTTTCATAAATTAAGAGGTTATTGGTTTTTATTTAGTTATTTTATTTTCATTTTTTTTAATTTTTATTAACTAACTATGAGTTCTCACCCCTCTCGCTTTGAGTTTGGTTCTAATAATGTTGAAAGGAATGGAAGCTACCGCAGGAACATGCATCAAGGTCAGAACAGTCAAGGATGGATGGAGCCAATAGGATCTGATCAACCCTTTAGGCAATAACACCTTCCAAGACATCATGGACAAAGACCATTCTACAATGCATACCAAGCTGATAGATATGGTGGACCTCCTGGTAGTTACCAACAAGCCCCACCCTGTGCTTATAGACCTTCCTCTCAATATAGCTTCAAACCACCACACTCACAAGCCCCTTTACACCATTTACCTCCATATGACCCTAACCCACATCCACCATGCCAACCACCCTATGAACCAAATGAACCATACATAGATCCAACCCAACCTCTATTGGATAACAATACACTCATCTCTAACATCATTGGTTTCACCTCTACACTCCAAAATCTTATATCCCGCATGAACCAACCCTCTACCTCTAATATTCAACCCTCAAGCTCTAGTGCACTTCCTCTTCAACCACAAAATGATCTCTCCATCCCATCACCACCATCGATGGAAGAGAACCCACATCCATCAATCCAAGAGCAACATGATCCCAATGATGCTATTAACATGGAACAAGAGAGAAGGGATCATCTTCGCGAATCCATACTTCATAAGGAGCTAGAGGAGGCACTAAAGGTGAAGGTAGAAGAGACCTTTGTAGATGAAGGAGTAGTTGAAAGGAGTTATCATGGAAAGAAAATCATCGAGGATGAGTACGATTTTATACTTAAACAACTGGACAAAGCAGCAATTATTAAAAAGGGAGAAGTGGTTGCAGACTTAAGAGATGATGTACCTCCATCGAAAAGTCCAGTCATAGAACCCCCTTCTAAGGAGTCTGAAATTGATGTTAAGGAGAGTGTACAACCTCCAAGGCATATCATGGTTGAAGAATTTGAAGAAGATGATCAAGAGATGGATTCAATCATTGATGAATTCTTATCTACATTTGAATCCTTTTCCGTTGGACTAGACATGGAGATTAAAGAAGAAGAAGCACAACCTCCCATGCCCTTGGTAAACAATGAAGAAGAGATTGACTTGGAAGAAAGCTACCAAGAGGAAGAGGTCGATATTGAAGAAGCTTGCAAGGAGGTGGTAGTTGTCAAAGAAGAACACAAAGGAGTGGAGCTTGCAAGTTCATTAGAAACCCCTCCCCCTAAGTTGCCATCATCCTTCACAAAATTCAAGTGGGTAAAATTCATATCCCTTAGCTTTCTAATTCCACTTGAATATGGGCTACTGGAGACGGATGGTCAACTTAGAGCTTTTTGTGGCATTAAGAGTAAGAGGAAGATGGTCAGTAAGAGTTGTCAAGCAAGGTTCAACATGGTTGTTGCTCAAAGTTTAAAGGTTGGTGTAAAGCTCAACTGAATGGGTCTAGGAAGTTGTTTGGCCGCTTTAGTGAGAATTTAGATTGCTTGCTACCCGGATGGAATCATGATGATCAACACAAAGACGGGTGTAAAAGCAAAGTTTGGGATCCTGGAATCTGTTCTGACATCCAACATCCCGGGAGCCTAAGAATCTGTTTGAAGCTGCTCAAAGGCTTTACGTGCCTAGTTTGGGATCCCGGAGGCTACTGGAATTACAAACATTGGTGGAGATTCCTGGATGAGTTCAAGCATAAGCCACCATAACAGGGAGCTCACCAAATGTCTAACTTAAGGACTTTAACTAAAAGTTCTAGGTGGGAGACAACCCACCATGGTATGATCGTTCCTTTTTCATTTTTATTTAGTTTTATTTGTTTTCGAGTTTTATTTTATTTTATTTCATTGAACCTGGAATTACTCATAACATCCATATCATTTTTCACTCTGCATACTGCATCAAAAAAAAAAAAAACCACGCACGCGACGCGGCAGCGTCGCTGACGCGTCCGCATCGAGTGGGAATACTGGCCTCCCACGCGACCGCGTCACCCACGCGACCGCGTGGCCCTATAAATCGACGTAAAAAGGTGTATGGCCGAAATTTGAGCTAGAATTGGGCTGGACTCATGCTGGAAGCCCAAGCCCTACCACGCGATCGCGTCAACCACGCGACCGCGTCACCCAAAATTTGGCACTAATATGATTTTAAACAGAGAGTTGTGCGAGTGCGAGGCTACCCTCGCGCCATTATCCTAAAACGGGTCACGCGACCGTGTGACCGACGCGACCGCGTCAATCAGTTTAAGCGCAAGTCGCGCGACCGCGTGCCTCACGCGACCGCGTCGCTTGCGCCGCACAGTTTTCCTGATTTGCCAATTATCTTATCTTTTCTTCTCTACTCCTAATTTCTTCTATCTTCTCTTCTTTCTCTCTCCTTCTTACTTTCTTTTTCCTCACTTCTTTCCCTTCTCATTTTTCTTATCTTTCATTTTATTTCACTTAATTTATTTGCATATTTCATTCATTGCATCTTAATTTTGTGCATATTTTTACTTTCTTTTCTAAATTAATTATTTTTCCTTTGGTGTTAAAATTTTCCTATTCAACTGTTATCTCTTTTCTGGTATTATCTTAGTGCTTATGACTTGTTTTATTCTGATTGGGTAACATTATTTAAATCAATGCTAATCTTTTATGATACTTGTACTTCTCTTGCATTGATATGAACTTATACTATCTTGCATTACCCACATTTTCCTCTCCTTTGTTGCAAATTTTGCACCATTAGTATGCCATGTGCTTCTATTATTTTCTCACATACATGTTGAAGCTTCCATGTAAATGAGACCCTTTTCATTTGGCATTAACCCAACCATACTTCATTTATTTTCTTATCTTTATTATTGGGTTACCTTTCTTCCCTTTTTCTCTCAGGATGGCCACCAGGAAGAGAACCGAAAGACGTTTACATGGGGAAACAAGACAAGTCCATCTGCACAATCTTTGGAGAAAAGCGCCAGTTGGAACAACCCGTCCACCTGCACATCTCAGTATGCACCGAGGACGGTGCAATCTTTAAGTGTGGGGAGGTCGATACCGATCTCCATGGGTTAGTTACTCTTCTATCTCAACACCAATGGTTTATTTTCCTTGTTAGTTGTTGCATTTGCATGTTTGATTGCATATTTATTTGATTTTGTGCATTTAGTTACTACTTGGTTAAAGTAATAAATTTCTTTTTAAGACCCTATTTTTGAAAATTTTCACTAATTTAAATTGAAAATTTTTTGTGTTAAATTTGTTTGAAGTTGTATTTGGAACATGATTTTTGAGCTAAAGAACACACAACCTGTGAGAATTGAGCTTATTTATATGGTTACATTATTTAACCATAAATATTTTATTCTTGTGTGTTTACTTCACTATGATTGTAATCTATATTTTGTTCCAATCTATATGTCCATTATTTAATGTATTTACATGCTTGCATATGATTGAGGCCATTGTTTGATTTTAGCTCACTTATCCCAAATAAGCCTACCCTTTAAATCACCCTTGTCAGCCACTTTGAGCCCTTTTATCCCCATTTGTTCTGTATTTTACCACATCACTAGCCTTAAGCAGAAAAACAATTGAATATCCCAATTGAATCTTTGGTTAGCTTAAGATAGGGATTGTGTAACAATTAAGTGTGGGGAAACTGTGGGAACATGGGTTAATAAGGGAATGTATCATGTTTCTAATTTATTTGAATATTGGAAATTTGGGAACCTACTCATGAAAAACTAAAATAGAAAAATAATGGAAAATCCATGTGCATTGATAAGTTATGTTTATTTCTCTACAAAAAAAGAGAGAAAAATCTAAAAATATTCAAAAAAAAAATAAATAAATAAGGGGACAAAATTACCCCAATGCTAAGTTAATAAAAAGATCAATGCACATGTGATAAAAATAAAGAAATATCAAAATTTTGGTACATGAGTATGGGAATCATATGAAAGTGGGAATTATGGGTAGCTAGGCATGAATTTAAAAGTATATAGAGTATATGTATATTAGGTGAGAGCTTAGGCTAATTAAAGATTCATATTATAGCTCACTTGGCCATACATATATCCTCACCCTTACCTTAGCCCCATTACAACCTTGAAAAGACCTTATGATGTCTGCATTGGTATACTAAATATTTGTTGATTGGTTAGATGAAGAACAAAGTTTAGAAAGCATGATTAGAGAAGAGTAGAGTGAGTTATCCTATACACTTGAGAGATTAGAGTGATATACACTACCAGTAAGGGTTCAGTGCTCAATTCTATGTTCCCTGCTTTCATGAGCTATCTTCTTACAAGTATACTTGTCTTTTATTGTATGATTTGAATTAGTGAAATCTGATTTATGTTTGTCTTGAAGAGCTTATTTACTTTTAACCAAGTAGGTAGAAACATTTTGCATGTAGTTGAATTCATACAGATAGGTTGCATTTCATACATTCTACCATTCCTCTTCACTCTCTTATAGCTTCTCTTGAGCTTAGCATGAGGACATGCTAATGTTTAAGTGTGGGGAGGTTGATAAACCACTATTTTATGGTTTATCTTGTGCTCAATTGAGTGGATTTTATCAATTCTTTACCCACTTATCCATACTATTTGCATGGTTTTACATTTGCCTTCCTAATTATGTGCTTTGATTGAAAACAGGCTTCTTTGGCCTTAAGTTCCCTATGTTTAATCCTCTCTTATTACCATTAGATGCCTTGATATGTGTGTTAAGTGATTTCAGAGATTACAGGGCAGGAATGGCTCAGAGGATGGAAAGGAAGCATGCAAAAGTGGAAGGAATACAAGAAGTTGGAGAAATTGCTAAGCTGTCCAGCCTGACCTCTTCGCACTCAAACGGCTATAACTTTAGCTACAGAGGTTCAAACGACGCGGTTCCAGTTGCGTTGGAAAGATAAACTCCGGGGCTTCAATTTGATATATAATATCCTATAGTTTCCCTGACCTAGGCGACGCGATCGCGTGCTCCATGCGGACGCGTCGCAGTGACGAAAAACCAGCGTGGCAGATTTTTTCTCCAGCGATTTCTGGGCTGTTTTCGGCCCAGAAAACTCAGATTAGAGGCTATAAAGCAGGGGAATGCATCCATACATGATGATGCTTTCATATTCACAATTATTAGGATTTAGATGTAGTTTTTAGAGAGAGAGGTTCTCTCCTCTCTCTTAGGATTAGGATTTAGGATTTCTCTTAGTTTTAGGAGTGACTCTCAATCCCAGGTTCAATATTCTTCAATTTATATTTCTTGTCTACTTTTAGATGCTCTAATACTTTTATTTGTTAATTACTTATGTTGCCTATTTGATTCATAAATCTTTCATGTTAGATTGGATTGCTTTTATTAATATAATTTGAGGTATTTCAGACTTATGATTGCTCTCTTTAATTTATTAATGCTCTTTGTTTATCCAAATTATTTTCATTCAAGTAGACTTTTTTTCCCTTTTGGCTTTGGTTGAGTCATTGGAGACACTTGAGTTATCAAACTCATTGTTGATTGAAAATTGGATTTCTTCATTTCATTAATTCAAGTTCCAATAACTCTAGCCTTTCCCAAGGAAAGACTAGGACCTGAGGAATAAAAATTAATTCATCCACTTAACTTACCTTCATAGTTAGAGGTTAACAAAGTAGGAGAAAAATCCAATTCTCATTATAGTTGATAAGGATAACCAGGATAGGACTTCCAGTTCTCATACCTTGCTAAGAGTTTATTTTACAGTTATTTATTTATTTTTATTGCTTTGAAAATATACCTGTGCCCATTGCTCAAACTCCAAAACCCCAATTTATAAACTCATATCCAATAATAAGAACATACCTCCCTGCAATTCCTTGAGAAGATGACCCGAGGTTTGAATACTTCGGTTATCAATTTATTTAGGGGTTTATTACTTGTGACAACCAAAACTTTTGTAAGAAAGGTTGATTGCTTGGTTTAGTAACTATACTTACAACGAGATTTTACTATAACCTCTAAACCATCAATCTTCTACTTCTTCAACACTCTGTATTAAAGACAAATGGCGTGTCAGCAGCTAGCAGGTTGCTCAGAGGTTTTGCAATTTTCGAAAAATCTTTTATAAACCTCCTATAGAATCCTGCATGCTCCAGAAAGCTTCTGATTGCTTTAACATTGGAAGGTGGTGGTAATTTTTCAATTACCTCCACTTTAGCTTGATCCACCTCTATTCCTTTGTTCGAAATTTTATGCCCAAGGACAATTCCTTCAGTCACCATAAAGTGACATTTTCCCAGTTTAAAACCAGGTTAGTCTCTTGGCACCTTTTCAGAACAAGTGCTAGATGATCAAGATAGGAGCTGAATAAGTCTCCAAATAATGAGAAGTCATCCATGAAGACTTCCAGAAATTTTTCCACCATATCAAAGAAAATAGAGAGCATGCATCTCTGAAAGGTTGCAGGTGCATTGCACAGACCAAAAGGCATCCTTCTGTATGCGAATACTCCAGATGGACATGTGAATGCTGTTTTCTCTTGATCCTGAAGATCTACTGCAATTTTGTTATAGCCTGAATAGCCATCCAAAAAGCTGTAATAGTCATGACCTGCTAGTCTCTCTAGCATCTGGTCTATGAATGGTAAAGGAAAATGATCCTTTCTGGTGGCTATATTGAGCCTTCTGTAGTCAATACACATACGCCACCCTGTAACTGTTCTTGTAGGAACCAGTTCATTTCTTTCATTGTGAACCACTGTCATGCCACCCTTTTTGGGTACAACTTGGACAGGGCTTACCCAGGGGCTATCAGAAATAGGATAAATAATCCTAGCCTCTAGTAACTTAGTGACCTCTTTCTGCACCACCTCCTTCATGGCTAGATTTAGCCGCCTCTGTGGTTGAACCACTGGCTTAGCATCATCCTCCAATAGGATCTTGTGCATGCATCTTGCTGGGCTAATGCCTTTAAGATCACTTATGGACCACCCAAGAGCTGTCATGTGTGTCCTTATCACTTGAATTAGTGCTTTCTCTTCCTGTGGATTTAAAGCAGAGCTTATGATCACTGGAAAAGTGTCACCTTCTCCCAGAAATGCATATTTCAGGGATGGTGGTAGTGGTTTGAGCTCAGGTTTAGGAGGCTTATCCTCTTCCTGAGGAATTTTCAGAGGTTCTTTTATTTCCTCTGATTCCTCCAGATCAGGCTGAACATCTTTAAAGATGTCCTCCAGCTCTGATTCGAGACTTTCAGTCATATTGATCTCTTCCACCAAAGAGTCAATAATATCAGTGCTCATGCAGTCATTTGATGTGTCTGGATGTTACATAGCTTTGACAGCATTTAACTTGAACTCATCCTCAATAATATCAGTTGCTAGGAAAGGTCTTCCTACAATGAGAGTTGCATTCTTGTGCTCCTCTATTTCCAGCACTACAAAGTCAGTGGGAAAGGCAAATGGCCCAACCTTGACAATCATGTCCTTAATTATGCCTGATGGATATTTAATGGAGCCATCAGCAAGTTGAAGACATATCCGGGTTGGTTTAACTTCTTCAGTCAAGCCAAGATTTCTGATGGTGGATGCAGGTATTAGGTTGAAACTTGCTCTAAGGTCACACAAAGCTGTTTTGGTACAAGCACCCTCTAATGTGCATGGTATCATAAAGCTTCCTGGATCTTTAAGCTTCTTTGGTAAGCTTTTCAGAATGACTGCACTGCATTCTTCAGTGAGAAAAACTTTTTCAGTTTCTCTCCAATCCTTCTTATGACTTAAGATCTCTTTCATGAACTTAGCATAAGAGAGTATTTGCTCAAGTACCTCTGCAAACGGGATCTTTATCTCAAGAGTCCGGAGATAGTCTGCAAAGCGGGCAAATTATTTATTCTGTTCCGCTTGGCGGAGTTTCTGAGGATAAGGCATCTTGGCTTTATATTCTTCAACCTTAGTTGTTGCAGGTTTATTCCCTACAGAGGTGGTTGTAGAAGCCTTCTTAGAGGGGTTATGATCAGCACTTGCAGGTGTCTGATCCCTCATTGGCGTTTGAACGCCAGGATAGGGTGTTGGATGGGCGTTTAACGCCAGCTTCCCACCCTTTTCTGGTGTTTGAACGCCAGAACTGGCCAGGGAATTGGCATTTAACACCAACTTTTCTCTCTTTTCTGGTGTTTGAATGCCAGAAGTGGGCATTCACTGGGAGTTTAACGCCAATCTTTCACCCTTTTCTGATGTTTGAACGCCAGAATTATTCCTCTCTGGGCTCTTGCTGTCCTCAGAAGTTTTTTGGGCAGTGGTTTGGTCATCCTCTGTCAGTTGTTCCTTTCTTGGCTTTCTGCTACTTTGAGCTGATTTATTCAATGTCTTCATGCTCCTTAATTGGACAGCTTGGCATTCTTTTGTTATCTGTTTAGATAGCTGCTGTCTTGTCTAATTCAATTGTGCTTCCATATTCTTGTTAGCATTTTTAGTGTCCTGGAGCATCTCTTTAAATTTTGCTAATTGTTTTGTCACAACGAGTAATTGCTGATTAAGTTCAACAATCTGTTCTTGAGGATTAGGATCAGTAGTTATTGTCCTAGCCTCTTCTTTTATAGAGGACTCACTGCTTGAGTACAGATGTTGATTTCTAGCAACCATATCTATGAGTTCTTGAGCCTCTTCAATCGTCTTTCTCATGTGTATAGATCCACCAGCTGAGTAGTCTAAAGACATTTGAGCTCTTTCTGTAAGCCCATAGTAGAAGATGTCTAACTGTACCCACTCTGAAAATATTTCAGATGGGCATTTCCTTAGCATCCCTCTGTACCTCTCCCAGGCATTATAAAGGGATTCATGATCCTCTTGTTTAAAGCCTTGGATGTCCAGCCTTAGCTGTGTCATCTTTTTTAGAGGGTAGAACTGATTAAGAAATTTGTCTGTTAACTATCTCCATGTTTTTATGCTTGCTGTGGGTTGGTTATTTAACCACCTCTTAGCTTGATCTTTTAAAGCAAATGGAAACAATAATAATCTGTAGACATCCTGATCCACTTCTTTATCACATACTGTGTCAGCAATTTGTAAGAACTGTGCCAGAAACTCAGTAGGTTCTTCCTGTGGAAGACCGGAATACTGGAAATTTTACTGCACCATGATAATGAGCTGAGGATTTAGCTCAAAACTGCTTGCTTTGATGGGAGGTGTACAAATGCTACTCCCATATGCAGCTGTAATGGGGTTTGCATATGACCCCAGAGTCCTTCTGGACTGTTCATTTCCACTTATGTCCATGATGGAGAAAAGGGAATTGATATGAATTGCAAATAAATTATATTTTTAAATTTTTTATTTTGATTTAATTAAAAGTAACCGAATAAAATAAAACAAAATAAATGGAAGATAAAATAAAAGTTTCGAAAATTAGAAGAAAATGAAATAAAACCAAATTGAAAACTAAATTAATTAATTAATTAAAAAGATTTTAGAAAAAGAATGCTTAGTTAATTTCGAAATATGAAAGAGAAAAGTAGTTAGGTGATTTTTTTGAAAAAGATATTGAAATTAGCAATCAAAAAGATATGATTGAAAATTATTTTGATAAAGATATGATTGAGAAGATATGATTGCAATTTATAAAAAAAAGATATGATTGAAAAGATATGATTGAAGAAATTAAAAAGATTTGATTTTTGAAAATGATTTGAAAAGATCAATTTTTGAAATTAGAATTTTGACTTGACTAAAAAAAAAGATATAATTTTGAAAATCTTTGACTAATTTAATGCAAAATTTCGAAATTTATGAGTAAAATAAGGAAAAGATATTTTTTAAATTTTTGAATTTTAATGAGAAAAGAGAAAAACAACAAAATGACACTAAACTTAGAAATTTTAGATCAAAACAAAGAGAACAAACAAGAAAACTTTGAATATCAAGATGAATACCAAGAACACTTTGAAGATCAAGATGAACACCAAGAACAAATTTTTGAAAAATTTTTAAGTAAATAAAAGCACAAGGAACACCAAACTTAAAATTTTTAGAAAATCAAACACAAATTTTCGAAAATTTAAAGGAAAACATAAAGAAGACACCAAACTTAGAATTTTTAAAGATCAAAAAGAACTAAGAACATGTAAATTCAAAAAATTGAAAGAAAATAAAAGCATGCAATTGACACCAAACTTAAAATATGAAACTAAACTCAAATAAAAGACTCAAATTTAGTGACTCTAAATCAATAAAAATAAATTATTCCTAATCTAAGCAACAAAATAAACCGTCAGTTGTCCAAACTCGAACAATCCCGGGCAACGGCGCCAAAAACTTGGTGCACGAAATTACAATCACACTTTTGCAATTCTGCACAACTAACCAGCAAGTGCACTGGATCGTCCAAGTAATACCTTATGTGAGTAAGGGTCGATCCCACGGAGATTGTCGGCTTGAAGCAAGCTATGGTTATCTTGTAACTCTTAGTCAGGATATCAATAATTCTCAAATTTAATTGTAAAAAGTAAAAGAACATGAAATAAATACTTGTTTTGCAGTAATGGAGAACAGGTTGAGGTTTTGGAGATGCTCTATCTTCTGAATCTCTGCTTTCCTACTGTCTTCTTCTTCATGCACGCAAGGCTCCTTCCATGGCAAGCTGTATGTTGGTGGATCACCATTGTCAATGGCTACCATCCGTCCTCTCAGTGAAAATAGTCCAAATGCGCTGTCACCGCACGGCTAATCATCTGTCGGTTCTCACTCATGTTGGAATAGGATCCATTGATCCTTTTGCGTCTGTCACTACGCCCAGCACTCGTGAGTTTGAAGCTCGTCATAGTCATCCCTTCCCAGATCATACTCGGAATACCACAGACAAGGTTTAGACTTTCCGGATCTCGGGAATGGCCGCCAATAAATCTAGCCTATACCACGAAGGTTCTAATTTTAGATTAGAAACCCAAGAGATATGCACTCAAGCTATTGCAGATAGAAGGGAGGTGGTTGTCAGGCACGCGTTCACAGGTGAGAATAATGATGAGTGTCACGGATCATCACATTCATCAAGTTGAAGTGCGAGTGAATATATTAGAATAGAAACAAGAGTGATAGAATGGAAAACAGTAGTAATTGCATTAATTCATTGAGACACAGCAGAGCTCCTCACCACCAACCATGGGGTTTAGAGACTCATGGCATAGAGAATACAATATGAAACGTGCAAAGTGTCATGAGGTGTGTAAATACAATAGCAAAAGGTCCTATTTATAAAAAACTGCCTAGGGTTTACAGAAATGAGTAAATGATGCAGAATCCACTTTCGGGCCCACTTGGTGTGTGCTTGGGCTGAGCATTGAAGCTTTCACATGTAGAGACTTTTCTTGGAGTTAAACACCAACTTTTGTGCCAGTTTGGGCATTTAACTCCAGCTTTTATGCCAGTTCTGGCGTTTTGACGCCATAATTTTTATGCTGAGTTGGAACGCCGGTTCGGGCCATTAAATCTCGGGCAAAGTATAGACTATTATATATTGCCCGAAAGCCCAGGATGTCTACTTTCTAACGCAATTGAGAGCGCGCCAATTGGGCTTCTGTAGCTCCAGAAAATTCACTTTGAATGCAGGGAGGTTAGAATCCAACATCATTTGTAGTCCTTTTTCAGCCTCTGAATCAGAGTTTTGCTCAGGTCCCTCAATTTCAGCCAGAAAATACCTGAAATCATAGAAAAACACACAAACTCATAGTAAAGTCCAGTAATGTGATTTTTAAATAAAACTAATAAAAACATAATAAAAACTAACTAAAATATACCAAAAACATACTAAAAACAATGCCAAAAAGCGTATAAATTATCCGCTCATCAGCGTGCCACGCCTAGCATTCTTCCATGCTCTAGTAGCTGGAGTGCCACGTCCAGCATTCAAGTGGCACGCCTAGAGGAATCATGAGAGCTGGCGTGCCATGCCTTCGTCCTCAAGTGGCACGCCCAGCTTTGCTTGGCCTTCTCTAGCGTTGGCATGCCATGCTTGGGTCTTCAAGTGGCACGCCCAAGTGAGGATGAGAGCATGTCGTGCCACACCTTCGACACCAAGTGGCATGCCCAAGTGCTTTGACCCTCAACCTCTTCTCTGGAAACTTGTACTGGCGTGCCGCGCCTTGATGCTCAAGTGGCACGCCCACATTAATGTGGCTCATTTAAGCGTGGTGTGCCACGCTTGGGTTTTTAAGTGGCACGCCCAAGTGATGTTTTGAAGCTGGCGTGTCACGCCTTTGATACCAAGTGGCATGCCCAAGTGATTGTCCCCTCTGGATTGATGAACTGGTGTGCCACACCCAATGGTTCAAGTGGCACGCCCATAATAGGTGATGGACTTGGCGTGCCACGTCCAGCTTGGCATGCCACGCCCCTTTTGTAGCCTTCAACATTGTTCTCTGGATAACTATACTGGCATGCCACGCCCAGCCCCTAGCGTGCCACGCCCATGTAAAAGAGTCAATCATGCTTCTCTGGAAATCAATACTGGCGTGCTACGCCCATACATTTTCATGGCGTTTGTTCCAAGTGGCATGCCAGTTTTACACGCCCAGCTTTGTTTTGTTATTTTCTTCCCTTTTTGTTGTCCTTTTCACCTGAAATTTAGCACAAACCTATTTCAAAGCAATGTACCATAATAGTCATCAATTAGTTCATAAATTGCATTGATTAAATGGGATTATGCTCTTTCATGGTCCTTTATAGATAAGAAAAAAGGGTAAATGATGCAAGTCATCAAAGACCTAAAATAATAATTAAAGCTGAAAAAGGGATCTTTATATTCTAAAAAGTTGTTTGAAAACAACTTAAAGAAAAAGTAAATTTGTTCAAAACTACTAAATCTTACAAAGTTAAAATTGTCCACCAAAGACCTACAAGTCGGGCCATCCGAAAAGTAAAAAACAGAATTACGAAGAAGGATCTAATAAAGGGTTGAGCTCATCCCCGTTACGACATCCTTACCTAAAACAGAATGGGTCGAGTTGTACTCAGAGACCGGAATAGCTAGGATGGCACCAGGGGGTGAAGGAGGGAGCACAATGTTAACAACTTCAGGGGGAACCTGGGGAGTCTAAAAGGCCTAACTGACTTGATCACTCGAAGACATCGGGTCAGACAAAGGCTCCTCCTCCTCATCTTCAGGGGCCGGGACAATCTTCCCATCCACCACAATGTTCTCCTGGCTAAATGATGAGCGGATAATTTATACGCTTTTTGGCATTGTTTTTAGTATGTTTTTAGTATATTTTAGTTAGTTTTTATTTGTTTTTATTCAAAATTCACATTTCTGGATTTTACTATGAGTTTGTGTATTTTTCTGTGATTTTAGGTATTTTCTGGCTGAAATTGAGGGACCTGAGCAAAAATCTGATTCAGAGGCTGAAAAAGGACTGCAGATGCTATTGGATTCTGACCTCCCTGTACTCGAAGTGGATTTTCTGGAGCTACAGAAGCCGAATTGGCCCGCTCTCAATTGCGTTGGAAAGTAGACATCCTGGGCTTTCCAGAAATATATAATAGTTCATACTTTTCATGAGATTTGATGGCCCAAACTGGCATTCCAAATCAGCACAAAAATCCTAGCGTCAAAAGCCAGAACTGGCATAAAAGCTGGACTTAAATGCCCAAACTGGCACAAAAGCTGGCGTTTAACTCCAAGAAAAGTCTCTACATGTGAAAGCTTCAATTCTCAGCACAAGCACACACGAAGTGGGCCCGAAAGAAGATTTCTGCATTAATTACTTATTTCCGTAAACCCTAGGCTACTAGTTCTCTATAAATAGGACATTTTGCTATTGTATTTTCATCTTGGTTCTTCTGGTTCCCTCTCTGAAGCCGAAGCCAATGATCACCATTATCACTTTTGTATTTTCAACGGTGGAGTTTCTACACACCATAGATTAAGGTGTGGAGCATTAACTAATTGTTTTAAATTTTAATTTAATTTAATTTTTCTTTTTTTGAATTCTAATTAATATTTAAAATAAAAACAAAAAATTATTTTTATGAATTTTTGAATTTTTCTCTTCTCCTTCTTCTATTCTCCTCTTCTTCTACTCACATGAAGGAATCTCTATACTGTGACATAGAGGATTCCATACTTTCTTGTTCTCTTTTCTTTCATATGAGCAGGAACAAGGACAAAGACATTCTTGTTGAAGCTCATCCTGAACCTGAAAGGACTCTCAAGAGGAAACAAAGAGAAGCTAAAGCACAATACTCTGAAGAGGACCTAACTGAAATTTTCGAAACAGAGAAAACAACTATGGCCGAACCCAACAACAACAATGCAAGGAAGGTGCTTGGTGATTTCACTACACCAACTTTCAATTTCTATGAAAGAAGCATCTCAATTCATGCCATTGGAGCAAACAACTTTGAGCTTAAGCCTCAATTAGTTTCTCTAATGCAACAGAATTGTAAGTTTCATGGACTTCCATTGGAAGATCCCCATCAATTCTTATCTAAATTCTTGCAAATCTGTGATGCTGTCAAGACTAATGGAGTTGATCCCGAGGTCTACAGGCTTATGCTTTTCCCTTTTGTTGTGAGAGACAGAGCTAGAACATGGTTAGATTCACAACTTAATGAAAGCCTGAACTCTTGGGAAAAGCTAGTCAGTGCTTTCCTGGCCAAATTCTTTCCACCTCAAAAGATGAGCAAGGTTAGAGTGGAAATTGATGAGCGGATAATTTATACGCTTTTTGGCGTTGTTTTTACATAGTTTTTAGTATGATTTAGTTAGTTTTTAGTATATTTTTATTAGTTTTTAAATAAAATTCACATTTCTGGACTTTACTATGAGTTTGTGTATTTTTCTGTGATTTCAGGTAATTTCTGGCTAAAATTGAGGGACTTGAGCAAAAATCAGATTCAGAGGTTGAAGAAGGACTGCAGATGCTGCTGGATTCTAACCTCCCTGTACTCAAAGTTGATTTTCTGGAGCTACAGAACTCCAAATGGCGCGCTCTCAATTGCGTTGGAAAGTAGACATCCAGGGCTTTCCAGCAATATATAATAGTTCATACTTTGCCTGAGTTTAGACGACGCAAACTGGCATTCAACGCCAGTTCCATGTTGCATTCTGGAGTTAAACGCCAGAAACAGGTTGCAAAGTGGAGTTAAACGCCAGAAACAGGTTACAAACTGGCGTTCAACTCCAAGAGAAGCCTCTACACGTTTAAAGCTCAATGCTCAGCCCAAGCACACACCAAGTGGGCCCCAGAAGTAGATTTCTGCATCATTTACTCATTTCTGTAAACCCTAGTAACTAGTTTAAGTATAAATAGGACTTTTTACTATTGTATTTACATCTTCGAATCATTTTAGTCTTGGTTACTCCGGTTTCCCTATGGGGCCGAAACCAATGAACTCCATTATCACTTATGTATTTTCAACGGTAGAGTTTATACACACCACAGATTAAGGTGTAGAGCTCTGCTGTTCCTCATGAATTAATACAAAGTACTATCGTTTTTCTATTCAATTTAAGCTTATTCCGATTCTAAGATATTCATTCGCACTTCAATATGAATGTGATGATCGTGACAGTCATCATCATTCTCAACCTATGAACGCGTGCCTAACAACCACTTCCGTTCCACCTTAGATTGAATGAATATCTGTGGGATTCCTTAATCAGAGTCTTCGTGGTATAAGTTAGAATCCATGGACGGTGGCGCCATTTTGATGAGAGAACTTTTGCGTGGTCTAGAAATTTGCGGATAAATCCTCGTTGCAAGTATAGTTTCTAAACCTTCAAAAATCCCTTCGTACAAACGTTTTGGTTGTCACAAGTAACAAACCCCTTTGAAATTGATAACCGAGTATTCAAACCTCGGGTCGTCTTCTCAAGGAATTGTAGGGAAGTATGTTCTTATTATTCGTTATGAAGATTGTAAATTGGGGGTTTTGGAAGTTTGGGCAATGCGCACAGGTATATTTTCGAGCAATAAAAATAAATAAATAACTGTAAAAAAACTCTTGGCAAGGTATGAGAACCGAAAATTCTGTCCTTGTTATCCTTATCAGATGTGATGAGAATTGGATTTTAATCCCACTTAGTTAAGTCAAGTGGACTAATTAGCTTGATTCTCAAGTCCTAGTCAACTCCTGTGGAGAGACTAGTGTTAGAGCAATCCTAGCTAAAGCAAAATCTGCCAATTTCAACCACTCCTGAGTTTGACAACTCAAGTGTTACCAATTACCTAACCAAAGCCAAAAGGAAGAAAATCTACTTGAATGAAAATAATTTAGATAAACACAGAGCATTAATAAATTAAAGAGAGCAATCATAAGTCTGAAATACCTCAAATTATATTAAATAAAATATTCAAATCATAACATGGAAAAGTTCATAAAATAAATTGGAAAAATAAATAAAAATAAAGAACCTGGGATTGAGAGTCACTCCTAAAACTAAGAGAAATCCTAAATCCTAATCCTAAGAGAGAGGAGAGAACCTCTCTCTCTAAAAACTACATCTACTCCTAAAATTATGAATTATGAAAGCCTCCTTTTTGAATGGATGCATTCCCCCCACTTTATAGCCTCTAATCTGTATTTTCTGGGCTGCAAACTGGGTCAGAAACAGCCCAGAATTCGCTGGTCTCATATTCAACCACGTTGGATTTCCGTCACTGCGATGCGGCCGCATAGATCACGCGGTCGCGTCACCTAGTGTCAGGGAAACTATAGCATATTATATATCAATCGAAGCCCCAGATGTTAGCTTTCCAACGCAACTGTAACCGCGTCGTTTGGACCTCTGTAGCTAAAGTTATAGTCGTTTGAGTGCAAAGAGGTCAGGCTGGACAGCTTAGCAATTTCTCCAACTTCTTGTACTCCTTCCACTTTTGCTTGCTTCCTTTCTATCCTCTGAGCCATTCCTGCCCTATAATATCTGAAATCACTTAACACACATATCAAGGCATCTAATGGTAATAAGAGAGGATTAATAATAAGCAAATATAAGATCAAAAAAGCATATTTTCAATCAAAGCACATAATTAGGAAGGCAAATGTAAAACCATGCAAATAGTATGAATAAGTGGGTAAAGAGTAGATAAAAACCACTCAATTGAGCACAAGATAAACCATAAAATAGTGGTTTATCAACCTCCCCACACTTAAACAATAGCATGTCCTCATGCTAAGCTCATGAGAAGCTATAAAGGAATGAAGAGGAAAGTAAGAATGTATGAAATGCAATCTATGAATGCAACTACATGCAGAATGTTTCTACCTACTTGGTTAAGAGTAAATAAATATTTTAAGAACAAATATAAACTGGATTTCACTAATTCAAATCATGAAAATGAAGTACAAATAGACTCGCAAGAAGAAAATAGCTCATGAAAGCAGGGAACAAGGAATTGAGCATCGAACCCTCACTGGTAGTGTATACACTCTAATCACTCAAGCATCTAACTATCCATTAACCATGTTTTCCACATATTCATGCATTCTAATTTCAAGTACAGTACATATGCATTGCTTTCACCACTTACATATTTTCTTTCATTTTCAGAAAATTATAACATACTCAATTCTCAAACCAAATGTTTCCAAATTCAACTTTTCCCATACTTAATTCATAAGCACTTTCACTAGTCTAAGCTAACCAAGGATTCAAATTAAGGACATTATTATTTTTCGCTTAGAGTTAATGATGTGCTAAAAAAGAACAAAGGGGTAAAATAGGCTCAAATTGGTTTGCAAAGGATAATGAAAGGTAGGGCCATATGGGTATGTAAGCTTAGTGAAACAAAGGCCTCAATCATGTAAGTGCATGCATACATCAAACCATGGAAATATAGAATTAAGCAAGATAAAGATCACAATTTTAGAGAAAAAAACACACACCAAAAATAAATTATTGGTTGAAAAATGCAACCAATTCAAATAGGCTCAAAAATCTCACAGGTTTTGTGTGTTCGAGCTCTAAACCATGTTCCAGTATAATATTTCTTCAAACAAGTGTAACATTAAATTTTATTCAAATTAGTGAAATTTTCTAAAAGGTTTCTTGAAAAAGAAAATATTACTTTAACCAAGTGGTAGAATATGCAAAAAAATCAAACAAATATGCAATTAAATATACAAATGCAACAACTAACAAGAAAAATAAACCATTGGTGTTTGAGATAGGAAGGTACTAACCCACATGAATATGATATGAAAAAGGGTTTTGTGAAAAGCAGGCATTCAGAGTAGTAGGATAAAAGATACTGAAAAGCAGTGCACAATGCCATACGGGCATTTTCACAAACACATAGCATGCATGTTAAATTGTCTAATGAAAATAATAAATTGAACATGCAAGCAACCCTTTAAAAATAAATATATATAATTGTCAAATAATTCCTCTAATAATCCACAAGTAAAATATAGAAATAATGACCCAAATAAATTTCTAACACCAATGAAAATAATGCAATGAATGAAAGTATGCAAATAAATTAAAATAAAAAGAAAAATAAGAAGAATGAGAAGGGAAAGAAGATAAGAAAGGAAGAAAAAAGAAATAAGAAAAGATAAGAAAAATAAGGATTAGAGAAGAAAAGATAAGAAAGTTGGCTGATCTGGAAATGTTGTGCGACGATGGCGACGCGGTCGCGTGGGTGACGCAGTCGTGTGGTGCGCGATAAGATTGGGTGACGCGGACGCGTGGGGAACGCGATCGCGTGACTCGATTTGTGCTAGTGGCGCGAGTGCAGCCTCGCGGTCGCACAACTCTATGTTCGAAACTCTTTTTGCCAAAATTCTGGGTGACGCGATCGCGTGGTCGACGCGATCACGTGAGTGGCCTTCATGGGGATATGACGCGGACGCGTGGGGCACGCATTCGCGTGGTCAGGCTTGGGCTTCCAGCACGAGTCCAGCCCAACTCCAGCTCAATTTTCGGCCATGCACCCGGTTGACGTCGATTTTTAGGTCACGCAGCCGCGTGGGTGACGTGGTCGCGTGGGAGGCCATCATTCCCAGGTGACGCGGACGCGTCATCGACGCGGTCGCGTGGGGTGATTTGTGCCATTGGCACGCCTCTAGTGCTGCTCCTGTGAAACTCTCTGTTCATACTAATATTGTCTCCCATATCCTTGCGACGCGGACGCGTTGCTGATGCGGTCGCGTCGCGTGCTCGCTCTTTTTTTTTTTTTGTAATCTGAAAAATGCAGAATGCAGTGTTAATATGAATATGATGCAAAACTCTAGGTTTAATATAACAAAATAAAATAAAATTCAAAAACAAATAAAACTAAATAAAAATGAAAAAGGACGATCATACCATGGTGGGTTGTCTCCCACCTAGCACTTTTAGTTAAAGTCCTTAAGTTGGACATTTGATGAGCTTCCTGTTATGGTGGCTTATGCTTGAATTCATCCAGGAATCTCCACCAGTGTTTGTGATTCCAGTAACCTCCGGGGTCCCAAACTAGGCATGTAAAACCCTTGAGCAGCTTCAAAAAGATTCTTAGGCTCCCGGGGTGTTGGATGTCAGAACAGATTCTTGGGTCCCAAACCTTATTTTTACACCCATTTTTGTCGGGATCTGTATTTTTCCAGCTGGGTGATAAGTAATTTGAATTCTCACTGCAGCTACCAAACAGCTTCCTAGACTCATTCAATTGAGCTCTACACCAACCTTTGCGTTTAAACTTAAAGCTTCCAACCATAATGAACCTTGCAGGACAATTCTTACCACTGGCCATCTTCCTCTTACTCTTAATGCCACAAAGAGCTCTAAGTTGACCATCCGTCTCCAGTAGCCCATATTCAAGTGGGATTAGAAAGCTATGGGATATGAATTTACCCACTTGAATGTTGTGAAGGATGATGGCAACTTAGGGGGAGGTATTTTCAATGAAATTGCAAGCTCCACTCCCTTGTGCTCTTCTCTGATAATTACCACCTCTTTGCAAGCTTCTTCAATTTCAACCTCTTCCTCTTGGCAGCTCTCTTCCAATTTAATCTCCTCTTCATTGCTTTCCAAGGGCATGGGAGGTTGTTCTTCTTCTTCTTGAATCTCCATCTCTTGATCAATCTCTTCCAAGTCTTCAACTATGATATGCTTTGGAGGTGGTACACCCTCCTCAACATCAAATTCAACCGTCTTGGAAGGAGGTTCTATGTCTTGACCTTCCCATGGAGGTTCTGCATCTCCTAAGTCTTCAACCAACTCTTATTCTTGAACGATGACAGCTTCTTCTACTTGTTCTAGTATGAATTCATGCTCTGTCTTGTCCACTGGAGTTTCTGGTATCTCCTTCATGCTACGCTCTTCACTAGACTGTCCACATGGAGCTGTGGCTGATCCCTGTATATTTGAGTGCCTAGAAGCCCATTGAATTAATACTTGCTCCAGTTGTTGAACGGTTGCCTTAAATTTAATTACTGTTTTCCCTAGGCGATCCTCTGCTTCTCGGGTTGCCGGACTTGGACATGATACAAAAGAAAGTGGTGGTGGTTGGGAGTGATTGGATTGAAATTGGGGTGGTTCTATATATGGTTCATATGGCTCGTAAGGTGGTTGGTATGGTGGTTGAGGGTTANTGAGAATTGGATTTTAATCCCACTTAGTTAAGTCAAGTGGACTAATTAGCTTGATTCTCAAGTCCTAGTCAACTCCTGTGGGGAAACTAGTGTTAGAGCAATCCTAGCTAAAGCAAAATCTGTCAATTTCAACCACTCCTGAGTTTGACAACTCAAGTGTTACCAATTACCTAACCAAAGCCAAAAGGAAGAAAATCTACTTGAATGAAAATAATTTGGATAAACACAGAGCATTAATAAATTAAAGAGAGCAATCTTAAGTCTGAAATACCTCAAATTATATTAAATAAAATATTCAAATCATAACATGGAAAAGTTCATAAATTAAATTGGAAAAATAAATAAAAATAAAGAACCTGAGATTGAGAGTCACTCCTAAAACTAAGAGAAATCCTAAATCCTAATCCTAAGAGAGAGGAGAGAACCTCTCTCTCTAAAAACTACATCTACTCCTAAAATTATGAATTATGAAAGCCTCCTTTTTGAATGGATGCATTCCCCCACTTTATATCCTCTAATCTGTATTTCCTGGGCCGCAAACTGGGTCAGAAACAGCCCAGAATTCGCTGGTCTCGTATTCAACCACGTTGGATTTCCGTCACTGCGACGTGGCCGCATGGATCACGTGGTCGCGTCGCCTAGCGTCAAGGGAACTATAGCATATTATATATCAAATCGAAGCCCCGGACGTTAGCTTTCCAACACAACTAGAACCGCGTCGTTTGGACCTCTGTAGCTAAAGTTATAGCCATTTGAGTGCGAAGAGGTCAGGATGGACAGCTTAGCAATTTCTCCAACTTCTTGTATTCCTTCCACTTTTGCATGCTTCCTTTCTATCCTCTGAGCTATTCCTGCCCTATAATATCTGAAATCACTTAACACACATATCAAGGCATCTAATGGTAATAAGAGAGGATTAATAATAAGCAAATATAAGATCAAAGAAGCATGTTTTCAATCAAAGCACATAATTAGGAAGGCAAATGTAAAACCATGCAAATAGTATGAATAAGTGGGTAAAGAGTAGATAAAAACCACTCAATTGAGTACAAGATAAACCATAAAATAGTGGTTTATTAACGGCCATTCTTGAGATCCGGAAAGTCTAAACCTTGTTTGTAGTATTCCGAGTAGGATCTGGGAAGGGATGGCTACGACGAGCTTCAAACTCGCGAGTGCTGGGCGTAGTGACAGACGCAAAAGGATCAATGGATCCTATTCCAGTATGATCGAGAACTGACAGATGATTAGCCATGCAGTGATAGCGCATTGGACCATTTTCACTGAGAGGACAAGATGTAGCCATTGATAACGGTGATGCCTAACATACAGCTTGCCATAGAAAGGAGTATGAATGATTGGATGAAGACAATAGGAAAGCAGAGGTTTAGGAGGAACAAAAGCATCTCTATACGCTTATCTGAAATTCTCACCAATGAATTACATAAGTATCTCTATCCTATTTTATATTTTAATTATATTAATTATCAAAACTCTATAATCAATTGAATCTGCTTGACTGAGATTTACAAGGTAACCATAGCTTGCTTCAAGCCGACAATCTCCGTGGGATCGACCCTTACTCACATAAGGTTTATTACTTGGACGACCCAGTGCACTTGCTGGTTAGTTGTGCAAAGTTGTGACAAAGAACTAAGATTATGAACGTGCGTTTTAAATTTTTAGCACCATTACCAAGGAATGAACCGTCATGATTTCTGCGCACCAGAAATCTAAACCTTCAGACAGAAGGAAGGTGAGTCCCTCTATGAAGCTTGGGAAAGATATAAGCAATTGATCAAGAGGTGTCCTACTGATATGCTTCCAGAATGGACCATCATATGTATATTCTATGATGGTCTGTCTGAATTGTCAAAAATGTCATTGGACCATTCTGCAGGAGGATCTCTTCATCTGAAAACCCCTGCAGAAGCTCAGGAACTCATTGAAATGGTTGCAAATAACCAGTTCATGTACACCTCTGAGAGGAATCCTGTGAACAATGGGAAGCCTCAGAAGAAGGGAGTTCTTGAAATTGATACTTTGAATGCCATATTGGCTCAGAACAAAATATTGACTCAGCAAGTCAATATGATTTCTCAGAGTCTGAATGGATTGCAAGCTGCATCCAACAGTACTAAAGAAGCATCTTCTGAAGAAGAAGCTTATAATCCTGAGAATCCTGCAATGGAAGAGGTGAATTACATGGGAGAACCCTATGGAAACACCTATAATCCTTCCTGGAGAAATCATCCTAATCTCTCATGGAAGGACCAACAGAAGCCTCAACAAGGCTTCAACAGTAATGGTAGAAGAAATAGGTTTAGCAATAGCAAGACTTTTCCATCATTTTCTCAGCAACAGACAGAGAATTCTGAACAGAGCCATTCTGGCCTGGCAACCATAGTCTCTGATCTATCTAAGACCACACTAAGTTTCATGAATGAAACAAGGTCCTCCATTAGAAATTAAGAGGCACAGGTGGGTCAGCTGAGTAAGAAGATTACTGAAACTCATCCTAGCACTCTCCCAAGCAATACAGAAGAGAATCCCAAAGGAGAGTGCAAGGCCATAACCATACTTGGTGTAGCCGAACCTGGAGAGAGTGAAAAGGCAATGATTCCCAGTGAGGAAGACCTCAGGGAACATCCACTGACCAGTAAGGAATTCCCCTTTGAGGAACCAAAGGAATCTGAGGCTCATACAGAAGCCATAGAGATTTCTTTGAACTTCCTGTTACCATTCATGAGCTCTGATGAATATTCCTCCTCTGAAGAGGATGAAGATGTCACTGAAGAGCAAGTTGCTAAGTACCTTGGAAGACCCTTCCTAGCCACAGCAAAGGCTGTGATTGATGTTGACAGAGGAGAATTTCTCCTTCAATTGAATGGGGACTAACTTGTGTTTAAGGCTCAAGGATCTCCCTCTGTAACCATGGAGAAGAAGCATGAAAAGCTTCTCTCAATACAGAGTCAAACAAAACCCCCACATTCAAACTCTAAGTTTGGTGTTGGGAGGCCACAACCAAACTCTAAGTTTAGTGTTGAGAGGCCACAACCAAACTCTAAGTTTGGTGTTGAGAGGCCCCAACCCTACTATGATTATCCGTGAGGCTCCATGAGAGCTCACTGTCAAGCTATTGACATTAAAGAAGCGCTTGTTGGGAGGCAACCCAATTTTATTTAATTATATCTATTTATTCTCCATTTTTATTTTATGTTTTCTGTAGGTTGATGATTATGTGAAGTCACAAAAACAACTGAAATAGCAAAAACAGAATGAAAAACAGTATTAAAAACAGCACACCTTGGAGGAGAAGCTTACTGGCATTTAAACGCCAGTAAGGGTAGCAGAATGGGCGTTAAACGCCCAGTCTGGCACCATTCTGGGCGTTTAACGCCAGAAATTGGCACCAGACTGGCGTTTAACGCCAGAAAGGGGCACATAGCTGGCGTTTAACGCCAGAATTGCACTCTAAGGGCATTTTGCACGCCTAATTGGTGCAGGGATGAGAAATCCTTGACACCTCAGGATCTGTGGACCCCATAGTATCCCCACCAACCTCAACTCACTCTCTCTTACTTCTTCACACCTTTTCATAATACTCTTCCCCAAATAACCTCCACCAATCACCTCCATTACTCCTCCAAAACCATCAATCAAACCACCTAAAACCCCCTTTGGCCGAACAATTCACACACCTCCATCTCCTCCATCTCTTCTTCTTCTCCTCCTTTCTTTATTCTTTTGCTCGAGGACGAGCAAACCTTTTAAGTTTGGTGTGGAAAAGCTCAGCTTTTTTTGTTTTTTCATAACCATTTATGGCACCTAAGGCCGGAGAAACCTCTAGAAAGAGGAAAGGAAAGGCAATTGCTTCCACCTTTGAGTCATGGGAGATGGAGAGATTCATCTCAAAGGTCCATCAAGACTACTTCTATGAAGTTGTGGCCAAGACTCCTCATTGAAGAGGACAAGCCCATCACTAAGAAAAGGATGGAGCAAACAAGAGAGCATACTCATGGACCTCAACAAGAGCATGAGGAAAATCCTCATCATGAAATCTCTGAGATGCCTCAAGGGATGTATTTTCCTCCACAAAACTATTGGGAGCAAATTAATACCTCCCTAGGAGAATTAAGTTCCAACATGAGACAACTAAGGGTGGAGCACCAAGAGCATTCCATCCTCCTCCACGAAATTAGAGAAGACCAAAAAGTCATGAGGGACGAGCAACAAAGCAAGGAAGAGATATTGAGGAGCTCAAGCACTCCATAAGATCTATAAGAGGAAGAACAAGCCGCCATCACTAAGGTGGACCCGTTCTTTAATCTCTTTGCTCTTATTTTTCTGTTTTTTCAAAAATTATGCTTTATGTTTATCTATGTTTATATCTTTATTACATGATCATTAGTGTCTTAGTGTCTATATCTTAAAGCTATGAATGTCCTATGAATCCATCACCTTTCTTAAACGAAAAATGTTTTAATCATAAAAGAACAAGAAGTACATGATTTTGAATTCATCCTTGAAACTAGTTTAATTATTTTGATGTGGTGACAATACTTTTTGTTTTCTGAATGAATGCTTGAACAGTGCATATTTTTTGAATTTATTGTTTATGAATGTTAAAATTGTTGGCTCTTGAAAGAATGATGAAAAAGGAGAAATGTTATTGATAATCTGAAAAATCATAAAAATAATTCTTGAAGCAAGAAAAAGCAGTGAAAAGCTTGCGAAAAAAAAAGAAGAGAAAAAAATTGGCGAAAAAAAAGAAAAAAGAAAGAAAAAGAAAACGTAAGCAGAAAAAGCCAAAAGCCCTTTAAACCAAAAGGCAAGGGTAAATTAAAAAGGATCGAAGGCGTTGAGCATCAGTGGATAGGAAGGTCCACAGGAATAAAATCATGGCCTAAGCGGCTAAACCAAGCTGTCCCTAACCATGTGCTTGTGGCGTGAAGGTGTCAAGTGAAAAGCTTGAGACTGAGCGGTTAAAGTCGTGGTCCAAAGAAAAATAAGAGTGTGCTTAAAAGCTCTGGACACCTCTAATTGGGGACTCTAGCAAAGCTGAGTCACAATCTGAAAAGGTTCACCCAGTTTTGTGTCTGTGGCATTTATGTATCCGGTGGTAATACTGGAAAACAAAATGCTTAGGGTCACGGCCATGACTCATAAAGTAACTGTGTTCAAGAATCAACATACTGAACTAGGAGAATCAATAACACTATCTGAATTCTAAGTTCCTATAGATGCCAATAATTCTGAACTTCAAAGGATAAAGTGAGATGCCAAAACTATTCAGAGGCAAAAAGCTACTAGTCCCACTCATCTAATTGGAGCTAAGTTTCATTGATATTTTGGAATTTATAGTATATTCTCTTCTTTTTATCTTATTTGATTTTTAGTTGCTTGAGGACAAGCAACAACTTAAGTTTGGTGTTGTGATGAGCGGATAATTTATACACTTTTTGGCATTGTTTTTAGTATGTTTTTAGTATATTTTAGTTAGTTTTTATTATGTTTTTATTAGTTTTTATTCAAAATTCACATTTCTGGACTTTACTATGAGTTTATATATTTTTTTGTGATTTCAGGTATTTTCTGGCTGAAATTGAGGGACCTGAGCAAAAATCTGATTCAGAGGCTGAAAAAGGACTGCAGATGTTGTTGGATTCTGACCTCCCTACACTCGAAGTGGATTTTCTGGAGCTACAGAAGCCCAATTGGCGTGCTCTCAATAGTTTTGGAAAGTAGACATTCTAGGCTTTCCAGAAATATATAATAGTCCATCCTTTGCACGAGATTTGATGGCCCAAACCGGCGTCCCAAGTCAGCACAAAAATCCTGGCGTCAAAACGCCAGAACTGGCATAAAAGCTGGAGTTAAACGCCCAAACTGGCACAAAAGCTGGCGTTTAACTCCAAGAAAAGTCTCTACATGTGAAAGCTTCGATTCTCAGCCCAAGCACACACCAAGTGGGCCTGGAAGAAGATTTCTACATTAATTACTTATTTCTGTAAACCCTAGGCTACTAGTTCTCTATAAATATGACATTTTGCTATTATATTTTTATCTTGGTTCTTCTGGTTCCCTCTCTGGGGCCGAAGCCAATGATTAAGGTGTGGAGCTCTGCTGTTCCTCATGAATTAATGCAAAGTACTATTGTTTTTCTATTCCACTCAAGCATATTTCTGTTCTAAGATATCCACTCGTTCTTCAACTTGACGAATGTGATGATCCGTGACACTCATCATCATTCTCACCTATGAACGCGTGCCTGACAACCACTTCCGTTCTAATTGCAATAGCTTGAGTGTGTATCTCTTAGCCTCCTGGTTCATGATGCATGGTTGCCTCGCCTGACAACCGAGCCTTCCATTCCATGAGATCAGAGTCTTCGTGGTATAGGCTAGAATCAATTGGCAGCATTTTTGAGATCTGGAAAGTCTAAACCTTGTCTGTGGTATTCCGAGTAGAACCTGGGAAGGGATGACTGTGACGAGCTTCAAACTCGCGATTGTTGGGCGTAGTGACAGACGCAAAAGGATCAATGGATCCTATTCCAACATGATCGAGAACCAACAGCTGATTAGCCATGCGGTGACAGCGCATTTGGACCATTTTCACTGAGAGGACGGGAGGTAGCCATTAACAACAGTGAAACCCAATATAAGCTTGCCATGGAAAGGAGTATGAATGATTGGAAGAAGGCAATAGGAAAGCAGAGGTTCAGAAGGAACAAAGCATCTTCATACGCTTATCTGAAATTCTCACCAATGAATTACATAAGTATCTCTATCCTATTTTATGTTTTATTCATCTTTTAATTATCAATTCTCCATAACCATTTGAATCTACCTGACTGAGATTTACAAGATGACCATAGCTTGCTTCAAGCCGACAATTTCCGTGGGATCGACCCTTACTCACGTAAGGTTTATTACTTGGACGACCCAGTGCATTTGCTGGTTAGTTGTGCGGAGTTGTGATAAAGAGTTGAGATTACAATTGTGCGTACCAAGTTGTTGGCGCCATTGATGATCACAATTTTGTGCTCCACTAAACAAGCACAAATCGGCCTCAGAGGCAAGGATTTTGACTTGGGCCTTCTGATTAGCAAACATCTCCTCCATCCCCTCAGCCATAGGCTCCTCAAGGGTGGCATATCTTTCTTTGGCCTTCTCCAACTCCTCCTGAAGATCGATATTTTCCCCGAAAACTCGAGCATATCTCTCCTTGGCCTTCTTTTTTAACCCTTCCGCTATAACTATACCCGCCTATGCCTTTTGCACCATGACCCAAGCTTTCTCCAAGTCGGATGTCAGCCCGGACTTCTCCTCCTCGAATTCCTTATTTTATCTCCATCAACCTTTCCACCTCGGCTTGGGCAGACACCAAAGTGCTATGAGTGGCACTAAGGGGAGTCTTCTGCAACTCTTTGGCCAAGGTTGCACACACCCCTACTATTTGAATACCACCTCAGGCCAAGAGTTGAAGATGCTTCTGGAGAGTCGCATCATCCATACTAATGCGGCTGGATGGAAGGATATTACTTTTGCTCCAAGCCAAGGTGTCAAAGTCTTTATCATAAATAGTCCCCCTTCAATAGTCTTTTTTTTTGGGAGGGAGGGGATTCCAGGAATGAAGAGGAATGAGGCAGGGCAGAGGCTTTCAAAGGAGAATTATGAGTGATAAGTCGATTGAAGGGGACGAAGGCAAAAGCACCCCTGACTTCCTTTTGCTGGATACCCTGGGCCACAACATTTTTCCTAGTTTGGCCCAACTGTTTCATTGCTGTAGACTTTGGAGCTAGTTTTTCTACAAAACAAAATAAAAAGGCATGTGATTCAACAAAATACAACTAAAAATAATAAAGCTAAAGGTAGAGAAACTACCTAGCTTAGACTGAAGTTGACCGGAGTCTCCTAGAAATCTTTTAGTATCCAAGTGGGAGCCTGGTCCCCGCACTCCTACATCACATCCACCGTACACCTTTCAAGGTCGTCTTAGGTATCTATAGTATACGTAGCTATCAGAGGTGATTTCTCCCAGTATAGTGGAAAACAGGGTTCATCATTCTCATCTAGAAAGAAAGGTCGGACACCCTCTACAGCTTAAATTTTGAAGAAGTAATTTTTTAAATCGTGAAATGACTCATCAAAAATAGAAAAACCTTCTTGCCTTGTACAGCTCGAAAAGAAACCCAACCCGACTTCTTAGAAGAACTAAAGCGTCTTGTCAACACATAGGAGCTGATATATTTTTAAGAAGGCCTAGAAATTCGGGTAAAGCTGGGTAGGGGAAACATTGCAAGACCACAAAAACATTGATTTCAAAATAAAAAAAGGTAGCCTAATGTCTAGATTCCAGAAAAACAGTCTTAAGCATAGAAAAAGGGATGCTCCGACGTATCTAAAGGAGGAAAGCACACCCTCTCCTCGGGATCAACTACAACTATTTCATAATTACGCTCATCTTCTCGATTCTCATAAAACTTATGATGTCTATGAAAGGTCTCAGCATATTGATGAGCGGATATTTTATACATTTTTTGATATCATTTTCTTAGTGTTTTTAGTATATTTTGTTAAGTTTTATAATGTTTTGGTAGGATTTATTGTGAAATTCACTTTTTTGGATGATACTTTGAGCTTTTGTGGTTTTATTATGATTTTAGGTGAATTTTGTGGCAATGTCTGATTTAAAAGCAAGGAAAGCATAGCAGATGTTGTCAGAATCTGACCTCCGTGCATTTTCAAACGAGCATTTCTGGAGCTACAGAGGTCTAATTGATGCGTTCTCAACAGAATTGGAAAGATAAGTTCTAGAGCTTTCCAGCAATATATAATGGTCTATACTTATCTTCAGATTGGACTGCCCAAGAAGGACCAACCACCTAGGTTGATCGCTCAAACTGGCGTTCAACGCCACAAAGGGAACAAGGAAGCAGTGTGGACACTCCCTAGTGGGCATTCAACGCCCACTTCCTCAAGTTGGACACCAAGCTCAGCCCAAACACTCACCAAGTGGGACCAGAAGTGGATTTTAGCACTCCTTAGCATAGTTTCACATATCTTTGTACTTTTAATTTTAAATTAACATCTTTTAGGATAAGTGTTTCGAGGGTTACCTGAAACTGTAGGTTGATCTCGGACGAGATCTCTTGTACTGGTCGGAGCTGTTGTGTCCGACTCGATGATGGTGGTCATAACCGCCGTGTCTGACTTTTTGGGCTTAGTGGTGGTGCTGATCCTTCATCACCAGAGGGTGGTGGTACCTGCAAGGGACTCCGATGCTTAAGTTAGCAAGGGTATTGAGCAGGTTTTTAGTAGAATTAGAGTATGAATTATACCTGGGTGCTCTGGTGTATTTATAATGTTGTAGAGTGATCTTTTTTGGAGATAAGATAGTTATCTTATCTTATCTTTGAGTGGAGTTATCTTATCTTTAAGGGAACCGCCCTTGTCTTTCTAGGCTTGGGCTGCCTTTGAACTTGGGTCGTGTTCCTATGTTTGGGCCCTTTTTGGGCTTCTCCTGGTGATTTGGCCGAACTCTTTAAGAAAAGGTCGGGTAATCCTGACCTGAAGAGGTCGGTCGACTTGTCGTCAATCAGCCCGGGTCATACAGCTCGACCCAGGGCATGAATAGTGCCCCTGCTCGAGCATGGTCTTCCTTTTGAGGTCGAGTCAATTTTTAGGACTTCGATCCTTCTTTGGAGAAGTCGAGCTCGAGCACTTTGGTTGATTCCGCTGAGACTTCTTGAATGTGAAGCGTTTTCCTTCACTCCTTTTTGAGACGCGCGTTTTTGCATTTGTGCTCTTGCTTTGGGAATGTGTGAGGGTTTTTAAAGCCCATTAACTTCTCCCTTCGTCGTTTCTTTCTTCCCTCTTTCTCATTTTCTTTATGAATTTTCACAAAGTGTCGTCCCTTTAGTTCTTTCTTTCATTCTCAGCACTTCTTCCCTTCTTTTGCTCCCAAGTTTTCACGTCTTCGTGCTCTCTTTGCTTTTGGAGGTGATTGTTAGTGCGGTCTTCATCAAGTCTTCACTAGTTTCTTTATAGGTTGGTCCTTTTCTTTGTTTTTCTTTTTTCCGTGTTATTTCTTCATGCTTGGATTTGAAAAAGTTTTGATCTTTGTTTGATTTCTTGTTGTGAAGTTTGAGTCTTTCTCTGGTTTTGTTGCATCTGGTTATCGCTGTGATGTGTGCTGAGAGCTTCTTCGATTTGTATGAACTTTTTCGCGTTTCCTGGTTGCTGATGCTTCTAAGGTTTTGAATGTTGTTTATTGTTTCTGATTGTGTCCTCCATTTTGAAGCTTTAAACTGTTTGATTCTAAAAAAGGTTGCGTCTTTGATGATTTTCGTTTGGCATGTTTGATGTTTCTTTGCTGACAGATTGTAAAAGGATGGTGATTTTTTATGACTTTTTGATTCGTGACTTTCTTTTCGGAGTGTCGCTTGTTGAGAGAGGGTTGTTTTCTTGTTGAGAGATGTCGAGTCATTATTTTGTTACTGCGTCCAAAGGATGCACCTGGACCTTAGTGTGAATCCTGGGGTCTTCTTTCGCTGTTGTATGCTTTAGTCTGAGTTGTATTCATATTTGTCCGAGCTGATATCTTGATTTGCCCGAGCTATTTTGGTTAGTAACGCATTTTTCTTTTTCTTGCTGTAGGACAAGTTGACCCATGTCTGATTGTCAAGACATCCTCCAAAGTCCCCGAGGACATGTCTGATTGGCTGGACTTCCTTGTCCTGAAGTGCGTTTCAGTGGTTAACTCTGAATACTGCGTGGAGCTTAGAAAGCATCACCAGATCTATAGTAGTAGGGATCAGGAGAAGAATTACGAGTTGGTAGCGCCTGATCCTGACGAGAGAGTTTGCTTTCCTTCTCTGACCTAGGAGGAACGTCCTTTCCTTTTTGCTTATGACTACTTCTTTAGCCAAATGAACATTACCCATCCTTTTACCTCTTTCGAGACTGATTTGTTGTGGTCAGGTAATGTAGCTCTGTCCCAGCTCCATCCGAACTCCTGGGGCTTTATTAAGGTCTTTCAGTTACTTTGCCAAGAATTGGATGTCAAGCTTTCTCAAACTCTCTTTCTTTACCTCTTTGTCTTGACCAAACTTGGGACTTCCAAAAAGAAAGCTTCTTGGATTTCTTTCTGGTGTGCCCAAGGACATAAAGTGTTTTCTATGTATGACGAGTCCTTTAGGGACTTTAAGAACTACTTTTTTAAGGTCCGAGCTGTTGAGGGAGCTTGACCATTTTTCTTAAAGCCGTACAATGAACCTGCCTTCCCTTTATGTTTGCAAAAGAATGTTGTGGTGTCTAGATATTCGTGGGAGATGCTTGATGAGGTCGAGCAGGTTTTTGTGAATGTGTTGGAGGAGATTTGGGGGCAACCCCCCCATCTCGACACAAAGAAAGTCTTAGGGGACCCTTCCCTTGTCCGAGCTGAGCTGGGTAGTGGTCGACTGCTTTTCTCTTCGCTTTGTTTACTTGCTTTTGTTTCTTTTCTTCCAGTTTTGTAACTTGGTTTTGCTGTGTTTTTCAGAGATGGTTAAGAATAATGATTCCATGAAGGCCTTTAAGAAAGCGAGGAAAGCTACAGCTACCCAGAACATCTCGGCTAAGGCTACTGGGGAAGGATCTTCTTAGGTTCCTCCTAAAAAGCCGACCTTGAGCACTTCTGGGACAAGGAGGGTGATTCATACTCCTCAGGTCCATTTGGTTGATCCTCCCCAAACTTCTGCTGCTACCTCTTCTCCCACTGCCGGCCCTCCTCCAAAAAGACAGAGGACTGTTGAGCCTTTTAACATGGACCCCTTTGATTTTGATGCTGTGGGGTTTGTCAATCATCAAATTACTCATTATGGTGTTGTTCCTACTGATGATGTATCCATTCTTCGTCATCTGGACTTCATTACCCACAGCAGTATTTAAGATGGCACATATGGGAGCAGCCTTATTCTGAACTGCCCAAGATTTTCCAGTTCACGTGACAAAGGCTTTTATGGAGGAGGCCAAGTCGGAATTCGACAAGATCAAAGGGTTGAAGGAAGAACTTGAGGTGAAGGTGGCAAAGCTGGAAAAAGAGTTGGAAGGTGAGAAGACTCGGGCTACTCCCGCGGTAGCTTCTGCAAATCTGGCTGAGGAGATGGCGCAGTAGCATAAGGATAGCTATGTCCGGACTTATGGTGAGATGATAGAACTCATGGAGAGGTTAGAATCTGCTCAAGCTGATTATGTTGAGCTCCAGGGCCATCTCGTGGGTAGTTTGATTTCTGCCTATGAGAATTTGAAGGATCAGGTCCGAGTTGTTGCTCCCGATCTTGACCTGTCTCTCTTTAGTTTGGACAATATTGTGGAAAATGGAAAGATCGTCCCTACTCCGGATAAAGATGATGATGATGCAGATCCACCTCCTGTGCCATCCACCAAAGCTTCTATTGCACCGACTTCCCCATCTCCTGCACCTGAGGTCGGCCGTCCCGAGTCTGATCTTGACGTTCAGATTCTGACTCGGCCAAATGGAACAGTTGATGCTGTCCCTCTTGCGACTTGTCCTCCTTCACCCCGAGATGCCGCCTGTGGGGAGTCTTTGAATCCTTTGTAGTTTTTTGGTATCTCATGGCCCGACTTTGTAGGTCTTTGACATTCTATATTTTTTGTAATTGGTAGTTCTTTTGACTTTGACATTTTAGTTGCTTTTGTTAGCAACTTTCTTTAGAAAAACAAATGCTTTTAAACTCTTGAGGTCTACTCTCGGGTGGCCTTCCGAGTCTTTATTATAGTAGCTTTGTTTCATTTTGACGTGTTTATTTCCAATCTTTCGGAACTTCCAGGAATCTTAAGAGTGTTGGTGCTTTTGCTGTCCGACCTCTTTTTTGATTGCCTTTGTGTTTGTTTATTTCTTGCTTTGGTCGAAGTGACCTTTTGAGGCTAGCCTTATTCGATTATTCTTTTTAGTATTCTCATAGAACACTTGTGAATTTATTTTGGTGAGGTCGTGGCTTTCTTTGGGTCGAGCTGTGTCCCTTCTAGCGCACGCCTTCTGTCGGTCGACTTCTTTCGTTGAATCTTTTGAGTTGTTTCTAGTAATCCAGTTTTAGTTGGACCTCGCCGGGTCTCTTTTTATGGATTTACTTTTTTTAACTCTGTCGCTTTTGATCGGCTTGGGCGAACTTCTTCATGTCGGTCCCTTCTTAGTTATTTCTAGTAATCCACTTTTGATAAGGGTTGATCAAGCCTCTTTCTGTGGATTACTTTTTATAACTTTGTCGCTTTGATCAGTCGGGTCCGACTTCTTCATGTCGGTCCGTCCGAAGTTATTTTTAGCAATCCATTTTTCTCAGACCTCGTCAGGCCTCTTTCTATGGATCACTTTTTTTTATAACTTTTTGTCGCTTTGGTCGATTGGTCTGACTTCTTCATGTCGGTCCGTCTCAAGTTATTTCTAGTTATCCATTTTTTAGTCAGGGCTGGCCAGGCCTCAGCTTATGGATTACTTTTTATAACTTTGTCGATTTTGTCGTGATCGGACGGTGAATTTGATCTTCACCTTGCCGACCTGTAGCTTTGTCTTTGACCGAGCAGTGAATTTGGTTTTCACTTTTTGCCGATCTTTATCGAAATTCGGACGATGAATTCGATTTCCATCATGGTCGGGCGGTGAATTTATTTTCACCTAGCCGACCTGTAGATAGTCTTTGTAGAAGAAGTCTGAAAAGTTTTATTCAAATAGAAGGTAGACATACAAGAGAAATATATACATGTCGGATTTTACCCCCTTAAGTTAGGTAGTTTTGCAGATCTTGGCTTGGTGCCTCGTTAAAAAACCTTTTCAGGAAAAAGAGTGCGCCTTTGGCGTAAGATCCTTTATTACTTCCTAACTATAATACCTTCTTAGGTTGTAGGCATGCCATGACCTTGGTAGCTCTTGCCCCTCGAGTTCAGACACCCTGTAGTAGCCTTTTCCCAATACCTCTGTGACTCGGTATGGTCCTTTCCAGTTAGCCGCCAGTTTTCCCTCTCCAGGTCGACTTGTTCCGATATCATTTCGGATTAGGATGAGGTCGTTGTTGGAAAAACTTCACTGTACTACCTTTTGATTGTACCTTGAGGCTATTCGACGTTTTAATACCTCCTCCCTGATCTAAGCTCTTTCCCGTATTTCTGGAAGTAATTCGAGCTCTTCCTTTTCAAGTTGGGGATTGGCCTCTTCACTGTAGAAGATCGTTCTGGGGGAGTCTTCTTCGACTTCTAGTAGGATCATTGCCTCCATTCTGTAAGCTAGTCGAAAGGGTGATTCCCTCGTCCTGGAGTGTGGAGTTATCCGATATGCCCATAGGACTTATGGGAGTTCTTTAGCCCAAGCTCCCTTTGCATCCTGTAATCTCTATTTTAGCCTAGCTAATATGACTTTATTGGCGGCTTCTGCCTGTCCATTAGCCTGGGGTGTTCTACGAAAGTGAATTGGTGCTTTATTTTCAAGTCGGCCACCAATTTTCTAAAGCCTGCATCTGTGAATTGGGTGCCATTTTTTGTGGTAATAGAGTAAAGAACCCCAAACCTTGTGACAATGTTTCTATATAGGAATTTTCGACTTCTTTGAACAGTAGCGTTAGCTAGGGGCTCTGCCTCAATCTACGTTGTGAAATAGTCCACCCTTACGATGAGGAACTTGACCTATCCTGATCCTTGAGGGAAGGGCCCAAGGAGGTCGAGTCCCCATTTTGCAAATGGCCAGGGTGAGGTTACGCTGATGAGTTCCTCTAGTGGGGCGATGTGGAAATTAGCATGTTTCTGACATGGTGGACATGTCTTTACGAACTCTGTTGCTTCCTTTTGCAAAGTTGGCCAATAGAATCTGGCTCAAAGTACTTTTTTGGTGAGAGCTCGTGCTCCGAGATGGTTGCCACATATGCCACTGTGTACTTCTTCTAAAACTTCCTTTGTGTTGGAAGTTGGCACACATTTTAACAGTGGTGTTGAATTCCCTCTCTTGTATAGAGTATTGTTTATGATGGTGTAGTATTGTGTCTCCCGTTTTAACCTCTTCGCCTCCTTCTTATCTGTAGGGAGTGTTTCTGTTTTGGGGTAGTTAATTATGGGAGTCATCCATCCTTGATCCAGACCTGTTATGGCTAGGACCTTTTCTTCTTCCAAGATTGATGGGTTCTACAGTATTTCCTAGACGAGGCTTCTATTGTTGCTCCCTGGTTTGGTGCTGGCTAGTTTTGAGAGTGCATCAGCTCGAGCATTCTGTTTCCGAGGTTTGTGGCGTACCTCATATTTCCTGAGTTGTCCGACCTGTTCCCTGGTTTTGTCCAAGTAATTTTTTATAGTGGGATCCTTAGCTTGGTAGCTCCCTGCTATTTGTGAGGTGACTACTTGTGAGTCGCTGAAGATGATAAGCTTTTGAGCTCCAACCTCTATAGCCAGCTTCAAACCAGCTAGTAATGCCTCATATTCAGCCTGATCGTTTGAAGCAGGGAACCCGAATTTGAGGGAAAGTTCGATTTGGGTTCCCTAATCGCTTTCTATTATCACGCCTGTGCTACTTCCAATTTTATTTGAAGAGCCGTCTACGTAGAGATTCCACTCTGTGGGAGTTCCCAGAGTGTCAATGTACTCAGCAATGAAGTCGGCCAAATATTGGGACTTGATGGCCGTGCAAGTTTCGTATTGAAGGTCGAACTCAGATAGCTCGACTGCTCATTATAGAATTCTTCCCACTAAGTCTGTCTTTTGGAGAATGCCTTTCATGGGCTGATTAGTCCGAACCTTGTTGGTGTGAGCTTGAAAGTAGGGGCGAAGTCGTCAGGAAGTTAGTATGAGGGCGTAGGCGAACTTCTCTATCTTTTGATAGTTCAGTTCTGCCCCTTGTAGAGCTTTGCTGACGAAGTAGATGGGTTGTTGCCCATTCCCGTCTTCTCTGACTAGTGTTGAGGCTATTACCTGACTTCCTACTACGAGGTATAATACAAGTGGTTCTCCTTCCCCTGGTCGAGTTAGAATAGGTGGTTGTCCCAGGAACCGTTTGAAATCCTAGAAATCCTGCTCGCACTCCGTTGTCTATTCAAACCTATTTCCCTTCTTTAAAGGGGCGTAGAAGGGGAGAGATCTTATGGCCGATCCGGCTAGAAATCTGGACAAGGCTGCTAGTCTTTCGTTGAGTTGTTGTACCTCTTTAACACAGGTCGGACTTTTCATGTCGAGTATTGCCCGACATTTATCCGGGTTCGCCTCAATTCCTCTTTGTGTGAGCATGAAGCCCAAGAACTTGCCAGCTTCTACTGCAAAAGTGCATTTTGCTGGATTGAGTCGCATACCATGCTTTCTTATGGTGTCAAACACTTTGGTGAGGTCGGATAGTAGCGACTATTCACTCTGTGTTTTTACCAACATGTCATCTACATATACTCCATGAGTTTTCCGATATGGTCTGCGAAGACTTTGTTCATTAATCTTTGGTAAGTAGCTCCTGCGTTTTCGAGTCCAAATGGCATGACGACATAACAATAGTTTGCTTTTGGAGTTAGGAATGAGGTTTTTTCCTGATCGGGTGGATACATTTGGATTTGATTGTATCCTGAATAAGCATCCATGAACGAGAGGTACTTGTATCCGAAAGAGGCATCCACTAGAGTGTCGATATTTGGGAGTGGATAGGGATCTTTTGGGCAAGCTTTATTGAGGTCAGTGTAATCAGTGCACATCCGCTATTTCCCATTTGACTTCTTCACCAAGACAATATTGGCTAGCCATAGGGGGTACTTGACTTCTCTTATGAATCCTGCCTCCAGTAGAGCTTGTACCTGTTCTTCCATAGCTTGGGATCTTTCCGGTCCGAGCTTATTACGCTTCTGCTGTACTGGCCAGGATCCTGGGTATACTTCCAGCTTATGGCACATTAGCTTGGGATCTATGCCCGGCATGTCTGCGGCCTTCCATGCGAAGAGGTCAACATTATCCCTTAGGAACTGTATTAAGGGCTCCTTTATCTCTTTTGTTAGGGTTGCCCCAATATTTGTTGTTTTTTCTGGGGTGTCTCCGATCTGGACTTCATTGATTTTGCCCTCAGGTTGTGGCCGAAGTTCTTCCCGACCTCGAACTCCACCGAGTTCGATTGTAGGCTGAGCTTACGTTGACTACAATGTAGTCTATGTTGAGTGTCCTTGATCGAGTTCCTTTTCCGAAGGTTGTGTGTAGTGAAATGTATCCAAGCGGTTGGATTGGAGTGTCTCCTAGTCCAAACAAGCTATTCGGATATGCTCTAAGTTCTTTCTCCTGCAGGCCGAGTTTACGAAAGCGGGTTTAAACAAGATATCTGCCGAGCTTCCTTGGTCCACCAGTGTGCGGTGGAGGTTTGCATTGGCCAATAGTGATGACCATAGGATCGTCATGTCCCGGGATTATGCCTGCCGCGTCTTCTTGGGTGAAAGTAATAGTAGGGAGGTTGGGTGATCCTTCTCCTCCCTCGACATGATATCTTTCTTTGAGGTGCCTTTTGCGAGATGATTTTGAGATCCCCCTCCTGTGAATCCTCCGTTTATCATGTGAACGTGTCTCTCTGGGGTGTGAGGTGGTCGTTCTCTTCGTCCGACCTCTTCGTCCCTTCATCTTTTTTGAGGCTCATCCGATTCGTTGGCTAAATACCGATCTAGTCGTCCTTCTCTTACCAATTTCTCAATAACATTTTTCAAGTCGAAGCACTCATTGGTAGTATGTCCATAGATTCGGTGATATTCACAGTATTCTGTCCAATTTTCCCCTCCTTTCTTACTTTTGAGTGGACGAGGTGGTGGTATATTTTCAGTATGGCATACTTCTCGGTAAACATCCACAAGAGACACTCGGAGAGGGGTATAGTTGTTGTATTTTTTAGGCTTCTTCTTTTTTCTTGGATTTTTTATCCTTATCCCGGGAGGAGTAGGAGAATCCAGATTTTGAGGTCTTTCCCAGCTGAGAGTTTTCCTCCATGTTGATGTACTTCTCAGCTCGTTCCTACACTTCATTCAGAGATGTTGGATGTTTCTTTGATATGGAGTGACTAAAAGGTCCTTCTCGCAGGCCATTGATGAGACCAATAATGCTGCTTTCGTTGGTAGGCTTTGTATGTCCAGGCATGATTTGTTGAACCTCTCCATGTAGCTATGAAGACTCTCCCGATCTCCTTTCTTGATTCCTAATAAGCTTGGAGCGTGTTTGGCTTTGTCTTTCTAGATGGAAAATCGGGCAAGAAATTTCTTGGCCAGGTCGTCAAAACTTGTGATGGATCTGGGGGGCAAAGTGTCGAACCACTTAATTGCTGTCTTTGTTAGTGTTGTTGGGAAGGCTTTGCATCGAATAGCATCCGAGGCGTTGGTGAGATACATTCTGCTTCTAAAATTGCTGAGATGATGGCTTGGATCTGATTGCCGTCGTACAGGGTCATGTCAGGAGCTTTGAAGTCCTTTGGGACTTTGGCTTTCGTGATTTCTTTGGTGAATGGGTATTGATCCCTGTGGAACTATCTTCATGATTGGATCGGGTAGTCTTGGTTTTGAGATCGGCTTCAAACTTTAAGAGCTTGTCCTCTAAGTCTCGGCGTTGCCTAGTTTTTCGTCGTAGGTCCCTCTCGGCTTCCCGTTGATGCTCGGCCTCTTTTTCGAGCTGTTTGAGATGATCTTGTTGAGCTTGAAGCGCCTCCATGATTTCTGTGCTTGGTGAATTCTTGTCTTTGTTAGGCTGAGAAGTATCATTTGGTGTGATGTCCGCATTCTTATATGGCGTTCTATTCTCTAAATCAGAATTGTGGTCGTTGTCAAGGTTGTCTGCCATGATGATGGGATGACTTCCAGGATCCCCGGCAATGGCGCCAATGTTTCGAGGGTTACCTGAAACTATAGGTCGATCTCAGACAAGATCTCTTGTACTGGTCGGAGCTGTTGTGTCCGACTTGATGATGGTTGTCGGAACTGCCGTGTCCGACTTGTTGGGCCTATTGGTAGTGCTGATCCTTCGTCACCAGAGGGTGGTGGTACCTGCAAGGGACTCCGATGCTTAAGTTAGCAAGGGTATTGAACAGGTTTTAGTAGAATCAGAGTATGAATTATACCTGGGTGCTCCAGTGTATTTATAATGTTGTAGAGTGATCTTTTCTGGAGATAAGATAGTTATCTTATCTTATGTTTGAGTGGAGTTATCTTATCTTTAAGGGAACCGCCCTTGTCTTTCTAGGCTTGGGCTGCCTTTCGACTTGGGTTGTGTTCCTCTGTTTGGGCCCTTTTTGGTCTTCTCCTGGTTATTTGGCCGAACTCTTTAAGAAGAGGTCGGGTAATCCTGACCTGAAGAGGTCGGTCGACTTGTCGTCAATCAGCCCGGGTCATACAGCTCAACCTAGGGCATGAACAGTAAGCATCTCTTATTTAAAAAGGAGAACACTTAGGAATTAGGGACGCCTCCTAGGGAGGACGTATCATACTTTATACACCTAGGTTTCTCTGTAAATTATGAGTAACTAAAGCACCTAGGTTAAGGTTAGGAGCTCTGCTGATTCCTATGGATTAATACAATTACTTTTCTATTCTAATGAATGTCTATTTCTATTCTATGATGCATTATCGTTCTTCATCCTTATGAATCCTGATTCTACATGAGTTCTTTATGAGTTCTGACGCGGATAGTATTGAGCTGCAGTTTGAGGATGCATCACGGGTTCCAACAGAATTATCTGGACTAATTGGGGTATGTGACATATAACCTCGTTAGTCAAGGGCAATTGAGGTTCCTGTGGCATTAAGGGCTAGAACCATAAGAGCATCAGTCTCTGATCTGGAAGATCCGACCTTGTATGTGGCGTTTTGATTAGGATCATCAAAAGGATTGACTTGCACGCGCTTCACCCTCTCCCAGATTGATCTATTCTATTTGGATGTTTGGTCTGGACCTGAGGAGATTAATAACCACGGCCCATGGCTTAATCACTTACAGCCTTGTGATAAACTCCAATTTCGTGGTTTATATTATGTAGAATTCGGGGGGTTTTGTCAATATTTCTCACACTTATTCACAAGAAATGCATGGTTTTGTGTTCACTTCCTAATATTGCTCCATGATAAAAAAAACATTCTTATTTCGCCTTAAAATTGCTATATTTTGATTCTCTTTTAATGCCATTCGATGCCGTGATCTATTTATTAAGTGATTTCAGAATTAATAGGGTAAGAATGGCCTAGAAGAAAGAAAGAAAGCATGCACAAAAGGAAAGAACATGAAGATTTGGATTTTGGGGAAACTCAGCATTGGCGCGCACGCGCACTCCACGCGCACGTGTGTATGAGGATAGCTGGAAGTGGCGCGCAAGGATGGACGCATCCGCGCAGATCAGAGAATTCCCATCAACGCGCACGCGCACTTGGCGCGCACGCGTGGATCACAAAAGCAATCGGCACGCACGCACGGAAAGCTGCACGTGACCTCATTAAAGGAAATTGTGCCTGGCAATTTCTGAGGCTCATCAGGCCCAAATTCAAGCTATTTCTGCATGGAAAAGACCCAAGGATGCTAGGGGAAAGGGGGGATCAATCATTTTACACTTAGACACAATTTTTAGCTAGTTTTTGGTTCTTTGTTCTTCTAGAGAGAGAAACCCTTGTTCCTCTCTAGATCTAGCTTTAATTTGATCTTCCCTTGTTGAATTCTGAATTGGATCTTGTTAATTACTAGTTTTAATTGCTTAATTTTAATTCCTTAGTATAATTTTGCTTAGATCTTGTGTTAGTTTTATGAATTCTTATCAATTGTCATTTTATACCCATTTCATGAATGTTGTGAATCTTGACTTGTTGATGTTACATTGATGATTTCTATGATTAATTGTGTTGTTTGAGTGATTGTATGTTGATAATTGTTAGTGGGTATTTGTTAATTTCAATTTAATTGCAATTTGAACATGTCTTTCGTTAACGCTTACCATGTGTTTGATGAATTGTTTACTTTGATTATGGAGTAGTTCCCTTTACTCTTGGCCTAGGCTAAGGGAATTGGATAAACTTGAGTCATTGGGTCTAATGAATTTAATGATTTGGGAACCCTTAGTGGTCAATTTGATAGCCATTGACACTAACCTACTACTAAGTCAATTAGTAGGTAGGTTAGACCTTATGGGTTGATGTTTTCCAAACCATTTGACGTACTTCAAGTTTTAGAAGTAGACTTAATGAGTTTGGTTCCTCATAATTGTCAAGATATGGTTATTAGACAAGGATAGTGACCCCATTTCCCATGCCTAGCCAAGAGTTGCTTTTACCATTCATATTTGAAAACCCAAAATTCTTGATTACTTGTCTTAGTTATAGTTACTTGTTTAGCTTAGAATAGAATCATATTGGGTGTTACTATGTTAGTTTGGAATTATTCACATCTTTTTTAGTCATTTGAATTAGTTTCTTGCAATTTAAGATTACTTGCTTGTTAAGATTCTTAGTTTAAATGCTTGCTCATGACTCACAACCCTGGATTTCTAACCAATGTTGAAGCACATGTTTGCCCATTCTTTGTGAGACAACCCGAGGTTTGAATACTTCGGTTATTTCTATTGGGGTTGAACTTGTGACAACCAATTTCCCTTCTAAATTTGATACTCGAGGATTGTTGTTGGTAGAGCTATACTTGCAACACGACTTTATTGAGAAATTCTTTACCGACAGTATCCACGAGGGACCATCACCTTGCCATTGAAGGAATCATTCATCATTGAAGTAGAGAGTATGATGTGTTAATTCAGAAGAAGAAGCATCTTCAAAGCCTTAACTAATGCTAATTACTGTCTCTATTTAAATTCTTTATCACTTTTGTTATTGCTTGTTTATGCACCTATAACAACCAAAAACTATCTTTCTACTCACCTAACTAAGATCTGCAGGATAATCACAGCTTGCTTTATCCGACAATCCTCGTGGGATTCGACCCTCACTCACCTGAGGTATTACTTGGACGACCTGGTGCACTTTCCAGTTCAGTTGTGTGAGTTCTAAATTTGCGCAACACATATTCTTTATCGGCTACGGGAAGCAGAAAGGACAGAATAATCTACCCAAGTTAAAAGGGAAGGAGGGATTTTCATCGACATGTCGTGAATAACAGATCCAGACATAAAGCTACACCTACAAATACAACAAAGAAGTTGTCACCAAAAAGAACTCGGACATCGTCCAAAAGAAGTCGGGTAAAAGAAACAAAACACAAAATGCTATTTCAAAAGATCTTTTCCAAACAGAAAGCATAAAAAAGGAGCCCCTCCTATACCACCAGCAGCGACACCATTAGGGGGCAACATGATTATGTTCTACAGCAACAAAATGACAAAAAGTCTCACAAAATTCAAAGACGTAGCCAAAGTTTATAACAGTAAAACCCAGAAAAACCCAGAATACAAAAAACATAATTTCGAAAGTTTTCTAAAGCAACAACCAACAATTTTCAAAGAAATTTTCAAGATTTAAGGCATGCAACAATGGAAGCAGATCTCCAAACAACTACCAATCAATAGTTCAAGAACTTAGAATAGTCAAGACAACAAACATAAGGGACACAAGCACCAACCTTGAAAGAATGCAAAATAAGAAGGCACGACAAGCAGCAAAACACAAACGATCCTCTTCAAAGCTCCAAGACCTCTTCGAACGAATGAAGATAGAAAGAATCTTGGAACTAAAAGGTGGTTATGAAGCAAGAATCAAAGAAAGAAAAAGAAGAAGTTTTTTGTGATAAGCGAAGCTAATGAAACGTTTTCAAAAATGGAAAAAGGAGAAGAAGGAGAGCGCGAAGCATTTTATAAAGAGGAAAGGGAAAAATGGACATTTTTGCACCCCTGTTTAAAGTCATGCACAGATTCCAAGGGAACTGCAGTGTAATGTTTGCCTCTTATTTTAACAGGCAATGTTCAAGATTTTAAAACACATCGACTACCCGACCTCTTGAAAGGTCGGACTCAAGCAGGGGCATTGTTCATACCCTGGCCCAAAACATAAAGGCTAGGCCCAACAAGGACAAAATGCCCGACCTAAAGGGGTAGCCTCTACCATATACCAAATCTCTTTTCAAAGGTCAGACACAACGAAGGGAGCCCAGCTTTACTACAAACAATTAACAATAATAAAGCAATTAGGAACAATAAACATGAAATTTCTCAATGCATTAATAGAAATCAATGTAAACAAGATCCAAATCCAAGATCCAAAATAACTAGAGTAACAAAAACACTAAATGAGAGTAGGAGAATGAGATCTATGGTGTGCAGAAATCGTGACGGTTCCATTCCTTGGTAACGGCGCTGAAAAATTTATACGCACATTCATAATCTTAATTCTTTGTCACAACTTCACACAACTGACCAGCAAGTGCACTGGGTCGTCCAAGTAATACCTTACGTGAGTAAGGGTCGAATCCCACGGAGATTGTTGGCTTGAAGCAAGCTATAGTCATCTTGTAAATCTCAGTCAGGCGGATTAAATTGTTTTAAGAAATTATAGTGATGAAAATAAATAAAATATAAAATAGGATAGTGGTACTTATGTAATTCATTGGTGAGAATTTCAGATAAGCGTAAAGAGATGCTTTCGTCCCTCTGAACCTCTTCTTTCCTGCTGTCTTCATCCTATCCTTCCTACTCCCTTCCATGGCAAGCTGTATATTGGGCATCACCGTTGTCAGTGGCTACATCCCGTCCTCTCAGTGAAAATGGTCCGGTGCGCTGTCACTGCATGGCTAATCATCTGGAGGTTCTCGATCATACTGGAATAGGATTCACCATCCTTGTGCGTCTGTCACTACGCCCAGCACTCGCGAGTTTGAAGCTCGTCACAGCCATCCCTTCCCAGATCCTACTCGGAATACCACAGACAAGGTTTAGACATTCCGGATCACAAGAATGGCCTTCCATGGGTTCTAACTTATACCACGAAGATTCTGATTAAGAAATCCAAGAGATACTCATTCAATCGAAGGTAGAATGATAAACCCATATTTTGTGGTTTATTTCGTGCTTGTTTTGGGGGATTTATTCACCTTTTCCCACATTTATTCAATGAAACATGCTTTTTAGGCCCTAATTTGGTGATTTTTATTTCACTTTAATTCCATTCGATGCCTTGATGTGTTTGTTAAGTAATTCCAGGTTCATAAGGCAAGTATTGGATGGAAGAAATGAGGAGAAAAGCATGCAAAGTGGAGAATGCATGAAGAAACAAAGATTTGGAATGCACCAATGGACGCGCACGCGTACAAGGCACGCACGTGCAAAAGTGGTTTCTCACAAGGACGTGAACGTGTACATGCCGCTTCTGCGCGGGTTGGGAATTTGCCAGCGACGCGCACGCGCACATGGCGCGTGCGCGCCGATATTCTTATATGGCCCACTTAATGGCAAAACGCTGGGGGCGATTTCTGAGCTGCCCAGGCCCAAATCCAACTTGTTTCTGAGTGTATTTCATGCAGAATTGAAGTCCAAGCAAAGGGGGGAGCAATTAGTTTTAGCCAACATGAGCCCTTAGTTAGTTTCTAGAGAGAGAAGCTCCCTCTTCTCTCTAGAATTAGGTTAGGTTGATTTTCATCTTAGATCTAGGTTTAATTACATGTTTTTATCTTGTTTCCTTTATAATTTCTTACTTCTACTCTCTCATTCTCATGTTCTTTAATGTTAATTTCTCTTTTATGTTCATAGATGCTCTTGTTGGATTTGATTTCCCTTCAATGCAATTTATGATTCATGTTCTTTTATTATTGACTTGCTTTATTGTTGTTTAATTCCTTGAAATTGAATAGTATAGATTTACATTCCTTGCAATTTGCTATGTTTCCCTTTTATGCCTTCTAAGTGTTTGACAAAATGCTTGGAAGGATGTTAGAGTAGATTTTGAGCATTCTTGGCTTGGAAAGAGTAATTGGGCAATCTTGAGTCATGAAAACCCAACTCATGTTGGTGATATAGAGTTGTTAGCTAATATTGTTTCCATTGACGCTAATCTTTTGCTAATTAAATTAGTAAGTCGATTAGGACTTTTGGATTGAGATTAGCTAGTCTCATTAGACTTTCTCCCTATTTGTTGGAGTTGACGTAATGAGATAAATTCTTGTTTGACATTCTCCCGATGTGTGAGTTAACTAAATAAGATAAATTAGTCATGCTTGACTAGGATAGAAAGCCTATGATCTCAATCCATTGCCATGAATGTCTCTCTTTTTTAATTTCTTTCTTTAATTACTTGCTCAATTTACTTTTCTTGTCTTTTTATTTTATTGCCCCTCTAATCAAACAAAACCCCTCTCCTTTTACCCCATTATAGCCAATACGCATGCACTCCATTTTATCCTAGGGAGACGATCCGGAGTCTAAATACTTCGGTTAATTCTTATTGGGGTTTGTTACTTGTGACAACACAAAAATTTTAATTTGATGCGAGAGTTGTTTGTTGGTTTGGAGCTATACTTGCAACGTAAATATTTTGTGAAATTCCTAGACCGACAACAATTCTTGCATATCAAATTAATGGCGCCGTTGCCGGGGAGCCAATGGTGCTATGTTATTGGCTATTGTAAATATTGTGAATAGCTTTATCTTTGGTTTGTTTGTTGATTTTTGCTAGTTTTACTATTTAGTCTCCTTCATTTCTTATTGCTCTTTGTTTTTATTTTCTACTTCACTATGAATTCTCACTTTGGCTATGAGTGTAGCTCAAACTATGTTGTAGGAAATGAAAGCCTCAATGAGGATGTGCATCAAGGAATTGGAGATCAAAGGTGGGAGGAGCCTCAGACATTTGATCAACCTCCATGGCAACAACCTCCGCCAATGCACTATGAAGAAGGGCCATTCTATGATGCATGTCAATCCACTGGCTATGGTGAACTCCCTTGTGACTTTCAAGAACCAACACCATATGCCTATGAGCCATATCCTCAATATAGCCACACGTCATACTCACAAGCCTCATACCACCATTTACCTCCACTTGACCATAACTCATACACACCATATCAACTACCGTTAGAATCACATGTAGAACAACCATCATCCCAATACCAATACTCTCAAGAACCACAAATTTCACATACACCACCTCAAGAACTCCACCAATTTAAACCACCTTCCGATTACAAAAATCCCTCCCTAACCGATGAATTCTCTCTTCCAACACCATCTCCTGACGAAACTAAGTTTAAAGAGTTAAGAGTAAGGGTGGCCGGCATAGTAGAAGCCGTGGGTCACCTAACATCTCACCAAAGCTCATGCGCCATAAGTACTCCCATTGTTGAATGTGGAGAGACAACCAAGGAGCCCCGTGAGGATGTGAACTTGAAGCTCCATGGTGAGGAAGGAGAATTGAGGCCAGAAGGACAACAAGAGGAGAAGATAGAGATAAGTGCACATGAGGAAGTAGTGGATGGATGTTTAGGATACGTTGAGCACATAAAGGAATCTCGGATCGAAGAACTCTCTTCCAAGAAGCTGAGAGGGGATGTTGCAGAAAAGAGTAATGTTACGGAAGTAAACAAAAAGTTGGAGGAAATTGATCAAGAAGTGGATTCCATCACTAGTGATTTTTTGCCCACCTTGATCAATCCCCTTGACGATCCTGTTGAACCTTCCCCCAGTAGATTGGAAAGCAAAGTTGAGGAGGACGTACAACCTCCAAGGCCTAATGCGAGTGAAGAACTGGGAGAAGTATTCCAAGCAACAAACGCTCCTATTTATGATAATTTCGAATCAACATATGATCCTTTCGAGTTTGAAGAATCCTTCCCCGAATTGTCTGGATTCGATGATGAGGTCAATTTTACTTTGCCCCCTATCTATGATGAGTGATGGGGAAGAAATAGAAGGAATTGGTGAAGAGGAATGTGAACTTGAGGAAGCTTGGCATGAGGAGGAATTTGAAGAAGCTCGCCAAGTGGTGGAAACCTCTAGAAGAGGATGGACGGGAGTAGAGCATGCTTTATCAAGATCTTTGGGAACTCCTCCACCTAGTTCGTCATCTAATCCTCCGCTTGAGTGGGTAAAACTTCTAACTCTCAGCTTCATAATCCCACTTGAGTATGGTTTACTTGAAACGGATGGCCAACTTAGGGCGCTTTGTGGAATTAAGCGAAAGAGGAGGATGTTTAGTGGTTGGCGTTCTAAATCTAGGCTCATTATGGTGGGAAGCTCGAAATTAGAGAGCATGGATTGGTGCAATGCTAAATTAAATGGGTCTAGGACAGTAATCTGGTACCTCCATGAGAATTCTGTTTTCTCGTCGCCCGGACAAAATCAAGGCAATCAACTAGAAGATGAGTGCGAGGACAAGATATGGGATCCTGGATTATCCTATGATAGTCGTTTTCGGGAGCTCAAGTCTTGGAGAGAACCTCACCAAAGCTTCATGAAGAACGTTGGAAATTCTCTTGTAGATATAATGAATGAATGAATTGGGTTCCATTGTATATAGTTTCTTTACTTTCTGGTATATTTCTCTTTGTTTACTAAGGTGTTTATGCATTTTGTGCTTTAATGAGGGATGAATCTTTGAATTGGGTTTTTGCTTGACTTGCAAGTTTTCTCAAGTTGTTTGAAAATTGTCCCTATGTCTCAAGATGTGCTTAATCTTGCACCTTAGCTTGTTCTAGATTTTTAAAGAAGGATGAGAAGTTATGAGATCTTTTGATGCTCATAAAATAAAAAAAAAAACAACAACAACAAACCACGCGCAAGCGCAAGACGCGCGCGCGTCGGCTACGCATTTAAGTTTTCTGGGCCAAGGACCAGAGAGTTGCGCCATTTTTGGGCCAACTCTGTGCCTCAACTCACGCGAACGCACGCTATACGCGTCCGCGTCACTCCCTGTTTCTCTGTCCACGCGTTGGCGTATTTCATGCCTCTGCGCCTATCCAATAAGCTCAAGCCATCCACGGGAACGCGCATATTGCGCGCGCACATCGATGCGTCTTAACATCATCCAGTCCAAAGGACCCGAGAGTTGTGCCAACTCTGGGCCTCTTTTGTGCCTTCGACCCAGTACATCCGCGCCAACGCGCACCGTACGCGTCCGCGCCCATGCTAACCCCTCCATCTACGCGCAAGCGCGCATGGCGCTCCCGCACCGTTCGTCCATTTCTCCCACCCACGCAAACGTGCAAGGTGCGCGCATGCGTCGATTCGAATTTTTACTTACTCTAGGGACGCGAAGCCCTAGCGCATTCGCGCATCAACTCCCTTCTTTTCCCCAACGTTCCATTTTCTTCTCTCTCACCATCTTCCACCTTCATCCTCCGGCAAGCAACCCGCATCCATCGCCGTCGCCGCCGCCATTACCACCCAACCCTCTTCTTTCCCTCTCTCTCACTTCTTCGCCCTTTCTCTCTATCTCTGCTCGCCCTCAGTGCCGCCCCAGCGCCACCGCGACCGCCATTGTCGCCGGTGTGAGCTCAGCTGTGCCACCAGACCGCCGCGCTGCTATGGTCGATTCTCTCTCTCTCTTCATCTCACTTCACCTTCCTCTCCTTTTTCTCGTTCAATCTCTGCACCTAGGTTCTCACCCCTTGTTCTACTTCTTCTTTTAACTTTTTACTGTAATTGAATTAGTGTAGTTAGAATCAGCTTAATTAGATTAGTTAGTTAGTTTAGTTTGAATTAGGTGGTTAGCGAATCTGGGCTGAGTAGTGGATTTAGGTTTGTTTGAATTTTTTTATTGCTCTGTGGAATTGCTCTGTTTCATTGATTTGTTCTGTGCTCAATTGATATGTGTGCTATATTGTAAGCCATGATTTTTGATCAATGTTCTGAGAAAGAATGCTTGCTGGCTGAGTAAATTCATACTGATTGCTGCTGTTTGTGCTGCATTATTGGCTTGTTCACCCATTCATATGAATTCTTACATGATTTCTGTGCTTCTGATTCTTTAATGAGTTCGTATGGAATTTGCTGTAACTGTTTAAAATTAGGGATTAGCCAATTTGCTATTGAAATGCTGCCGAATTTTTCTTAACCTTAATTCTTGAATTAATAGTGTTTTGATTGGATTAATAAACTTCTGTTTGATGTTTTCTGTGTCAAATAGAATTTTGAAAACTCCTCAAGAACAAGTCCTTTGGTCATGCTGTCCATATTCTTGCTTGATTATTCATGCTGATTTGCTTCTATGCATTGCATGGTTGAGTAAGCTCTTTGATTGGCCATTATTTGTAAATCTTTTAAGGTTTCGTGCCTCTTTTACATTGATACACAAGTTGAAGATTTTCAATCTATGTGGCTGATTTAATTCACTTTATTCATGCGTAATTTACATTAAGCCTCATAGACCACAAGGTTTTCCACTCTTCCCTCAACTTGTGACTTTGATGCATTATTGAATTTAGTGTTGAATGCTTCTTGATTGATTCATTCCCTAATGAACTGATTCTACCAACACATATTCATATGATTCTGGTGATCTTTACATTGATTGGTGACTTGTTTTCATATTAGTTGCTTTCTAGCAATATCATATTTCATCATCAATGACTTGTTGTAATTCATGATTGTGAGTGTGCTTACAGCCTTGTTTTGTGCATTCCTTTCGAACTGAGATAGTAATCACCATATCACTAATTTTCAACTGATTTCTAACTTTGACCTGTTTAACCGACTGACTTCTTTGGTTTTCAACTTAACTCTTTATGTCATTCTTTTGGATATGGTGCTTTATGAACTCGGTAAATGAATAATGTGCAAAATATGGTTTAAATTCTTGGTTTGAAATCTGGTTTGAATTTTGTATTTTGTTGCTTGCATTCCAAGAAATCTCCTTTCTTTATTCACTTCATGAATATGCTTTGCTTTGAGTGCTTTATATCTACTTGGCTATATGCTTATATTATATTATCTCTGTTTTTCAGGATGTTAGATAAAGGAAAAGCCATAGCCACCACTTCCAAAAAGAGGAAGCGCTCCAAGACCTCTACCCCCTCAATATATGCTAACTATGCAAAGAACCCGCTGAATGATGAAGATATAGAAAATCAGTCACTTCCATCCACTGATTCAATCAAATTCCCCAACCTCTACTGCGAGCTACGCTTCTCCCGTTATACAAAGAAAACCTTGAACATTGACAAGAAGCTGAATCTTCCCAATGACGTGAGGCGTGCTATAAACGCCCGTATTTCAGAGTTGGGATTGGATTTTGTTGATTGGAACCTAGGAAGGATCAACATCTCATGTGACACCACCACCCCCAGATGACGACAATAAGGAAGTTACTATTCCATGGGGTGGATGGGTGCACGAGAAGCCCTTGACCAGACGTTGCTCTCGGGCTAGAGCTGCAGTTGAGGCAGCAGGACCTTCTTCCTCCACGGCGGCAGCAGCATCCTTACCACCACCACCAGCACCTGAGCCGACTTATCTGTTGGTGCAGCACCTTCTTCGCTTCATGGTGCGCTTCGAGCATCGTGTCATGCGACGTCTCGACCTCTTAGACCAGGCGTTTGCATCACAGGACAATGAGCTTCCTCCACTTCCGGAGTCTCCCGCTTCTGATGAGCAGGATCAGGAGGAGGAGCATACTGAGGAGCCGACACAGTAGGAGGCACCACTAGAGACGCAAGCTACCACTGAGGTCCAGCGTGACATCCCGGAGCCATAGCCAGTACTTGAGCCACAGCTAGTGCCACCTCCAGTTCCACAGCCCGAGCCTGAGCATGAGCCACAGCCTGGTGCGATTGTTGACCCCATCCCAAGCTTCAGTAGCAGCATCGAGGACGATGCTTAATTCTAAAGTATGGGGAGGTCACCGCTCGTGACCGGTGTTTGCATTCATGTGGTGAATTTTCAGACTTTTATTTCTATTCGCTACTACTCTATTTTGTTTTATTCCGCACTCTATATTTTAGGTCATTTTGGGATTACTGTACATATTTATGCCGTTGTAGATACTCTTATTTTGGTTGTTGCACACTCTTAGTATATATATATATATTTTGCATCTTGGTTGTGTTTTGCATCCTAGTTGTTGATTGTGATTAGAAAATTAATGGATTACTAAAAATCTAGTTAACCCTTTCTATGAGGAATGTGTTTTGATTGAGAAAAAAAAAGGGGCAAACTAGGAAAAAATTTTTTTTTAATCACAATATTGCATTAGAATAAGCTTAATTAATATGATGAAAATTTCCAAGAAACTCATTTTTAGAACACTACCCCAATTGGTTGAAATTTTTTTTTAGAACTTGCTTGGGTTATATACGTTGTGGATCATGTTTTGAGCTAAGAACACAAGCATGTGAGTTTTGAGCCTAATTGTATGGTTACATCATATAACTACTTATTTTCATTCTTGTGTGCATTATTCTCTTCCTATGATTGTAATCCTTGATTTGTTTGATTCTTTATGTCCATTATTTTGTGTATACATGCATTTATATGATTGAGGCCATTGTTCATATAGCTCACTTACCCAAATAGCCAACATTTTATCTTCCATTGTTAGCCAATTTTGAGCTTATGCTTAACCCACTTATTCTTAAATGTTAGCACATTACAAGCCTAAGTGAAAAACAATAAATATCCCTTAGTTTGGATCTTTGATTAGCTTAGGCTAGTGAGAGTGCTCATTAATTGATTTTGGGAGAGTTGGGAACATTGGGTAGAGATAAAAGTGTATTTTTGTGTTCTATTGAAAAATCTTGGGAATTGGGTACATACTCATGTATCAATCATGTTTACACCATACACATTGATGTTCTTATATATATTTTAGTTTAAAAAATTTTTTTTTTGCAATAAAAAGGGGACAAAATACCCCGAAGTGAAGTTCAATAAAAGTCAATGCATATGTATGGTGATTAAAAAGAGAAGACATGAGTGTGTGAGAAAAGTGAAGAATGGGTAGTTAGGTTTGTTTAGAATTGTTTAGGTTGTCATAGGATAGGTGGGAAGTTTAAGATAATCAAAGATTCGAATTTCTAGCTCACTTGACCATATGCATCCTACCTTGACCCTAACCTCATTACAACCTATGAGAAAGCCCTCATAATATTTGTATGCATGCATGAATTAATTGTTGATTGTTAGATGAAAAACAAATCTTGGAAAGCATGATTAGGGGAGAATTGAGTGAATCAACCCTATACACTTGAGTGCCTAGAGCGGATACACATCCGGTGAGGGTTCAATCGCTCAATTACATGTTTTCACCCATGATCATCATTTCTTGCAAGTTTGTGAACTCTTTTAATGATTCAATCCAATTGTGGTTTGCTTGATTGCTAATACCTTAGCCCTTGTGCTTATATGCGTATTCTTGCAAGTTGATTTATTTTGATTAAGCCATTGCATCATGTAGATAGATTACATTTAGTTAGTGGTTTGCATTGAATAAATGTGATAACCTTTGCTTATTTTTCGATTTTAGCATGAGGACATGCTTAGTTTAAGTATGGGGAGATTTGATAAACCCCGATTTCGTGGTTTATTTCGTGCTTGTTTTGGGGGATTTATTCAACTTTTCCCACATTTATTCAACGAAATAGCATGGTTTTGTAATTCTCCCTTAAATTTTGCTTAAGTGTAAAAACATGCTTTTTAGGCCCTAATTTGGTGATTTTTATTTCACTTTAATTCCATTCGATGCCTTGATGTGTTTGTTAAGTAATTCCAGGTTCATAAGGCAAGTATTGGATTGAAGAAATGAGGAGAAGAGCATGCAAAGTGGAGAATGCATGAAGAAACAAAGATTTGGAATGCACCAATGGACGCGCACGCGTACAAGGCGCGCACGCGCAAAAGTGGTTTCTCACAAGGACGCGCATGCGTACATGCCGCTTCTGCGCGGGTTGGGAATTCGCCAGCGACGCACACGCGCACATGGCGTGCGCGCGCCGATATTCTTATATGGCCCACTTAATGGCAAAACGCTGGGGGCAATTTCTAAGCTGCCTAGGCCCAAATCTAATTTGTTTCTGAGTGTATTTCATGCAGAATTGAAGTCCAAGCAAAGGGGGGAGCAATTAGTTTTAGCCAACATGAGCCCTTAGTTTCTAGAGAGAGAAGCTCCCTCTTCTCTCTAGAATTAGGTTAGGTTGATTTTCATCTTAGATCTAGGTTTAATTACATATTTTCATCTTGTTTGCTTTATAATTTCTTACTTCTACTCTCTCATTCTCATGTTCTGTAATGTTAATTTCTCTTTTATGTTCATAGATGCTCTTGTTGGATTTGATTTCCCTTCAATGCAATTTATGATTCATGTTCTTTTATTATTGACTTGCTTTATTGTTGTTTAATTCCTTGAAATTGAATAGTGTAGATTTACATTCCGTGCAATTTGCTATGTTTCCCTTTTATGCCTTCTAAGTATTTGACAAAATACTTGGAAGGATGTTAGAGTAGATTTTGAGCATTCTTAGCTTGGAAAGTGTAATTGGGCAATCTTGAGTCATGAAAACCCAACTCATGTTGATGATCTAGAGTTGTTAGCTAATATTATTTCCATTGACGCGAATCTTTTGCTAATTAAATTAGTAAGTCGATTAGGACTTTTGGATTGAGATTAGCTAGTCTCATTAAACTTTCTCCCTATTTGTTGGAGTTGACGTAATGAGATAAATTCTTGTTTATATTTGTGACATGATTAATTAATCTTGTTTGACATTCTCCCAATGTGTGAGTTAACTAAATAAGATGAATTAGCCATGCTTGACTAGGATAGAAAGCCTATGATCTCAATCCATTGCCATGAATGTCTCTCTTTATTAATTTCTTTCTTTAATTACTTGCTCAATTTACTTTTCTTGTCTTTTTATTTTATTGCCCCTCTAATCAAACAAAACCCCTCTCTTTTTACCCCATCATAGCCAATACGCATGCACTCCATTGTTACTTGTGACAACACAAAACTTTTAATTTGATGCAAGAGTTGTTTGTTGGTTTGGAGCTATACTTGCAACGTAAATATTTTGTGAAATTCCTAGACCGACAATAATTCTTGCACATCATAGAACGAAAGTAGTTGTCAGGCACACGTTCATAGGGAATGATGATGAGTGTCACAATTATCACATTCATGTTGAAGTGCGAATGAATATCTTAGAAGCGGAATAAGTTGAATTGAATAGAAAAACAATAGTACTTTGTATTAATTCGTGAGGAACAGCAGAGCTCCACACCTTAATCTATAGTGTGTAGAAACTCTACCGTTGAAAATACATAAGTGATAAAGATCAGGCATGGCCGAATGGCCAGTCCCCAAACGTGATCTAAAGATGAAACTAAAGATGTTCCAAAGGATCTCTAAAGATAATAGTAAAAAGTCCTATTTATACTAAACTAGTTACTAGGGTTTACAGAAATAAGTAATTGATGTAGAAATCCACTTCCGGGGCCCACTTGGTGTGTGCTTGGGCTGAGCATGAAGCTTTTACATGGAGAGGTCATTTTTGGAGTTGAACGCCAGTTTGTAACGTGTTTCTGTCATTGAACTCCACTTTGCAACTTGTTTCTGGTGCTGAACGCCAGACTGCAACATGGAACTGGCATTCAACGCCAGTTTGTATTGTCTAAACTCGGGCAAAGTATGGACTATTATATATTGCTGGAAATCCCTGGATGTCTACTTTCCAACGCAATTGAAAGCACGCCATTTGGAGATTGGAAGCTCCAGAAAATCCACTTTGAGTGCAGGGAGGTCAGAATCCAACAGCATCTGCAGTCCTTCTTCAACCTCTGAATCTGATTTTTGCTCAGGTCCCTCAATTTCAGCCAGAAAATACCTGAAATCACAAAAAAACACACAAACTCATAGTAAAGTCCATAAATGTGATTTTTAATTAAAAACTAATAAAATATACTAAAAACTAACTAAATCATACTTAAAACTATGTAAAAATAATGCCAAAAAGAGTATAAATTATCCGCTCATGAATCTACAAATTAAAGAAATGTAAAATTGAATTCAAAACAGATCTAACCAAAGGATCCAATTAAAATTGAAATTGAGAAGGCTAAAACCTAGAGAGAAGTGAGAATTTCTCTCTCTAGAAACATGAACTCAAAAACTAGCTAAAAAATTCTCTAATGTGTGAATCTCCCCTTCCTCATTGGTTCCTTGGGTGTTTTCCCTCCAAAATTCAGCTCATATTGGGATTGGAGCTCTTCAGAAATCGCCAGCCACAATTTCACTAATGAAGTCACGTGCCGAGCATCACGCGTGCGCATCGGCCACACGTACGCGTCATCTGAGTTTTGCAAGTCACGGGTACGCGTACGCGTCGATGGGATTTTTGCTCAGCCATGCAAATGCGTTAACTTTTGTGCGCCAACCCCAGCAACATGCTCCCACGCGTGTGTGTCGGCCACGCGTGCGTGTCGCAGCCAATTCTCCAAAGCTCCATTCTTCATGTTTCTTCCACTGGTGCTTGCTTCCTTTCTCTATTCTAGGCCATTCTTACCCTATAAACTCTGAAGTCACATACCAAACATATCACGGCATTGAATGGTAATAGAAGAGGATTAAAATATAGCATTTTTAAGGTCAAAGAAGCATGTTTGCAACCATGAAGCAAAATAAGGAAAGAGACACAAAACTATGCATTTTATATGAATAAGTATGAAAGAATATTGATAAAAACCCCCAAATTCTACACAAGATAAACCCTAAAATTGGGGTTTATCAAACCTCCCCACACTTAAAGCAAGCATGTCCTCATGCTAAAAATTGAAAGACCAAAGAAATTAGGAGAATGGAGTTTATTAAATGAAAATAACCTATATGGATGCAACTAATGCAAATGTATCTATCTACTTGGTCAAATGTGAATCAACTTCCAAGAACATAAATGAGCACATAGGGCCAAAGTGATAAGATAATTCATGAACTCTACCAATTCAAATATCAACATGGAGTGTAAATGACTTGCATGAAGAAAGCTCGTGAAAGTCGGGAACAAGGAGTTGAGCAGCAAACCCTCACCGGAAGTGTTTGCACTCTATCCTCTGTAGTGTTTGAGGGCCAATTCTCTCAATTCTCTACTAATCTTGCTTTCTAAGGCTTTCTCTTCTTCTACCAATCAACATATGTTTAATGCATGAATACACATATCAAGAGGTCTTTTCAAGGGTTGTAATGGGGTTAGGGTGAAGGTAGGATTGTATTTGGTCAAGTGGACTAAAATTGAATCCTTGATTAACCTAAACTTCCCACCTAACCTAAGACAATCCATGTAATTAAAATATAAAACCTAACTACCCATTGACTATCTTTTGTCACATGTCCATGCATCCCAATTTGAATACAATATATATGCAGTGCTATCACCACTTACTTTGGGGCATTTTGTCCCCTTTTTATTGCTTTCTTATTTTCTTTTTCTTTTTTTTCCTATTTATTTTGTATTTCTTTTATTCTTGTGGTGGGTACTATATATATGAGAGATCAATGCATATGCTTAAGATATTGAATGTATGAACATGCGCCCAACTCTTTTTCACATTTTCCATAACAAAGTATAACATACCCAATTTCCAAACCAAATGTTCCCCACCCAATTTCCCCAAACTAAAATTATGTACACTCTTCTCACTAGTCTAATGATGAGCGGATAATTTATACGCTTTTTGGCATTGTTTTTAGGTAGTTTTTAGTATGTTTTAGTTAGTTTTTATTATATTTTTATTTGTTTTTAAATAAAAATCACATTTCTGGACTTTACTATGATTTTTTGTGTTTTTCTGTGATTTTAGGTATTTTCTGGCTGAAATTGAGGGACCTAAGCAAAAATCTGAGTCAGAGGCTGAAAAAGGACTGCAGATGCTATTGGATTCTGACCTCCCTACACTCGAAGTGAATTTTCTGGAGCTACAGAAGCCCAATTGGCACGCTCTCAATTGCGTTGGAAAGTAGACATGATAGGCTTTCCAGAAATATATAATAGTTTATACTTTTCCCGAGATTTGATGGCCCAAACCGGCGTTCCAAGTCAGCATAAATATTCTGGCGTCAAAAAGCCAGAACTGGTATAAAAGCTGGAGTTAAACTCCCAAATTGGCACAAAAGCTGGCGTTTAACTCCAAGAAAAGTCTCTACACATGAAAGCTTCAATGCTCAGCCCAAGCACACACCAAGTGGGCCCGAAAATGGATTTCTGCATTAATTACTTATTTTTGTAACCATAGGCTACTAGTTATCTATAAATAGGACCTTTTGCTATTGTATTTTCATCTTTCAATCAATCTTTGAATCATGCTTTGATGATTGAACCCTCTTTGGGAGGCTGGCCATTCGGCCATGCCTAGACCTTCTTTTATTTATGTATTTTCAATGGTGGAGTTTCTATACACCATAGATTAAGGTGTGGAGCTCTGCCGTTCTTCATGAATTAATGCAAAGTACTATTGTTTTTCTATTCAACTCAAGCCAATTTCTTCTCTAAGATATTCATTCACACTCAAGAACATGATGAATGTGATGATTATGTGACACTCATCACTATTCTCACCTATGAACGCGTGCCTGACAACCACTTCCGTTCTACATGGAAACAAGCTTGAATGTGTATATCTTGGGTTTCTAATCTCAAATTAAAACCTTCGTGGTATAGGCTAGAATTATTGGCGGCTATTCCTGAGATCCAGAAAGTCTAAACCTTCTCTGTGGTATTCTAAGTAGGATCTGGGAAGGGATGACTGTGATGTGCTTCAAACTCACGAGTGTTGGGCGTAGTGACAGACGCAAAAGGATCAATGGATCCTATTCCAACATGATCGAGAACCGACAGATAATTAGCCGTGCGGTGACAGCGCATTTGGACCATTTTCACTGAGAGGACGGGAGGTAGCCATTGAAAACGGTGAAACCCAACATACAGCTTGCCATGGAAATGAGTATAAATGATTGGATGAAGACAATAGGAAAGCAGAAGTTCAGGAGGAACAAAGCATCTTCATACGCTTATCTGAAATTCTCACCAATGAATTACATAAGTATCTCTATCCTATTTTATATTTTATTCATCTTTTAATTATCAATTCTCCATAACCATTTGAATCCTCCTGACTGAGATTTACAAGATGACCATAGCTTGCTTCAAGCTGACAATCTCCGTGGGATCGACCCTTACTCACGTAAGGTTTATTACTTGGACGACCCAGTGCACTTGCTGGTTAGTTGTGCGGAATTGTGAAAAAGAGTTGAGATTACAATTGTGCGTACCAAGTTATTGGCGCCATTGATGATCACAATTTTGTGCACCAAGTTTTTGGAGCCGTTGCCGGGGATTGTTCAAGTTTGGACAACTGATGGTTCATCTTGTTGCTTAGATTAGGTAACTTTATTTTATTTTTATTCTTCAGAATTTTTAAGAATGAATTCTAGAGTTTCAGATGATGTTTTTATCATCACAAAAGCTGATGGATTCTCATCAATTTGGCTATTGTATGTAATGTCTTGCTGAAGCTTGGCTAGCCATGTCTAATCCTTTTAGACTGAAGCTTTAGACTAACATTGCATGATTCTTGGAATTCTTATTAAGAATTTTGTAATCTTTATTTTCTTTTCCAAATAATTTTCAAAAAATTACAAAAAAAAATTTACAAAATCATAAAAACCAAAAATAGTTTATGTTTCTGGTTTGAGTCTAATGTCAATTTTTAAGTTTGGTGTCCTGCATGTTTTATTTAATTTCATGCAATTTTCGAATATATGCATTATGTTCTTCATTAATCTTAAAGTTATTCTTGATGATTTCCTTGCTCTGATCTTTAAATTCTCTTGTCTTGTGTATTTTGTTATTTTTCATATGCATTCTCAATTTGTTGTTGTCCCTAGTATACAAACTTATAAGTTTGGTGTCTTGCATGCATTATTTGTTTTGATCTTAGTTTTCCATGATTACTTGTATTTTGATTGTTTCTCATCATTAAAAAATTCAAAAAATTTTCAAAATTATGTCTTTTCAAGTCAATAACACAGAGAGTTGAAGATTCAGAACATGCAGTAGAGGAATTACACAGAAAAAGCTGGGCGTTCAAAACGCCCAGTGAGGAAGGAAAAATGGCGTTTAAACGTCAGCCAGGGTACCTGGCTGGGCATTAAACACCCAAAAAGGTAGTACTTTGGGCGTTAAATGCCAGAATGGATACCATTCTGGGCGTTAAACGCCAGAACAGATACATTCTGGGTGTTTAATGCCAGGATGGCACAAGAGGGAAGATTTTTGTTTTTAATTCAAATCTTTTTCAAATTTTCATAATTTTTCAAAATCAAATCTTTTCAAAATCAAATCCTTTCCATTTTTTCAGTATTTTCGAAAATCCTTGCTACAATTAATGATTTAATTAAAAATTTTCAAGTTGTTACTTGCCTATTAAGAAAGGATCAAATTTTAAATTCTAGAATCATGTCTTTTAATTTCTTGTTAATCAAGTAATCAACTTTCATTTTAAAAATTTCTTTTAAATTGATTTTCAATCATATCTTCTCAATCATATCTTCTCAATCACATCTTTTTCAAAACAATTTTCAATCATATCTTTTTTTTTATTTCTGATTTCAAAATCTTTTTCAAAATCACTTAACTGTTTTCTCAATTTTAATTTTCGAAAATCATCAATCAAGTTTTTTTCAAAATTTCTTTTAATTATTTCAAAATCTTTCAAAATTTAATTTCGAAAATTCTTTTTCCCCTCTCACCTTCTTCTATTTAAGGGACTAGCACTCTTCCTCAATGTGCAATTCGGACTCCCTCTCTTTATAAGTTCGAATTCTCTCCTTTCTACCTCCTCCTTCTATTCTTATTTTCCTCTAACATCTTAAGGAATCTCTATACTGTGACATAGAGGATTCCATACTTTCTTCTCCTCTCTTTCATATAAGCAGGAGCAAGGACAAAGGCATTCTTGTTGAAGCTGATCCTGAACCTGAAAGGACCTTGAAGAGAAAGCTAAGAGAAGCTAAAGCACAACTCTCTGTAGAGGACCTAACAAAAATTTTCAACCAAGAAGAAGCCATGGCAGCCGAAAATAACAACAATGCCAATAATGCAAGGAAGGTGCTTGGTGACTTTACTGCACCTACTCCCGACTTCTATGGGAGAAGCATCTCTATCCTTGCCATTGGAGCAAACAACTTTGAGCTGAAGCCTCAATTAGTTTCTCTAATGCAACAGAATTACAAGTTTCATGGACTTCCATTGGAAAATTCTCATCAATTCTTAGCTGAATTTTTACAAATCTGTGACACTACCAAGACCAATGGGGTTGATCCCGAGGTCTACAGGCTTATGCTTTTTCCCTTTGCTGTAAGAGACAGAGCTAGAATATGGTTGGATTCACAACCTAAGGAATGCCTGAACTCTTGGGAAAAGCTGGTCAGTGCTTTTCTGGCCAAATTCTTTCCACCTCAAAAATTGAGTAAGCTAAGAGTGGAGGTCCAGACCTTTAGACAGAAGGAAGGTGAATCTCTCTATGAAGCTTGGGAAAGATACAAGCAATTGATCAGAAGGTGTCTTTCTGACATGCTTTCAGAATGGAGCATCATAGGTATCTTCTATGATGGTCTGTCTGAACTGTCCAAGATGTCATTGGACAGCTCTCCTGGAGGATCTCTTCATCTAAAGAAGACGCCTGCAGAAGCTCAGGAACTCATTGAAATGGTTGCAAATAACCAATTCATGTACACTTCTGAAAGGAACCCTGTGAATAATGGGACAAATCAGAAGAAAGGAGTTCTCGAGATTGATACTCTGAATGCCATATTGGCTCATAACAAAATATTGACTCAGCAAGTCAATATGATTTCTCAGAGTCTGTCTGGCATGCAAGCAGCAATAAGCAGTACCAAAGAAGCTTCATCTGAAGGAGAAGCTTATGATCCTGAGAACCCAGCAATGGAAGAGGAGAATTACATGGAAGAACCCTATGGAAACACCTATAATCCTTCATGGAGAAATCACCCAAATCTCTCATGGAAGGACCAACAGAGGCCTCAACAAGGCTTCAACAACAGTAATGGTGGAAGAAATAGGTTTAGCAATAGCAAGCCTTTTTCATCATCTTTTTAGCAACAGAAAGAGAATTCTAAGCAGAGCCACTCTGACTTAGAACTGTAGTCTCTGATCTATCTAAGACCACTCAAAGTTTCATGACTGAAACAAGGTCCTCTATTAGAAATTTGGAGGCACAAGTGGGTCAGCTGAGTAAGAAAGTTACTGAACTCCCTCATAATACTCTCCCAAGCAATACAGAAGAAAACCCAAAGAGAGAATGCAAGGCCATAAACACGTCCCACATGGTCGAATGAATAGAGGAGGGAAAGGCAGTGATTTCCACTGAGGAAGACCTAAATGGACGTCCACTGGCCTCCATGGAGTTCCCTAATGAGGAACCATGGGAATCTGAGGCTCAAACAGAGACCATAGAGATTCCATTAAACTTGCTTCTGCCATTCATGAGCTCTGATGAGTATTCTTCCTCTGAAGAGGATAAAGATGTTACTGAAGAGCAAGTTGCTAAGTGAGCAATCATGAAGCTAAATGCCAAGTTATTTAGTAATGAGACTTGGGAGGATGAACCCCCCTTGCTCACCAAAGAACTGGATGACTTAACTAGGCAGAGATTACCTTAGAAGAGACAGGATCCTGGAAAATTCTCAATACCTTGTACCATAGGTACCATGACCTTTGAGAAGGCTCTGTGTGATCTGGGATCAAGTATAAACCTCATGCCTCTCTCTGTGATAGAGAAGCTAGGGATCCGTGAGGTACAAGGAAACAGGCTTATGGACTTGTAGAGGATGTCTTGGTAAAGGTTGAAGGCCACTACATCCCTGCTGATTTCATAATCCTAGACACTGGGAAGTGTATGGATGAATCCATCATCCTTGGCAGACCCTTCCTAGCCACAGCAAAAGCTGTGATTGATGTTGATAGAGAAAAATTGGTCCTTCAAGTGAATGAGGACTCCCTTGTGTTTAAAGCTCAAGGATCTCCCTCTGTAGTCATGGAGAGGAAGCATGAAAAGCTTCTCTCAATGCAGAGCCAAATAGAGCCCCCACGTTCAAACTCTAAGTTTGGTGTTGAGAGACCATCATCATGCTCTGAGTATCTGTGAGGCTCTATGAGAGCCCACTATCAAGCTATTGACATTAAAGAAGCACTTGTTGGGAGGAAACCCAATTTTATTTAATCATATCTATTTATTTTTCATTGTTATTTTATGTTTTCTGTAGGTTGATGATCATGTGAAGCCACAAAACAGAATAAAAAATAGTATTAAAAATAGCACACCCTGGAGGAGAAGCTTACTGGCGTTTAAACGCCAACAAGGGTAGTAGAATGGGTGTTAAACGCCCAGTCTAGCACCATTCTGGGCGTTTAACGCCAGAAAAGGGCACCAGACTGGCGTTTCACGCCAGAAATGGGCATAGAGCTGGCGTTTAAACGCCAGAAATGGGAGAAAAGCTGGCGTTAAACGCCAGAAATAGGCAGGAACCTGGCGTTTAACGCTAGGATTGGCAATCAAGGGGGCGTTTACACGCCAACATGGTGCAGGAATGAGAAATCCTTGACACCTCAGGATTTGTGGACCCCACAGGATCCCCACCTACCTCCTCTATCTCTCTTCTTCACACCTTCCCATAACACCCTTCCCCAAATACCCTTCACCAATCACCTTAATACCTCTTCCCCAAAAACCCTTCACCTATCTAATCCTACCCTCTTCTCCATAATCTCTTCACCAATCCATATCCATCCACCATAGATCCCCACCTACCTCACCATTCAAATTCAAACCACTTTCCCTCCCAAACCCACCCATACATGGCCGAACCCTACCCCTCTCTCCACTCCTATATAAACCCCTCTTCCCTCATTCATTTTCACACATCATACACACTACTTCTCCCCCTTGGCCGAACCACAAAAGCCCCTCCATCTCCTCCATTTTCTTCTTCTACTCTTTTCTTTCTTCTTTTGCTCGAGGACGAGCAAACCTTCTAAATTTGGTGTGGTAAAAGCTAAAGCTTTTTGTTTTTCCATAACCATTTATGGCACCTAAGGCCGGAGAAACCTCTAGAAAGAGGAAAGGGAAGGCAAAAGCTTCCGCCTCTGAGTCATGGGAGATGGAGAAATTCATCTCAAGGGAGCATCAAGACCACTTCTATGAAGTTGTGGCAAAAATGAAGGTGATCCCCGAAGTCCCCTTCAAGCTCAAAAAGGGTGAATATCTGGAGATCCAACATGAGATTCAAAGAAGAGGTTGGGAAATTCTCACCAACCCCATTCAACAAGTCAGAATCCTAATGGTTCAAGAGTTTTATGCCAATGCATGGATCACCAAGAACCATGATCAAAGTGTGAACCTGGACCCAAAGAATTGGCTTACAATGGTCCGGGGGAAATGCTTAGATTTTAGTCCGGAAAATGTAAGGTTGGCATTCAACTTGCCCATGATGCAAGGAGATGCACGCCCCTACACTAGAAGGGTCAACTTTGATCAAAGATTGGACCAAGTCCTCATAGACATTTGTGAAGAGGGTGCTCAATAGAAGAGAGATTCAAGAGGGAAGCTGACGAACGAAACTCTCGCGCGATCTAGAATTTTCACAAATAAGTTCCTGTTGTAAGTATAGCTTCTAGACCGACAAGAATTACTTTCTTACAAAAGTTTTGGTTGTCACAAGTAACAAACCCCTTTGAAATTGATAACCGAAGTATTTAATCTCGGGTTATCTTCTCAAGGAATTGCAGGGAGGTGTTCTTATTATTGGTTATGACTCTTGTAAATTGGGGGTTTTGAAAGTAAGGAACAGGTAATTTAAATGACAAGTAAAATAAATTAACAATAATAAAATCTCTTGGCAAGGTATAAGAACTGGAAGTCCTATCCTAATTATCCTTATCAATTGTGATGAGAATTGGATTTTTCTCCCACCTTGTTAACCTCTAACTATGAAGGTAAGTTAAGTGGATGAATTAATTTTGATTCCTCAGGTCCTAGTCTTTCCTTGGGAAAGGCTAGAGTTATTGGAACTCGAATTAATTCTTGACGAATTCCAATTTTCAATCAACAATGAGTTTAATAACTCAAGTGTCTCCAATTACTCAACCAAAGCCAAAAGGAGAAATTCTAAATTAAATTAAGAGCATTCATAAATCTGAAAACACATTAAATTACGTCTAAACATAAATTCAACTCTAACATGGAAAGGTTCATAAGTCAATTGGGCAACATAAATCAAATACAAATAAAAGTATTAGAGTAAATAAAAGTAGAAAATAAATATTGAAGGAACATAGAACCTGGAGTGAAGAGATCATAGCTTAAACATAATAAAAATCCTAAATCCTAATCCTAAGAGAGAGGAGAGAACTTCTCTCTAAAAACTACATCTAAAACCTAAAATTGTGAATTATGAGCTTGTATGATGAATGGATGCATTCCCCCACTTTATAGCCTCTAATCTGTGTCTTCCGGGTCAAAAAATGGGTCAAAAACAGCCCAGAAATCACCCCCAGCGTATTCTGGTACGTTCAAGTCGCGGCAAAGTGACGCGGAGGCGTCGTCCACGTGTTTGCGCGGATTGCACTTTTGCCAGGTCACGCGCCCGCATGATCCACGCGTTCGCGTCACCTGGCTTCGGAGCAGCTATTACAAATTATATATCAAATCGAAGCCCCGGATGTTAGCTTTCCAACGTAACTAGAACTGCATCATTTGGACCTCTGTAGCTCAAGTTATGGTCGTTTGAGTGCCAGGAGGTCAGGCTGGACAGCTTTAGCAGTTCCTTCAGTTTCTTGTATTCCTTCCACTTTTGCATGCTTCCTTTCCATCTTCCAAGCCATTCCTATCCTGTAATCTCTGAAATCACTTAACACACATATCAAGGCATCGAATGGTAATAAGAGAGGATTAATATTAGCAAATATAAGTCCAAAGAAGCATGTTTTCAATCATAGCACAAAATCAGGAAGGAGAATGTAAAACCATGCAATTAGTATGAATAAGTGGGCAAGGACTTGATAAAAACCACTCTATTGAGAACAAGATAAACCATAAAATAGTGATTTATCAACCTCCCCACACTTAAACAGTAGCATGTCCTCATGCTAAGCTCAAGAGAAACTATAAAGGATGAAGAGGAATGAGAGAATGTATGAAATGCAACCTACCTGTATGAATGCAACTATATGCAAAAATGATTCTACCTACTTGGTTAAAAATAAATAAGTTCTCGAACACAAACATAAATCAAATTTCACTAATTCAATTTATACAATAAAGGACAAGTAAACTTGTAAGAAGATAGCTCATGAAAGCAGGGAACATAGAATTAAGCATTGAACCCTCACTGGTAATGTATATCACTCTAACTCTCAAGTGTCTAGGGTCAATCATTCTTCTCTTCCCTAGTCATGCTTTCTAAACCTTGTTCTTCATCTAACCAATCAACAAATATTTAGTATATCAATGCAAATATCATGAGGTCTTTTCAGGGTTGTAATGGGGCTGAGGTAAAGGTAAGGATATATATATATATATATATAAGGCTAAGTGAGCTAACAAAGTGAATCCTTGATTAGTCTAAGATCTCACCTAACATATACATACTTTATATAATTTAAAATGCTTTACCTAGCTACCCAAATTTTTCCCACTTTTATATTACATGCTCATGTATCAAACTTATTTTTGAATTTTGTCCCATGTGCATTGATTCTTTTTATTTTGCATTGGGGAAATTTTTGTGTCCCCTTATTCAATTACTTAAAAATTTAATATTTTTTTTATTTTTTTATTTATTTTTTATTTTTTTTCAATGCACATGGTAATTTAATTATTTTGACTTCACATGAGCATGCTTCCCAAACCTTGAAATAACTTATTCAATTTAATTTCCTTTTTTTTTCTATCATCCCATGTTACCATAAAATTCTCCATACTTAATTTATACACAATATCTATCTTAAGCTTAACCAAGGATTCAACTTGGGATTTTTATTTTGTTTTTTTGCTTAAGGCTAGTAATGTGGTTATAAAATAGAAGAAGGGGCAGAAAGGCTCAAGGGGGCTAACAATGGTGACATAAAAGGGTAGGCTTATTTAGGATAAGTGAGCAAAAACAAGTAATTGACTCAATCATATGCAAGCATGTAAATACACTAAATAATGGATATATAGAATGGAACAAAGTAAAGATTGCAATTATAGAGAAGAAAACACACAAGAATAAAAATTTATGGTTAAATAATGTAACCATATAAATAAGCTCAAAATCTCACAGGTTGTGTGTTCTTAGCTTTTTAGACTATGTTCCAAATACAACTTCAAACAAGTTTTAAGAGATGATCATGAAAAGAAAACTACCTTAGGTTGGGTTGCCTCCCAACGAAGCGCTCTTTTAGCGTCGCTAGCTCGACAATTTCTCTATTAGTTGAGATGATATTTCATTTTGGGGGTTTCCCCAATGTTGCCCATGCACTTGCTGTCCTTTCTCGAAGCTCCTGGGTGTCAGATGGAGGTCGTGCCTTCTCTTTACCTTTTCTTTATAAATTTTGGCATTTTCACAGGCTTGAGATCTGAATTCCTCCATTTCCTGTAGCTGTAAGACCCTCTTTTCACCAGCAGCAACGCTATCAAAATTTAGTAGCTTGAGAGCCCAGAGGTCTTTGTGTTCCAACTGCAATGGTAAATGACAGGCCTTTCCATACACCAGTTGATACGGGGACATCCCGATTGGTGTTTTAAATGCCATTCTGTATGCCCAAAGAGCATCATCCAGCTTTTTCGACCAATCCTTTCTTGATGCCCCTACAGTCCTTTTTAGCCCTCTGTTAGATATCTCGGTTTGCCCACTGATTTGGGGGTGGTAAGGTGTGGCAACCTTGTGTTTCACTCCGTATCGTAGGAGGAGAGCTTCTAGTGGTTTGTTACAAAAATGGCTCCCTCCATCACTGATGAGTGCTCGTGGGACTCCGAATCGGCTAAAGATGTTCTTTCTGAGGAAGTTCATGACCACTTTGTTGTCATTCGTTGGGGTTGCAATAGCCTCTACCCACTTGGAAACGTAATCCACTGCTACCAAGATGTACTTGTTTGAATATGAGGTTGGGAATGGTCCCATGAAATCGATTCTCCACACATCAAACAGTTCCAGTTCTAAGATGAAATTCTGTGGCATCTCATTTCTTTTGGGTAGGTTTCCAGCTCTTTGATATTTATTGCAGTTCTTTACTAGTTCTTTGGCATCCTTGAATAGGGTGGGCCAAAAGAATCCACTTTATAACACCTTGGCCGCAGTTCTATCCCCTCCAAAATGGCCTCCATAGCACGAGCCGTGGCAGTTCCACAAGACCTCTCGTCCCTCTTCTTCCGAAACACATCTTCTCAGGATTCCATCTGAACACTTTGATGCACGAATTGCGAATCACACTTTTCACAACGCGTACCACTAACCAGCAAGTGCACTGGGTCGTCCAAGTAATACTTACGTGAGTAAGGGTCGAATCCCACGGAGATTGTTGGTTTGAAGCAATCTATGGTTATCTTGTAAATCTTAGTCAGGAAGTCAATTATGTTTATCAATTGAATTGTGAGTAACCAGTAGAGCATAAATTAAAAATTATACTCATTCAATCGTATATAGAACGGAGGTGGTTGTCAGGCACACGTTCATGATTTGAGGAAGGTGATGAGTGTCACAGCTCATCACCTCCATCACAGTTAAGCGCTAATGAACATCTTAGATAGGAACAAGCGTGTTTGAATGGAAAACAGAAATACTTGCATTAATTCATCGAGACACAGCAGAGCTCCTCACCCCCAACAATGGGGTTTAGAGACTCATGCCGTCAGAGAATACAAAGTTTAGATCTAAAATGTCATGAGATACAAAATAAGTCTCTAAAAGTTGTTTAAATACTAAACCAGTAGCCTAGGGTTACAAAATATGAGTGGACTATGATGGATGATGCAGAGATCCACTTCTGGGGCCCACTTGGTGTGTGTTGGGGCTGAGACTTTAAGCAATTCACGTGCAGAGGCCATTTGTGGAGTTGAACGCCAGTTTTTGTGCCAGTTTGGGCGTTCAACTCCAGTTTTTGATCCTTTTCTGGCGCTGGACGCCAGAATTGGGCAAAGAACTGGCGTTGAACGCCAGTTTACGTCATCTATTCTTGTGCAAGAGCACTGTTCAAGCATTCGTTCAGAAGACAGAAAGCATTGCCACCATATTTAACCAATTAGAATTTGTTTTATTTAAACTCTAAATTTTATTGCTTCTTATTCAAAAGATCTACTATTTTATTCATGTTTAATGATGATGAGAAAAATAAATTATAGCTTAAGTGGAGATAAAATCAAATAGATACTAATTACTATTATATGACTTCTAAGGTAGACTTTTTATAAGGACACTGTCACAGAGTTAAGGCAGAAATTGGAAATTAACAACCTTTATTCTGGGGTTATGGGGGTTCCTCTGATCCTTGGGAGGCTTGGTATTACAGAAGACTTTTGGCGCTTCAGTTCCCTTAAGTCACGTCCCTGCTCCTCTTGTTCTTTAAGCATATGGGTCAGCATTCGACTGTGTTCCTTCTGTTGTTTTATTATTTGCTCCATAGCTTCCTGTATCTTGGTGATAGACGTCTCAAGATATTCCCAATATTCTGCTTGAGGAATCTCTGGGAGGAATTCCTGTGCTCTCTTCTTGATAAGATCCTCCTGTGCTTGTTGTCTCTCCATTGATGCTTTGGTGATTGATTTTTCAATTAGGATATATTCAGTTATTCCCATCTTGACTCCAGCGTCCTTGCAGAGCAGAGAAATCACGCTTGGATAAGCCAACCTGGCCTCTTTTGAATTTTTGTTAGCAATCTTATAGAGCTCAGTTGAAATCAGCTGATGAACCTCCACTTCCTTTCCCATCATGATGCAATGAATCATCACTGCTCTTTTAACTGTGACTTCAGAACGGTTGCTGGTGGGCAACAGAGAACGCCCAATGAAGTCCAGCCATCCTCTGGCAACTGGTTTGAGATCCTCCCTCTTGAGTTGATTTGGGACGCCCTTTGTGTTGGTGGTCCACCTGGCTCCAGGGATATAGATGTCCTCTAGAATCTTATCCAAAACTTGTTGATGGAGGAGGGGGAGGCCGAACCCAATTTTAAAGGGGTGGGGGGGTGGGTTTTCGAAAAATTGGAAAAGATAAGATAAAAAGATTGAGTTGAAAAAGATAAGATAGAAGATATAGTTTGATTTTGAAAAGATAGGATAGATTTTTGAAAAAGATAAATTTGGATTTTGAAAAAGATAATATGAAGATTTGAAAAAGATATTGATAAGATTTTTAGAGTGAAAAAGATAGATTTGTTTTTGGAAAAGATTTGAAAAGAGTTGGATTGAATTTGCAAAGAGGGTGTGTGCTTATGAATTAAGATACATTTGATATTTTGAAAGTAGGATTTTTAGAAATCAGGGTTCTTGACATGTTTATGTAAATAAAATCATGTATGGAATCATAAAATTATAAATTAGAATGGAAATGCGTGTGGGATAAATGGATTTGGCTCCTCCCTGGCTTCCTGGCGTTTGAACGCCCAAACACTGCTTGTTTTGGGCGTTCAGCGCCCAAATGCTGATCTCCTGGGCGTTCAGCGCCCACTTGCTGCCATTCCTGGCGTTCAACGCCCAGTGGGTGGCCATTTCTGGCGTTGAACGCCCAATTGCTGCCATTACTGGCGTTCAGCGCCCAGTGGATGCCCATTTTGGGCGCTGAACGCCCAAAATGCCCCTTTACTGGCGTTTTCTTGTCATTGAGCTCCCTCTCTCTGTTTTGTGTGCAAATTCCTTCTGTAATCCTGTAAACTTATATAAATGATTCTGTACCTTAGTGTCAGTGAACTTTATATAAACAAATAAAAATAAAAATAGGGCAGAAATGCTTAGAGGATTGATGCCCCATGGCTGGGTTGCCTCCAAGCAAGCGCTTCTTTATTGTCTTTAGCTGGACCTTGCTGAG
>NC_029794.2:71568563-71569598 GCF_000816755.2 Arachis ipaensis | reverse complement strand
ATGTTTATGTAAATAAAATCATGTATTGAATCATAAAATTATAAATTAGAATGGAAATACGTGTGGGATTACTGGATTTGGCTCCTCCCTGTCCTCCTGGCGTTTGAACGCCCAAACACTGCTTGTTTTGGGCGTTCAGCGCCCAAATGCTGATCTCCTGGGCGTTCAGTGCCCAGTTGCTGCCATTCCTGGCGTTCAACACCCAGTGGGTGGCCATTTCTGGCGTTGAACGCCCAAATGCTGCCATTACTGGCGTTCAGCGCCCAGTGGATGCCCATTTTGGGCGCTGAACGCCCAAAATGCCCCTTTACTGGCGTTTTCTTGCCATTGAGCTCTTTTACTCTGTTTTGTGTGCCGAGGTCTTCTGTAAATGATTATTTACCTTGTTGTCAATGAAATCTATATAAAAAAATAAAGATAGAAATAGGGCAAAATGCTTAGAGGATTAATGCCCCATGGCTGGGTTGCCTCCCAGAAAGCGCTTCTTTATTGTCTTTAGCTGGACCTTGCTGAGCTTTTAATCTAGCTTCAGCCTTGAGCATTCTTGCTCAATGTTGCCTTCAAGATAATGCTTGATTCTTTGTCCATTGACAATGAACTTCTTATCAGAATCAATATCTTGAAGCTCCACGTAACCATATGGTGACACACTTGTAATCACGTATGGTCCCCTCCACCGGGATTTCAGTTTCCCGGGGAATAGCCTGAGTCTAGAGTTAAACAACAGGACCTTCTGTCCTGGTTCAAAGATTCTAGATGACAGCTTTCTGTCATGCTATTTTTTTTATTTTTCTTTATAAATCTTGGCATTTTCGAAAGCTGTGAATCTGAATTCCTTTAGCTCATTTAGCTAGAGCAATCGTTTTTCTCCTGCTAATTTGGCATCAAAGTTTAGGAATCTGGTCGCCCAGTAGGCTTTATGTTCCAGTTCCACGGGCAGGTGACATGCCTTACCATAAACAAGTTGGTATGGAGAGGTCCCTATAGGGGTCTTGAATGCTGTCCTGTAAGCCCACAAAGCATCATCCAAGCTCC
>NC_029794.2:71534642-71568455 GCF_000816755.2 Arachis ipaensis | reverse complement strand
AGGAGTTTGAAGCTCGTCACAGTCATTCAATCCTTGAATCCTACTCGGAATACCACAGACAAGGTTTAGACTTTCCGGATTCTCATGAATGCTGCCATTAGTTCTAGCTTATACCACGGAGATTCTGATTAAGGAATCTAAGAGATACTCATTCAATCGTATATAGAACGGAGGTGGTTGTCAGGCACACGTTCATGATTTGAGAAAGGTGATGAGTGTCACAGCTCATCACCTCCATCACAGTTAAGCGCGAATGAACATCTTAGATAGGAACAAGCGTGTTTGAATGGAAAACAGAAATACTTGCATTAATTCATCGAGACACAGCAGAGCTCCTCACCCCCAACAATGGGGTTTAGAGACTCATGCCATCAGAGAATACAAAGTTTAGATCTGAAATATCATGAGATACAAAATAAATCTCTAAAAGTTGTTTAAATACTAAACCAGTAGCCTAGGGTTACAAAATATGAGTGGACTATGATGGATGATGCAGAGATCCACTTCTGGGGCCCACTTGGTGTGATGGGGCCCACTTGGTGTGTGCTGGGGCTGAGACTTTAAGCAATTCACGTGCAGAGGCCATTTGTGGAGTTGAACGCCAGTTTTTGTGCCAGTTTGGGCGTTCAACTCCAGTTTTTGATCCTTTTCTGGCGCTGGACGCCAGAATTGGGCAGAGGACTGGCGTTGAACGCCATTTTACGTCGTCTATTCTTGTGTAAGGTATGGACTATTATACATTGTTGGAAAGCCCTGGATGTCTACTTTTTAACGCAATTTGAAGCGCGCCATTTCGAGTTCTGTAGCTCCAGAAAATCCACTTTGACTGCAGGGAGGTCAGAATCCAACAGCATCAGCAGTCCTTTTTCAGCCTGAATCAGATTTTTGCTCAGCTCCTTCAATTTCAGCCAGAAAAATACCTGAAATTACAGAAAAACACACAACTCATAGTAAAGTCCAGAAATATGAATTTTTCCTAAAAACTACTGGAAATAAACTAAAAACTAACTAAAACATACTCAAAACTATATGAAATTATCCCTAAAAAGTGTATAAAATATCCGCTCATCACAATTCTTGAAGAGATATGGTTCATCCCAAACAAAATACTTTGCGTCGTTGATGAGGTTTCTTTTTTGATGTTTGTTGATTTCTGGAGGTAAAGCCCCTGTTGCCTTAAAATTGGGAATATCTGCAAACCAGGGTGCTCTGTGAATCATCATCAACTGTTCATCTGGGAAGAACTCATTTACATTTGTATCATGTGTTCCTCCTTTATCATGAGGGATTCTGAATAGGTGATCTGCTACCTTATTCTCCACTCATTTCTTGTCTCTGATTTCAATATTGAATTCCTGCAACAATAAGATCCATCTTATTAGTCTTGGTTTTGATTCTTGCTTGGCAAATAAATATTTAAGTGCTATGTGGTCTGTGAAGACAATCACTATGGCACCAATGAGGTATGATCTAAACTTGTCAAATGCAAAAACTATTGCTAGCAATTCCTTTTCAATAGTGGTATAGTTTCTTTGAGTATCATTGAGGACTTTGCTGGTATAGTATATCACATGGACCAAGTTATCTTTTCTCTGTCCTAACACTGCCCCAATTGCGAAATCAGATGCATCGCACATCAGTTCAAATGGTAAATTCCAATTAGGTGGGGAAATGATAGGGGCAGAGGATAGCCTCTTTTTCAAGTTTTCGAATGCTAGCATGCACTTTTCATCAAAGATAAATGGTGTATCAGATATAAGAAGATTGCTTAAAGGCTTGGCTCTCTTTGAAAAATCTTTAATGAACCTTCTGTAAAAGCCAGCATGTCGTAGAAAACTCCTAATTGCCTTAACATCACTTGGTGGGGGTAATTTTTCAATGAGTTCCACTTTAGCTCTGTCCACCTCAATGCCTTGGTTAGAAACCTTATGGCCAAGAACTATTCCTCCTGTCACCATAAAGTGACATTTCTCCCAGTTCAAAACCAAATTAGTCTCTTGACATCTTTTCAATACCAGGGCCAGGTGATTTAGGCAATCAGGAAAGGAATCTCTGAATACTGAGAACTCATCCATAAAGACTTCGATGAATTTTTCTATCATATCTGAGAAAATGGAGAGCATGCAGCGTTGAAAAGTTGCAGGCGCATTGCATAGCCCAAATGGCGTGCGTCTTTAGGCAAACACTCCATATAGGCAAGTGAAGGAGGTTTTCTCTTGGTCTCTTGGATCAACCACTATTTGGTTATATCCTGAATAACCATCGAGAAAACAGTAATATGCGTGTCCTGCAAGTCTTTCCAGCATTTGATCCATGAAAGGAAGGTGGAAATGATCTTTTCGTGTAGCTTCATTGAGTTTTCTGTAGTCTATGCACATCCGCTATCCTGTGACAGTCCTTGTAGGGATAAGTTCGTTCTTCTCATTGGGGACTACAGTGATTCCTCCCTTTTTTGGGACAACTTGCACAGGGTTGGCCCAAGGGCTGTCTGAGATCGGATAGATCACCCCTCCTTGCCACAACTTCATGACTTCTTTCTGTACCACTTCCTTCATGACTGGATTCAGCCTCCTTTGGGGTTGAATGGATGGTTTGGCATCATCTTCCAACAGTATCTTATGCATGCATATAGCTGAACTGATTCCCGTCAAGTCAGCAAGGGTCCATCCAATGGCCTCCTTGTGCCTTTTTAATACTTGGAGTAGCTCCTCCTCTTGTTCTTGGCTGAGAGATGAGTTTATGATCACTGGATAACTTTCATTTTCCCCTAGATATGCATACTTGAGAGTGGGTGGCAGTGCCTTCAGTTCAAGTTTAGGTGCTTCTTTCTTTTCATTCTTCTCCTCTATTGTGCCCTGAACCTGAACCTCAGCTGTTGCAGCTTCTTCGCTTGATGCTGATTCCTCCTCTTTTGTTAACTCCTCAAGTTCTTCTTCTTCAAATTTCTCTTGTACTACATCTTCCAGTGAGTCCAACCTCTTACATTCTCCCAATGGTTCCTGTGGATAGTTCATGGCCTTGAACACATTGATCATCATTGTTTCATTGTGTAGTCTAAGAGTAAGTTTGCCCTTTTGGACATCGATGACAGCTCCAGCAGTAGCTAAGAATGGTCTACCCAAGATGATAGAAGCCTTAGCTCCTTCCTTCATGTCCAACACTACAAAGTCTGCTGGAAAGATAAAGTCTCCTACCTTCACTAGCAAGTCTTCCACTATGCCGTGAGGAAACTTGAATGATCGGTCTGCCAGTTGCAAGGCCATTTTTGTTGGTTTGGCCTCCTCAATCTTCATTTTTCTCATCATAGCTACAGACATCAGATTTATGCTGGCTCCTAAATCACATAGAGCCTTTTGCACTGTTATTTCTCCTATAATACAGGGAATCTGGAAGCTCCCAGGATCCTTTAATTTCTGGGGCAGTTTATGCTGAATGATAGCACTACATTCTTTGGTTAGTATCACAGTATCGTTGTTCTTCCAGCTTCTCTTCTTGGTCATCAACTCCTTCAAGAACTTGGCATAGAGCGGCATTTGCTCTATTGCTTCACAAAGGGTATGTTAATCTGTAGTTTCTTGAAAATTTCTAAAAACCTAGAGAACTGGCTGTCATCCCCTTTCTTCCTTAATCGTTGAGGATATGCAGCTTTCGGAATATATGGCCTCAGCTCTTCTCCCTTTGGATGTGCATTGGAGGTGGGGACTTGAACTTCATTGTGTTCCTCCTTTCTTCCAATTTTATCTTTCTCTTGTGGTTGCTTGGAAGTCTCCTTTAATTCCTTTCCACTTCTGAGGGTGATAGCATGACACTCCTCCCTCCGATTTGGTTCAATGTTACTGTGAAGGTCATGGCTGGGAGCTTGCTGAAATAGGTAGCCAATTTGTGTCTCAAGTTTCTTGATGGCAGCGTCTTGATTCTGCATGTTGGATCGCACTTCCTCTCGGAACACCTTACTATCTTGGATTTCCTTACATATGCCTTCAAGTAGAGTCTCAATCCTTGATAGTCTTTCTTCCGATGATGGAGAGTTGAGATTGGAGGGATGAGAAGGGCCATTTTGGCTTTGGTATGGATGTTGAGATGTGTTGTTAAGTGAGTGTTGATATGATCTCTGTGTGGGATGTTGGTGAGCTGCATTATTGTTGGGGTTGTGGCATCTCTGATCTTGACCTTGGTCTTGTTGATTTCCCGATCCAAAGTTTGGGTGGTTCCTCCAGCCAGGATTATACATTTTGGAGTATGGGTCATGGTTCTGCCTAGGTGAATTTCCAATGTAGTTGGCTTGCTCCTGACTACCCTCTGCTTCTTCGTTCACTCCTTCTTGAGTTGCTGCTGAAGTGGTGATTGCTACTACTTGATTCCTCTCCATCTTCTTGGTGAGCTCAGCCAATTGCTTGGTAATCATCTTGTTTTGAGCTAGTAGTGCATCCACATTGTTTAGCTCCATCACTCCTCTAGTGTTGCCTCTTTCAGAAGCATAGAAGTAGTCATTCTCAGCTACAGTCTCAATGACATCTATGGCTTCTTCAATGGTCTTCTTCTTATTCAGAGATCCCCCAGATGAGTGGTCTACTGCCTTCTTTGATTCATAAAAAAGACCTTCATAGAAAATGTGCAGCTGCACCTATTCATTGAACATATCTGGCGGGCATCTTCTTGTCAAGTCTTTAAATCTCTCCCATGCTTCATATAGAGTCTCACCATCTTGCTGTCTGAAAGATTGAACCTCAGCTCTCAACCTGTTGATTCTTTGAGGAGGATAGAATCTCGCCAAGAATTTGTTTACCACATCTTCCTAGGTTGTTAAGCTCTCTTTCAGGAAGGATTCCAGCCATTTAGATGCCTTGTCCTTGAGTGAGAAGAGGAATAGAATTAGTCTGTAGGTGTCAGGATGAACACCATTAGACTTCACAGTGTCACATATCCTTAGGAAGGTGGTTAGATGTTGATTGGGATCTTCTTGAACACTTCCTCCAAATGAACAATTGTTCTGAACAAGGGTGATGAGCTGTGGCTTTAGTTCAAAGTTGTTGGCATGTATGGTTGGCTTTTGGATGCTACTTCCACAGTTTCCTGGGTTTGGATTGATGTAGGATCCTAGAACTCTTCTCTCTTGCCTAGCATGATGCGCTGGACCTTCTCTGCCATGGTTGTGAGCCTCTTCTTCATGATGGTTCTCCATATTCTCATCCATGTCTAGTTCAAATTACTCTTTCTCTTCCTCAGCACCAACTACTCTCTTCCCTCTTGCTTCCCTCCTTAATCTAAGGAAGGTCCTCTCAGGTTCAGAATCAAAGGAAGTTGAAGCCTCGCTTCTTCTACCTGTCATACAACCAACAAGGCAAAAGCAGAAGAGGTAGATGCAGACAGTATTTTCTGCAGAAATATAGTTAGTGTGAGTGATGCAATATATCAAATAGTTAGTGGGTCAATGGACCAAACAGTAAAAAAAATGATATGCAGATAGCACCACAAATGGGTGAGAGGTAAAGGGATGGAAATAACTAAAACTGAAAGTAAATTACTCAGATGGAATTAAATCAAACAAAAGAAAAGTGCTCAATCTAGTTATCCACCAATTTAATCATTGTTGATACAAAAATCAATTCCCGGCAACGGCGCCATAAACTTGATGCACGGAAACTTGTCTCTCAACAGATTTCCCTCGGCAAGTATACCGAATTGTCGTCAAGTAAAAACTCACAATAGAGTGAGGTCAAATCCCACATGGATTGATTGGTCAAGCAACTTTAATTGGAGGAATGTTCTAGTTGAGCTAAGCAGAATTTGATATGAGAATTGCAGGAAATTAAATGGCGGGAAAGTAAATGGCAGAAAATGTAAATGCTGGAAATAAAGAGCTGAATATAAATGATGGAAAGTAAATTGCAGAATCTTAAATGGGGAATGGGGAATTTAACATGAAAGTAAATGGCAGAAACTAAAGAGAATGGGTAAAATCAGAAATGGGGAATCCATTAGGCTTAGGAGATGTTGCATTCTCCGGATCAAGTTCATTCTCATCTCTTCCTCAATCAATGCATTCATTGATCTCCTTGGCAATCTTAAGTGATTGAATTCCAATTCCTTGGTAACTCAATCTCTCAAATCTTGATCAATAGCCAATTCCTTGGTCTAATTGCTCATGAGAAGAGATGAGGTGCGGTCACTGATTATACCACATGTATTTCCAAATCAAAGTATTGGGAGAATTATATGTCACCATATCCGCCTAAACCCCAATTTGGTCCAACATGAGAAATCATTTCTAGCATGATCTCTTCATTCCTCTTCCAAGGTTCAGAAGAGATCCAAGTATGAATAGTTTCTTTTCCAAGACAACTATCCAATTGGATGAAGATTGAAAGCTTTCAAGTAAAATCAAGAGAAAAGAAAGAAGAAAAATAATGAAAACTATTATTGATCCATCAAATTACAAAGAGCTCCCTAACCCAATGAAAGGGGTTTAGTTGTTCATGGCTCTGGGAATGGAAAGCAAAGATGGAGAGTACATTCTGAAGTAAAACTAGAAGTTGCAGAGAAAGTAAAATGATACAGAGAGTAGTCCTCTCAATCCAAAAGCTCTTCTCTAGTTCAAAACTACCCCTATATATACTACTCTTCTGATCTTCCAGTTGGCTCTTCAAGTCTTGGATATGGGCCTCTGGATCTTGAGTTGAAGTAGTTTGGAATTTTCAGTGGGCTCAGCTTTACTTGCAAAGAGAGTGTGAAGTAGGCATTGACTTTGGCTAGGACGTTAATGGCGTTAACGTTAAGTGAAAATGTGGGTTCGAGAGCGTTAGTGACAATCACCTTTTGCACTAACGTTCCTAGCCCAAGATGAGTTACGTTAACTTCAATATTAGTGGCACTAACGTGACCACTAATGTTGCCTCTTGATCCATCGCGAGCGTTATTGGCGTTTACCTTTGCCAATAACGTTGCCCTTGGCCCCTTCTTCCCTACGTTAGAGTTTACGTTAGTGTAGCTAACGTGACTCTTAATGTGGGTATGCCTCAACTTCGAGAGCGTTAGTGACACTTACCTTTGTCACTAACGCTCTAAACACCCTTCTTCCCATGTTAGAGTTCACGTTACTTAGGTTAAAGTGACTTCTAACGTGGTAGTCATAGCCATCTGCAACTTTAGTGACAAAGGTGAGTGTCACTAACGTTGGCTCATCATTCCTTTCCTCCACGTTAGCTTCCACGTTAATGCAATTAACATGACAACTAACGTGGCTAATAGAGGCTTAGTCCAACGTTAGTGACAAAGGTGAGTGTCACTAATGTTGGCTCTTCATTGCTTCTCCCACGTTAGAGTTCACGTTAATGTAGTTAACGTTACTCTTAACGTGGCTAAGTGTGCCCCTCTTCCCAACGTTAGTGGCATTCACTTTTACCACTAACGTTGGAGCTTTACTTTTCTTCCACGTTAACGTAGTTAATGTGGACACTAACGTGGGCTATGATGGCTCACGAAAGCGTTATTGGTGTTCACTTTTCTCGTTAACGTTGTAAGCTAGCCTCCTTTCCACGTTAATGGTCACGTTAGTTGGACTAACATGGCTATTAACGTGGCATCTTCCTTGCTTCCTTTGTCCTGAAATCAAGCAAATAAAGTGCATCAAAGCTAGGTTCTAACCCATGAGATTATGCATCATTCAATTTATCATTCAATTCATGCATAATTCTCATGAAATCATATAAAATTCACAATGTTTGCTAGAATCAAGATGTAAATGATTATTTACCCAAAACTTGCTTATTTCCTAAGAAAGTGCATGAAACTACCCTAAAACCATAAAGAAAAGGTCAGTGAAACTGGCCAAAATGCCCTGGCATCATGGAGCTCTACTGTTCCTCATGAATTAATGTAAAGTACTATTATTTTTCTATTCAACTCAAGCCTATTTCTCATCTAAGATATACAATTGTTCTTCAACCTGATGAATGTGATGATCCATGACACTCATCATCATTCTCACCTATGAACGCGTGCCTGACAACCACTTCCGTTCTACTTGAAATAGCTTGAGTGCATATCTCTTAGCCTCCTGATTCATGACGCATGGTTGCCTTGCCTGACAATCGAGCCTTCCATTCCATGACGCATGGTTGTGCGTAGTGACAGACGCAAAAGGATCAATGGATCCTATTCCAACTTGATCGAGAACCAACAGCTAATTAGCCGTGCGGTGACAGCGCATTTGGACAATTTTCACTGAGAGGACGGGAGGTAGCCATTGACAATGGTGAAACCCAACGTAAGCTTGCCATGGAAGGGAGTATGAATGATTAGAAGAAGGCAACAGGAAAGCAAAGATTCAGAAGTAACAAAGCATCTTCATACGCCTATCTGAAATTCTCACCAATGAATTACATAAGTATCTCTATCCTATTTTATGTTTTATTCATCTTTTAATTATCAATTCTCCATAACCATTTGAATCTGCCTGACTAAGATTTACAAGATGACCATAGCTTGCTTCAAGCCGACAATCTCCGTGGGATCGACCCTTATTCACGTAAGGTTTATTACTTGGACGACCCAGTGCACTTGCTGGTTAGTTGTGCAAAGTTGTGAAAAAGAGTTGAGATTACAATTGTGCGTACCAAGTTGTTGGCGCCATTGATGATCACAATTTCGTGTTTGAGTCTAGTGTGAATTCTTAAGTTTGGTGTCAATTGCATGTCTTTATTCTTCTTGAATTTTTCGAATACATACATTATGTTCTTCATTAATCTTCAAGTTGTTCTTGATGATTTCCTTGCTCTGATCTTTAAATTCTCTTGTTTTGTGTCTTTTGTTGTTTCTCATATGCATTTTCAAATTATTATAGTCATTAGTATACAAACTTCTAAGTTTGGTGTCTTGCATGCATTGTTGATTTAATCTTAGTTTTCCATGATTAGTTGCAATTTGATTATTTCTCATCATTAAAAATTCAAAAAAAAATTTTAATTGTGTCTTTTCAAGTCAATAATACAGAGAATTGAAGATTCAGAACATGTAGCAGAGAAATTACTCAGAAAAAGTTGGGCGTTCAAAATGCCCAGTGAAGAAGGAAAACTGGCGTTTAAACGCCAGCCAGGTACGTTAAACGCCCAAAAAGGTAGTATTTTGGGCGTTAAACGCCAGATGGCACAAGAGGGAAGATTTTATTTTTAATTCAAATCTTTTTCAAATTCTCATAATTTTTCAAAATCAAATTTTTTTTCAAATCATATCTTTTCAAAATCAATTTCTTTCCATTTTTTTATTTTCGAAAATCCTTGCTACAATTAATGATTTAATTCAAAATTTTCAAGTTGTTACTTGCCTATTAAGAAAGGATGAAATTTTAATTTTAGTATCATATCTTTTAAATTTCTTGTTAGCCAAGTCATTAATTTTAAAATCAAATCTTTTTAAATTGTCTTTCAATCATATCCTTTCAATCATATCTTTTTAAAACCATATTTTCTCAATCACATCTTTTTCAAAATAATTTTCAATCATATCTTTTTGATTTCTAATTTCAAAATCTTTTTCAAAATCACTTAACTACTTTCTCAATTTTAATTTTCAAAAACCATCAATCAATTTTTCAAAATTTCTTTTAATTATTCAAAATCTTTTTAAAAGTAATTTCGAAAATTCTTCCCCTCTTCTCACATCCTTCTATTTAAGGGACTAGCACTCCTCTTCAATATGCAATTCGGACTCCCTCTCTCTATAAGTTCGAATTCTCTCCTCTCTACCTCCTCCTTCTATTCTTCTTTTCCTCTGACATCTCAAGGAATTTCTATACTGTGACATAGAGGATTCCATACTTTCTTGTTCTCTTCTCTTTCATATGTGCAGGAACAAAGACAAAGGCATTCTTGTTGAAGCTGATCCTGAACCTAAAAGGACCTTGAAGAGAAAGCTCAGGGAAGCTAAAGCATAACTCTCTGGAGAGGACCTAACAGAAATTTTCAAACAAGAAGAAGCCATGGCAGCCGAAAACAACAACAATGCCAACAATGCAAGGAAGGTGCTTGGTGACTTTACTGCACCTACTCCCGACTTCTATGGGAGAAGTATCTCTATCCCTGCCATTGGAGCAAACAACTTTTTGCTTAAGCCTCAATTAGTTTCTCTCATGCAACAGAATTGCAAGTTTCATGGACTTTCATTAGAAGATCCTCATCAGTTCTTAGCTGAATTCTTGCAAATCTGTGATATTGTTAAGACCAATGAGGTTGACCCCTGAGGTCTATAGACTTATGCTCTTCCCTTTTGCTGTAAGAGACAGAACTAGGACATGGTTGGACTCTCAACCTAAAGAAAGCCTGAAGTCTTGGGAAAAGCTAGTCAATGCCTTCTTGGAAAAGTTCTTTCCACCTCAAAAATTGAGTAAGCTTAGAGTGGAAGTCCAAACCTTCAGGCAGAAGGAAGGTGAATCCCTCTATGAAGCTTAGGAAAGATACAAGCAATTGATCAGAAGGTATCCTTCTGACATGCTTTCGGAATGGAGCATCATAGGTATCTTCTATGATGGTCTGTCTGAACTGTCCAAGATGTCATTGGACAGCTCTGTTGGAGTATCTCTTCATCTGAAGAAGACACCTGCAGAAGCTCAGAAACTCATTGAAATGGTTGCAAATAACCAATTCATGTACACTTCTGAAAGGAATCCTGTGAATAATGGGACAAATAAGAAGAAAGGAGTTCTTGAGATTGATACTCTGAATACCATATTGGCTCAGAATAAAATATTGACTCAGCAAGTCAATATGATTTCTCAGAGTCTGTCTGGAATGCAAGCAGCAATAGGCAGTACCAAAGAAGCTTCATCTGAAGAAGAAGCTTATGATCCTGAGAACCCAGCAATGGAAGAGGTGAATTACATAGGAGAACCCTATGGAAACACCTATAATCCTTCATGGAGAAATCATCCAAATCTCTCATGGAAGGACCAACAGAGGCCTCAACAAGGCTTCAACAACAGTAATGGTGGAAGAAATAAGTTTATCAATAGCAAGCCTTTTCCATCATCTTCTCAGCAACAGATAGAAAATTCTAAGTAGAGCTACTCTGACTTAGCAACTGTAGTCTCTGATCTAATTAAAACCACTCAAAGTTTCATGACTGAAACAAGATCCTCCATTAGAAATTTGGAGGCACAAGTGGGTCAGCTGAGTAAGAAAGTTACTGAACTCCCTCCTAGTACTGTCCCAAGCAATACAAAAGAGAACCCAAAGAGAAAATGCAAGGCCATCACCATAACCCACACGGCCGAATCTGGAGAGGAGGAAGAGACAGTGATTTCCACTGAGGAAGACCTCAATGGACGTCTACTGGCCTCCAAGGAGTTCCCTAATGAGGATCCATGGGAATCTGAGGCTTATACAGAGACAGTTCATACCCTGAGTCGATCTATCCGACCCGGGATGATTGGTGTTCATACCCTGGGTCGAGTTACCTGACCTGGGATGATTGGCGACAAAGCGACCGACCTCTTCAGGTCAGACTACCCGACCTCTTCTAAAGAGCTCGGCCAAATCGACAGGAAAGCCCAATAAAGGGCCCAAATAGAGGAACACGACCCAAATCCAAAAGGCAATCACAGCCTATAGAGATAAAGGCAGTTCCCTTGAAAATAAGCTGACTTCATCCAAAACAGGATAAGATAAGATAAGATAACCAACTTATCTTATCAGAAAGGTCAGCCCACACTACTATAAATACACTGGAGCACCTAGGTATAACTCATACTCTGATTCTACATAAAACCTGCTTAATACCCGTGCTAATTTAAGCATCGGAGTCTCTTGCAGGTACCCCCCACCCTTCGGTGACCAAGGATCAGCAGTGCTGTAAATCCAACAAGTCGGATACAACCGCTCCGGCCGCCATCAGCCAGTCAGACACGTTATCTCCGACCAGTACAGAAGATCTCATCCGAGATCGACCTCCAGTTTAAGGTAACCCTCGGAACATTGGCGCCGTTGCCGGGGAACCTGGAAGTCATCCCAACACCATGGCGGACGGCCATGACAACGACCACGATTCAGATCTAGAAAATAGAACGCCGCACAAAAATGCGGACACCACACTGAAAGACACCCCGGAATCCAACGGAGACAAAAATTCATCAAATCAGGGAGCAATAGAGGCGCTTCAAGATCGCTTGAAACAACTTGAGAAAGAAACCCAACAACAACGAGAAATCGGAAAGGATCTACAAAGAGAGGTACAGTGACATCGAGAATTGGAAGAAAAACTACAGCAATTAGAAGCCGATCTCAAATCGAAAACTCCTCGGACTACTCCTGAGGAAAATTCACGCAAAGAACAAGATCCATTCACCAGGGAAATCATGAAAACCAAAATTCCAAAAGACTTTAAACTCCTGGATATGATTTTGTACGACGGCACGACAGATCCCAACCATTATCTCAGCAATTTCAGAAGCAGAATGTACCTTACCGATGCCTCAGATGCCGTTCGCTGCAAAGCTTTTCCAACAACCCTCACGAAGACAGCGATCATATGGTTCAACAACTTACCTCCAAAGTCCATCGCAAACTTTGACGACCTGGCGAAAAAGTTCCTGGCCAGATTCTCCATCCAGAAGGATAAGGCCAAGCACGCACCCAGTTTACTAGGGATCAAGCAAGGAGATCGGGAGAGTCTCCACAACTACATGGAAAGATTCAACAAAATATGCATGGACATACAAAGTTTACCAACAGAGGCCGCCATCATGGGACTCATCAATGGCCTACGAGAGAGACCTTTTAGCCAATCTATATCAAAGAAGTACCCCACCTCCTTAGACGAAGTACAGGAGTGAGCAAAAAAATACATCAACATGGAGGAGAATGCTCGGCTGGGAGAAACCTCAAAATCCGGGGCCTCCTACCGAGACAAAGACAAGGAATCCAAAAGGAAAGAATATCGACAAGGGGAGAAAATAAAAAAATACCATAATTACACTCCTCTCAGAGTATCCCTGGTCGATGTATATCAAGAGGTCTGCCATACGGAGAAAATTTCCCCAGCACGGCCACTCAAAGGCAAAAAAGGAGGAGGAAACCGAAAGGAATATTATGAATACCACTGAGTTTGAGGGCACTCCACCAACGAGTGCTTCGACTTAAAGAATATCATAGAAATATTGGTGAGAGAAGGGAGATTAGATCACTTTCTGGCTACCCGAGATGATGACCAAAGAAAGAGACGAAGGGACGAAGATGACGGACGAGCTGAGCGATTACCTTGGACAACAGAAAGACACGTCCACATGATACAGGGGGGATTTGCAAGAGGCGGGATCTCCAAATCATCCCAAAAAAGATATCTCAAAGAAATATATCATGTCGAGGGAAAGGAGGAAGCACCCGACATCCCTGCGATAACATTCACTAAAGAGGACGCATCCGGCATCATCTCGGGACACGACGACCCCATGGTCATCACTATCATACTGGCAAATGCCAATCTACACCGCACATTAGTAGACCAAGGGAGTTCTGCCGACATCTTATTCAAAACAGCCTTCGACAAACTCGGCTTAGACAAAAAGGAGCTTAGAGCATACCCGAATAGTCTGTTCGGAATAGGAGATACCCCGGTACAACCACTGGGATACGTATCGCTACACACAACCTTCAGAAAAGGGAACCAATCCAGGACCCTCAAGATAGACTAAATCGTGGTCGACGTAAGTTCATCCTACAATGCCCTAATAGGTCGGACAACACTCAATCAACTCGGCGCAATAGTCTCAACTCCAACTCTATGCATGAAATTCCCAACTACAGAAGGGACAGCCACGGTAAAAGCAGATCAAAAGATGGCATGCCGCTGTTATAACGAAAGTTTAAACCTCAGAGGCAGAGGAAAAGAGTTTCATACAATTGAGCTTGGCAGAGTTCAGCGACGAGAAGAACTCCGTCTGCAGCTGGAAGGCGAGATAGAGAAGGTTCAAATCGGAGACACCTCGGACAAAACAACTAATATTGGAACGATCCTAAGAGGAGACTCAAAAGAATTACTGATACAATTCTTACGCGATAATGTCGATCTCTTCGCATGGAAAGCTGCAGATATGCCAGGTATAGACCCCAAGCTAATGTGCCACAAGTTGGCGGTATATTCGGGATCTCGACCAGTGCAGCAGAAACGAAGAAAACTTGGGCCAGAGCGATCCCAAGCGGTGGAAGAGCAAGTACAGGCACTACTGGAGGCAGGATTTATAAGAGAAGTCAAGTATCCATTATGGCTAGCCAACGTCGTCTTGGTGAAAAAATCAAATGGGAAGTGGCGAATGTGTACCGATTACACCGATCTCAACAAAGACTGCCCAAAAGATCCTTACCCACTCCCAAGTATCGACGCTCTGGTAGATGCTTCCTCCGGATATAGATACCTCTCGTTTATGGACGCATACTCGGGATACAACCAAATCCCCATGTAACCACCAGATCAAGAAAAGACCTCGTTTTTAACACCAAAAGCAAATTACTGCTACATCGTAATGCCTTTCGGTCTCAAGAACGCAGTAGCTACTTATCAAAGGCTGATGAATAAAGTCTTCTCAGACCACATTGGAAAGATCATGGAAGTCTATGTGGACGACATGTTGATAAAGACACAAAGCGAAGATACATTATTGTCCGACCTAGCTCAAGTGTTCGACACCATAAGGAAGCACGACATGCGACTTAATCCGGCAAAATGCACCTTTGCGGTAGAAGCAGGCAAATTCCTAGGTTTCATGCTCACACAAAGAGGAATTGAAGCAAACCCGGATAAATGCCAAGCCATACTCAACATGAAGAGCCCGACCTGTGTCAAAGAAGTGCAGCAACTCAACGGGAGATTGGCCGCCCTATCCAGATTCTTAGTAGGGGCAGCGATAAGATCTCTCCCCTTCTATGCTACTTTAAGGAAGGGAAAACAGTTCGAATGGATGACAGAATGCGAACAAGCCTTCCACGAGTTCAAGGAGTTCTTAGGACGACCGCCTATCTTATCTCGACCACGAGAAGGAAAACTACTCGTACTATATCTCGCAGTAGGAAGCCGGGCAATAACCTCAGCACTAGTCAGAGAAGACGAAAGTGGGCAACAACCCGTCTACCTCATTAGCAAAGCACTACAAGGATCCGAGCTGAACTACCAGAAAATAGAAAAGTTTGCCTATGCTCTCATTCTAACATCTCAACGACTTCGCCCGTACTTCTAGGCTCACACCATTAAGGTTCGAACCAACCAGCCAATAAAAGGAATATTGCAGAAAACAGATTTAGCAGGCAGAATTTTACAATGGGCAGTCGAGTTATCAGAATTCGACCTCCAATATGAAGCTCAGACGGCCATTAAATCACAATACCTAGCCAATTTTATCGCAGAATTCACAGATGCCTTGGAGACCCCCACAGAATGGAATATTTACGTGGACGGTTCTTCAAATAAGACTGGAAGCGGCGCAGGCGTGATAATAGAAAGCAACCAAGGAACCTAAGTTGAGCTCTCCCTCAAGTTCGGATTCCCGGCCTCAAATAACCAGGCGGAATACGAAGCGTTATTAGCCGGTTTGAAGCTGGCTACAGAGGTTGGAGCTAAAAAACTCAACATTTACAGCGATTTACAAGTAGTCACCTCGCAGATAACAGGGAGCTATCAAGCCAAAGATCCCGCCATGAAAAAGTATTTGGATAAAACCAAGGAACAGCTCAGACAACTCGGGGAATATAAAATCTACCACATACCCCGCGAGCAAAATGCCCGAGCTGACGCACTCTCAAAACTAGCCAGCACCAAACCAGGGGGCAACAATAGAAGCCTCATCTAGAAAATGCTACAGAACCCGTCAATATTAGAAGCAGAAAAAATCCTAGCCATCACAAGTGAGGTGATGCACGGAAAACTTGTCTCGCAACAAATTTCCCTTCGGCAAGTATACCGAATTGTCGTCAAGTAAAACTCACAATAGAGTGAGGTCGAATCCCACAGAGATTAACGGATTAAGCAATCAATGGTTAATTGATTATCCTAGTTAGACGAATCATAATGGAGTGATAAGCAACAAGGAAATGTAAATTGACAGAAAAGTAAAGAAAGCAATAAAGTGCAGAAAAGTAAAATGGCAAGAAAAGTAAATGTGAGAACTAAAAATAAAATGAACATTAGCATTGAATCACAATAGAGCTCTCTAACCCAATGTAAAGAGTTAGTTGGTCATTGCTCTACAAAAATAGAAAAGAAAGAAAGTGCAGAAAAGTAAAGATGAAGATTAAAACTGAAATTGAAACTTCAAAATTCATAAATGAAAATTACAACTAAAAGAAAAACTACTACTAAGAAAAGAAAAGAAGAGAAAAGGAAGAAGAGTGGTTGAGGGGAGGGGTCCGAAGACCCACTCCCCTTGGAGTGTGCCAATTCACAGAAGTTCGAATTGGTCTTCACTCTCTCCCCGTTCCTTCAATTTCCAGAATTCCAGAATGCCTTAAATGTAAAAACTAAGGCCTTTATATAGGCTTTCCTAAATTACAAAATGAAAATAAAAGCAAATTACAATAAAATGAAAATTCCTATTCTAGATGCTTCTTGTGGTCTTGATTGGTTGACAATTGTGGGCTTGCTTGATTGAGCTTTGAAGTGGACTTTGAGAGAGAAGTGAGTTAAGTTGAGGCCCAGGTGCTAAAGTTAGTGCTAAAGTTAGCCACACTAACGCTACAAGTGTGGCGTTAGTGCTGAAGTTATTGTGGCTAACGTTGCACTTGCTGCCCAGTTGGTGTTTTTGGGGCTTAAAAGATGCCTCTTGTTTGTGCTCAAATTTCATGTCCACTATAGAGTATTATATCTCGTTGGAAATCTCTGAATGTCAGCTTTCTAACGCAACTGGAATTATCTCAATTGGACCTCTGTAGCTCAAGTTATGCTCCTTTGAAGTGAACATGGTCGCTGGCATATATGCCAACGTTACTGGAAATGTTGATTGCCAATAACGCTAGCGATTTTCATGTTTCTGAAGCTCAAACTTAGTGTCCACCCCATACTATTATATATTGTTGGAAAGCCCTAGATGTCTACTTTCCATTGCCTTTGGAAGGGCATCATTTGGACCTCTACAACTCGAGTTATACTTCTTGGAAGGTGAAGAGGTCAGTTGGCAAAAATACAGGCTGATACCATGTTCATCATTGCACTTTCGGGGCAGATTTTCTCCCTCAAATTTAGTGTCAACCATGTAGTGCCATATATGCTTGGAAAGCTCTGGAATCCTACTTTCCAATGCCATTGGAATCACCTCATTTGAAGTTTTGTTGCTCAGGTTATGCGTGTTTGAAGAAGGCATGGTCAGGCTACCAGGTGGGACTTTTGCCCACGTTAACTACCACGTTAACTAAGGTAACGTGGGAGTTAACGTGGCTCTTTGTGGCTTGTGTTGGCAACGTTAGTGACAATGTTTGGTGTCACTAACGTTGTCGACAACTTCTTCTTCTTCACGTTAACTTCCACGTTAACTAGGTTAACGTGGGAGTTAACGTGGCTTCTTGGGGATATGTGGTTGCTTCCAACGTTAGTGACAATGTTGGGTGTCACTAACGTTGTCGACTACTCTTGCCTCTTCACGTTAGCTTCCACGTTAACCAAGTTAATGTGGGAGTTAATGTGGCATTGTGCACTTAGGCCAACGTTAGTGACAATGTTGAATGTCACTAATGTTTGCTTCCTTTCCCCCTTTTAACGTTAGAGGCCACGTTAACTAAGTTAACGTGGACTCTAACGTGGCCACTTGTTAGCATTGGTCCAACGTTAGTGATAATGTTAAGTGTCACTAACGTTGGCTCCATTTCCTTTCTTCAAAGTTAATGCCACTAACTTTTCCCACTAACGTTGGGGCTTTCCTTCCTTCCACGTTAGTGCCTACGTTAGTGTAACTAACGTAGCCACTAATCGTGGCTCTTCTCTTCTTCTTTTGGCCTGAAGTCAATCAAACAAAGTGCATCAAAGTCTTGCTCTTAATCATGGATCATGCATCATCCAATTTATCATATAATTCATGCAAAATCCTGATGAAATCATGTAAAATGCACAATGTATGCTTGAATCAAGATGTAAGTGAATATCCACCCAAAACTAGCTTATTTTCCAAGAAAATGCATGAAACTACCTTAAAAACAGTAAAGAAAAGGTCAGTGAAACTGGCCAAAATGCCCTGGCATCATGAGGACCAAGGATGGATGACCCCCATAATTAACTACCTCAAAGCAGAGACGCTCCCCACGGAGGAAAAATAGGCGAAAAGATTAAAAAGGGAGACACAGTACTACACTATTATAAACAACATCCTGTACAAAAGAGGGATCCCAATACCACTACTTAAATGCGTGCCGACCAACAACACAAAGGAAGTGTTAGAAGAAGTACACGGCAGCATGTGTGGCAATCATCTCGGAGCACGAGCTCTTGCCAAAAAAGTACTTCGAGCGGGATTTTATTGGCCAACCCTACAAAAGGAAGCTATAGAATTTATAAAGACATGTCCACCATGTCAAAAACACGCCAACTTCCACATCGCCTCGCCAGAAGAGCTCATCAGTGTAACCTCGCCCTGGCCATTTGCAAAATGGGGACTTGATCTTCTCGGACCCTTTCCCCATGGATCAGGACAAGTAAAATTCCTCATAGTCGGAGTAGACTATTTTACAAAATGGATTGAGGCAGAGCCTCTAGCCAGCGCCACCGCTCAAAGAAGTCGGAAATTCCTATACAGGAACATTGTCACGAGGTTCGGGGTTCCATACTCCATAACCACAGACAATGGCACTCAATTCACAGACGCAGGTTTCAGGAGACTAGTAGCCGACTTGAATATAAAGCACCAGTTCACCTCCGTCGAACACCCTCAAGCCAATGGACAGGCCAAAGCTGCCAACAAAGTCATATTGGCAGGGCTAAAATGGAGACTACAAGATGCAAAGGGAGCTTGGGCCGAAGAACTTCCGCAAGTCCTATGGGCATATCGAACGACGCCACACTCCACGACAAATGAGTCACCCTTTCGACTGGCATACGGAGTGGAGGCAATGATCCCAGTAGAAATCGAGGAAGGGTCACCCAGAGTAGTCCAATACAATGAAAAGGCCAACTCTCAACTTTAGAAAGAAGAACTCGAACTACTACCCGAAATTCAGGAAAGAGCTCGGATCAGGGAAGAAGCACTAAAACGTCGAATGGCTTCCAAATATAATCAAAAGGTAGTGCCAAGAAGTTTCACGGAGAACGACCTCATCCTAATCCAAAATGATATTGGAACAACTCGACCAGGAAAAGGAAAGTTGGCAGCAAACTGGAAAGGACCCTACCAAGTTGTAAAAGTACTCGGAAAGGGCTACTACAGACTGTCCGAACTCGATGGACGGGAGCTCCCCAGATTATGGCACGCCTGCAACCTAAGAAGGTACTACAGCTAGAAAAGTAAAAGATCTCACCATTGGATGCACTCTTTTTCGTGAAAAGGTTTTTTAATGAGGCACCAAGTTGAGACTCAAACACTATTCAACATAAAGGGATGAAAAATCCCACATGTACATATTTGCACTTTCCTTTGAATAAATATATATTTTAGATATTCTACAAGATTTCAAGATGCATTAATCTGAAGTATTCATCGTCCGATTATAAAGCAACAGATCGGCAGAAAGTGAAAAAAAAAATAATTTCACTGCACGATCACGATAAAGATAACCATCTGATAAAGGTGAAAACGCGATTCACCCAAAAGACGATCTAAAGATGACAACCACTTTCTACAAATTGGCAAAGATGAACACAGAATAATGTAAGAAGTTATCGAAAGTGATCTAGAAAAGAACCTGACGAGGTCTTACGGATTGCTAACATAATAACTTAAAGACTGGCAGACATTAAGAAGTCGGACCAAGTCAACCCAAGTTATAAGTAAACCCTGGAAAGAGGTCTGGCCAACCCTATTAAAGAGGATTACTTTAACTTAGAAGGGCCTGACATAACAAAGTCAGCCCAAAACTAAAAAGTTATACAGGTAGTCCCTGAAAGAGACCTGACACAGGTCCAAAAAAGAGGACTACAAAAATAACTTAAAGGGGACCGACATAACGAAGTCGGACTCCTACTACTAAAAAGTTATTTGCAAAAATAACTTAAAGGAGACTGATATAACGAAGTCGGACTCCTACTACTAAAAAGTTATTTGCAAAAATAACTTAAAGGAGACTGATATAACGAAGTTGGACTCCTACTACTAAAAAGTTATTTGCAGAAATAACTTAAAAGAGACCGATATAACGAAGTCGGATTCCTACTACTAAAAAGTTATTTGCAAAAATAACTTAAAGGAGACCGATATAACGAAGTCAGACTCCTACTACTAAAAAGTTATCTGCAAAAATAACTGAAAAGAGACCGATATAACGAAGTCAGACTCCTACTACTAAAAAGTTATAAAAGCAATCCCTGAAAGAGATCTGACAAAGATCCAAGAAAGAGGATTACAAAAATAACTTAGAAAATAACGACGTAAAGAAGTCGCCCTACTACAAAGCGAGTTACAAAGGAAACCCCTGAGAAAACCGGAACAGGACTACCAAAACAACATGGAAGACTAACTTGAAGAAATCGATTATAGATCGACAGAAATACGAGCAAGAGCAAAGAAACCGAGAAACAAGTTAGACCCACATAACCACAACCACAAAGGATTCAAGCTACAAAAGTACAAAGCAAATCCTAAAAAGTCGAGTTGCAAGGTTCCAACATTCTCAGAAAACAGAAGAGATACCAAATCAAGCACAAAAAGCATGATATAGTCTACAAAAAGTTATAAAAGCCTTGGAGGCCACCGAAACCTACCTTAAAAAGCTAAGCGAGCTACCTTTTGTTTTTCAAAAATAAAAGTTGCTAGGCAAGCAACAAGAAAGTGTCAGCAGTTAACAAAACATAAAGAGTTTAAAAAGCCCACAAGCCGGGCCAACTATATAAATATCCAGAACGAATGAAGCTAAGGGTCAGAAGACTTTTTAGCAGGAGATGGAGGGCGAGTCTGGAGAAGAACAGCATCCACAGTACCGTCATCTCGGTTTAAGATCTGGCAGTCAGGATTAGAGGCGGGAGGGTCGACCTCGGTAGGAACAACAGAAGTCGACACCTTAGCAGAGGACACAGGGGGAAGTTCGACATTATCATCATCCTCGTCATCAGGGACAATCTTGCCATCCTTGACAACATTATCCAGGCTGAAGAGGGTCAGGTCGGCCTCGGGAGCAATAACCCAAACTTGCTCCTTCAGGTTCTCATAAGCAGCAGTCACGCTGCTAACAAGATGACCTTGAAGTTCAGAATAATCTTCCCGGGCACTCTCCAGCTCCCCCCTCAGGCGCATCACCTCCCGATAGGACGTAACATAACTATCCTTATGCATCATTGCCGTGTCCTCGGCCAACCGCACAGAAGCTGCCAAAGAAAGGGAACTCGCCTTCTCGTTCTCTAGATCTTTTTCCAGCTTGGCCACCTTCACCTCGAGCTCCTCCTTTAGCCCCTTCATCCAGTCGAACTCTTGCTTTGCCTCCTCCATAATTGCTTTGGTGGCATGGAGAGGTAGGTTCTAAGCAGTTCGGTGCAGAGCAGCTCCCATATACGCCATCTTTATGCTGTTTCGGGTCATAAATTCCGAATGATGAAGGATGGACACATCATCCATAGAAAGGGCGCCATAGGGGCCGATTTGCTGATCTACAAATTCAATAGCATTAAAGTCGGGAGCATCGAGGTCGAAGGGCTCAACTGTTTTTTGTTTCTTATTGGGAGGAGCGACAGAAGGAGCAGCAGAAGTTGGAAGAGGGTCAGCCAGACGAACTCGGGGAGTAGGGATCACCTTCCTCATCCCGGGAGAACTCGGTATGGACTGCTTCACACGCACTTGGGAAGATCCCTCCCCGGCCGCCTTAGCCGAGATGTTTTTGGCAGCAGTCGCCTTCTGTGCCCTCTTAAAAGCCTTCATGGATTCATTATTCTTCATCGCCTCTGCAAATAAAACACAACAGTAAGAAATTAAGCTACAAGTTGGAAAGGCATTCACAAGCAATATAAACAGATAACAAAGGAAACGCAAAATACCCAGCTCAGTTTGAAGAAGAGAGGGATTGGTTAAAAATTTCTTTGTATCAAGATAGGGGGATTGACCCCAGTGTTCTTCCAAGACAGTCACAAAAGCTCGCTCAGCCTCATCCAACATTTCCCACATATATCTGGACACTCTCACATCTTTTTGCCATTCCAAGGGAAAGGCGGGCTCATCATTCTCGTCCAGGAAAAAGGGCCGAGCTCCTTCAACAGCTCGGACCTTGAAAAAATAGTTCTTAAAATCGCGAAGCGATTTCTATGAAACTGCCTAAGCTGCGCGCAAAACTCGGAATCAACCAAAGAGACACACATAAGAACCATTGAGTCCACCCAATCGGCCATGCCCTCAGGAACCTGGGAAGACATCTCTACAACGTTATTGCGAGAAGACATGAGGCCAACTAAATCCTACAATAAGAAATCAACTCGACAGACGAACAAACAGGAAAGGAAAACCCCAAGACTCAAACCAAAGCCCTGGGGCATCCTTTGGAGGCAGTAACAAAGCAAGGTTTCAAAGAAAATTCTACAGCTTACGAGCAAAGCAAGGTTTCAAAGAAAATTCTACAGCTTACGTCCCAGCACTCATCAAAGGAGAAAATAAGGTTTCAAAACAAAAACAAAGTAAAAAACACAAAGTCACTACCTTTCTACAGCCTATCAGCCAAAGCATTGTCAAAATCAAAAATGGCCAGCAGAAAATCACCAAAGACGCAAACTTTTTCAGAATCAAGCAAAACCACCATCGAAGGCACAAGCAGAAACAACAACAAACATGCAAAAGCCCCAATTTTTAGATTCTGGCAACAAGAAAAGAAAAAAGATTCACACCAAAAATGAAGAAATTCCATAACACATCAGGTACAGCAAAAGCAGAAAAGATTCAGACTTTCTCTGAGCAAAATTCAAAAAATAGACATATAAAGAAACAGAGGAAGAAAATTGAACCTAGAAAATAAAAAGGAAGCTGAAGAGAAGAAGCACCAGAGCCACCCCTCGAAGCGAAAAACTGTGCAGATAGAAGGAATCTGGAAATCACCCCTCTTCCTCATAAAGCAGTAGCAGAACAGGCGTTGTGGGAAGGAACTACGAAAGAAACAGAAAATGAGAGAGTAAAGGAAGAAGTTATGAAGAAGAGCGAAGAAGAGAAACCGTTTTTTGATTGAGAGATTCAAAATAAAAGCCAAGAGAAAACGGGGCAATTAATACCAATTAATGAAGGTATTAAACGCTCTCACATTCCTAAAAAACAAAGCGCTGATATAAAAGCGCGCGCTTTTAAAGGAAAACGTTCTACATTCAAAAAGAGTCTACAAAAGGAAGAAATTGACAAAATTCTTGAACTCGGTTTCACCAAAGATCGAAGTCAAAGGACTCGACCTCAAAAAAGAAGACTGAGCTCAAGCAGGGGCACTGTTCATACCCTGGGTCGAGTTACCCGACCCGGGATGATTGGCGACAAAGCGACCGACCTCTTCAGGTCAGACTACCTGACCACTTCTAAAGAGCTCGGCCAAATCGACAGGAAAGCCCAATAAAGGGCCCAAATAGAGGAACACGACCCAAATCCAAAAGGCAATCCCAGCCTATAGAGATAAAGGCGGTTCCCTTGAAAATAAGCTGACTTCATCCAAAACAGGATAAGATAAGATAAGATAACTAACTTATCTTATCAGAAAGGTCAGCCCACACTACTATAAATACACTGGAGCACCCAGGTATAACTCATACTCTGATTCTACATAAAACCTGCTTAATACCCGTGCTAACTTAAGCATCGGAGTCTCTTGCAGGTACCCCCCACCCTTCGGTGACCAAGGATCAGCAGTGCTGTAAATCCAACAAGTCGGATACAACCACTCCGGCCGCCATCAACCAGCCGGACACGTTATCTCCGACCAGTACAGAAGATCTCCTCCGAGATCGACCTCCAGTTTCCGGTAACCCTCGGAACAATTGGTGACAAAGCGACCGACCTCTTCAGGTCAGACTATCCGACCTCTTCCTAAAAAAGGTCGGCCAAATCGACAGGAAAGCCCAAAAAAGGGCCCAACTCAAGGAATACGACCCAAATCCAAAGGCAGCCCAAGCCTATAGAGACAAGGGTGGTTCCATTGAAGATAAACTGACCTTGCCAAAAGATAAGATAAGATAAGATAACTAACTTATCTATCTAAGAAGGTCATCCCACACTATTATAAATACAATGTAGCACCCAGGTATAACTCATACTCTGATTCTACTAAAAAACCTGTTTAATACCCATGATAACTTAAGCATCGGAGTCTCTTGTAGGTACCCCCCACCCTCCGGTGACAAAGGATCAGCAGTGCAGCCAGTCCAACAAGTCGGACACGACAGCTTCGGCCGCTACCCCCAGTCGAACACGTCATCTTTGACCAGTACAGCAGATCTCGACCGAGATCGACCTACAGTTTCAGGTAATCCTCGAAACATTGGCACCGTTGCCAGGGACCTGGAAGTCATCCCATCACCATGGTGGACGACCATGACAACGACCATGATTCAGATCTAGAGGATAGAACGCCGCACAAAAACGCGGACGCTACACCAAAAGATACTCCGGACCCTAATGGGGACAAAAACTCATCAAATCCGTTAGAGGTGCTTCAAGATCGTTTAAAGCAACTTGAGAAAGAAGCCCAACACCAGCGAGAAGCAGGAAAGGATCTACAAAGAGAGATAAGGCGACGCCAGGAATCGGAGGATAAACTTCTAAAAATCGAAGCCGATCTTAATGCCAAAACTACTCGATCCACCCCTGAGGACAACTCTCGCAAGGATCAAGATCCATTCACTAGGGAGATCATGAAGACCAAAATCCCAAAAGACTTTAAACTTCCAGATATGACTTTGTACGATGGCACCACAGACCCCAACCATCACCTCAGTAATTTCAGAAGTAGAATGTACCTCACCGACGCCTCAGATGCAGTTCGTTGCAAAGCTTTTCCAACAACCCTTACCAAAATTGCCATCAAATGGTTTGACAACCTACCTCCGAAATCTATCTCAAGCTTTGACGACTTAGCTAAAAAGTTCCTGGCCAGATTTTCAATCCAAAAAGATAAGGCTAAGCACGCCCCTAGTCTCTTAGGAATCAAGCAAGGAGACCGAGAAAGCCTTCGCAACTACATGGAAAGATTCAACAAAACATGCCTAGACATACAAAGCCTACCAACAGAGGCCGCTATCATGGGCCTCATCAACGGCCTACGGGAGGGACCTTTTAGCGAATCTATATCAAAGAAATACCCCACATCTCTGGATGAGGTGCAAGAGCGGACGGAGAAGTACATCAACATGGAAGAAAATTCCTGACTTGGAGAAGCCTCGAGATCCGGTTTCACCTACCGAGATAAAGATAAAGAATCCAAGAGGAAGGAAGATCGAACGGGGGAGAAAATAAAAAAGTATCATAATTACACCCCTCTTCGGGTGTCCCTTGTGAATATTTACAAAGAAGTCTGTAACACAGAAAAGATACCCCCAGCTCGACCACTCAAAGGCAAAAGAGGAGGAGGAAATCGGAACGAATACTGTGAATATCATCGAGTCCAAGGACATTCCACCAATGAATGCTTCGACTTAAAAAATGTCATAGAAAAATTAGTGAGAGAAGGAAAACTTGATCGGTTTCTGGCCACCCCAGATGATGAGCAAAGAAAGAGAAGAAGGGATGAAGATGTCAGACGAGCTGAACGATCACCTCGTACACCAGAAAGACACGTCCACATGATACACGGCGGATTTGAAGGAAGAGGAATCTCCAAATCATCTCGTAAAAGATATTTCAAAGAAGTATATCATGTCGAGGGGAAGGAAGGAGAGCCCGACATCCTTGCAATTACGTTCATCAAAGAAGATGCATCCGGTATCATCTCGGGACACGACGATCCCAAGGTCATCACCATCATACTAGCAAACGCAAATCTCCACCGCACGCTGATAGACCAAGGGAGCTCCACCGACATCTTATTTAAAACGGCCTTTGACAAGCTTGGTTTAGTAGAAAAGTAGCTTAGAGCATATCCAAACAGCCTGTTCGAACTGGGAGACACCCCAGTGCAACCACTTGGTTACATCTCGCTACACACAATGTTCGGAAGAGGAAACTAATCCGAACACTCAAAATAGACTACATAGTGGTCGACGTGAGTTCAGCTTACAACGCCTTAATAGGTCGGTGATGCCAGGGCATTTTGGCCAGTTTCACTAACCTTTTTTTTACTATTCTAGGGTAGTTTCATGCATTTTCTTAGGAAATAAGCAAGTTTTGGGTAGAATTTCACTTACATCTTGATTCAAGCAAACATTGTGAATTTTATATGATTTCATGAGAATTATGCATGAATTTAATGACAAATTGGATTATGCATGACTCATAACTTGGATTAGAGCTTTGATGCACTTTATTTGCTTGATTTCAGGATAAAGGAAGCAAGGAAAAGCCACGTTAGTAGCCACGTTAGTCTAACTAACGTGACCACTAACGTGGAATGGGAGCTAGCTTGCAACGTTAATGAGAAAAGTGATCGCCAATAACGTCTTCGAAGCCATCATAGCCCACGTTAATTACCATGTTAACTACATTAACGTGGTAGTTAACGTGGAGGAAAAAGAAGCTCCAAGCGTTAGTGGTAAAAGTGAGTGCCACTAATGCTCCAAAAGGGCAATTGGCCACGTTAAGAGTCACGTTAACTCAGTTAACATGAACTCTAACGTGGAAGGAACGAGGAATCGCCAACATTAGTGACACTCACCTTTGTCACTAACGTTGGACTAAGCCACTATGAGCCACGTTAGTTACCACGTTAATGTAACGTTGGACTAAGCCACTATGAGCCACGTTAGTTACCACGTTAATTACATTAACGTGGAAGATAACGTGGAGGAAAGGGATGATGAGCCAACGTTAGTGACACTCACCTTTGTCACTAACATTGGAGATGACAAACAACACCACGTTAGTGGTCACATTAATGTAATTAACGTGAGACACTAACGTGGGAAAGGGGCGTTTTGGAGCGTTAGTGAAAAAGGTAGGTGTCACTAACGCTCTCGAAGATTTGGCAAGCCTACGTTAAAGGTCACGTTAACTATACTAACGTGAACTCTAACGTAAGAAGAAAGGGGTACTCTCAACGTTATTGGGAAAGGTAAACCCCAGTAACGTTTGTGAAGGGCCAAGAGGCAACGTTAGTAGTCACGTTAGTGCCACTAACGTTGAAGTTAACGTGGACCATTTTGGGTTAGGAACGTTAGTGAAAAAGGTGATTGTCACTAACGTTCTCGACCCCATATTTTCACTTAACGTTAACACCACTAAGGCCCTAAGCTAAATTCCATACCTACTGCACACTTTCTCTGCAAGTGAAGCTGAGCCCACTAAAGATGATAACTGCTTCAACTCAAGATCCAAAGGCCCATATCCAAGACTTGAAGAGCCAACTAGAAGATCAGAAGAGTAGTATAAATAGGAGTAGTTTTGAACTAGAGAAAAGCTTTTGGGATTGAGAGGACTACTCTCTGTATAATTTTACTTTCTCTGCAACTTCTAGTTTTACTTTCAGAATGCATTCTCCATCTTTGTTTTCCATTCCCAGAGCCATGAACAACTAAACCCCTTTCATTGGGTTAGGGAGCTCTGTTGTAATTTGATGGATCAATAATAGTTTTCATTATTCTTCTTCTTTCTTTTCTCTTGATTTTACTAGAAAGCTTTCAATCTTCATCCAATTGGGTAGTTGTCTTGGAAAAGAAGCTATTCATACTTGGATCTCTTTGGAACCTTGGAAAAGAAGCTATTCATACTTTATTTCCAGCATTTACAATTTCTGCCATTTACTTTCCCGCCATTTAATTTCCTGCAATTCTCAAATCAAACTCTGCTTAGCTCAACTAGAACATTCCTCCAATTAAAGTTGCTTGACCAATCAATCCCCGTGGGATTTGACCTCACTCTATTGTGAGTTTTTACTTGACGACAATTCGGTATACTTGCCGAGGGAAATCTGTTGAGAGACAAGTTTCCGTGCATCAAGTTTATGGCGCTGTTGCCAGGGATTGATTTTGCATCAACAATGATTAAATTGGTGGATAACTAGATTGAGCAGTCTTTTTTCTTTTGTTTGATTTAATTTCATTTGAGTAATTTACTTTCAGTCTTAGTTATTTCCTTCCCTTTACCCCTTACCCGTTTGTGGTGTTATCCGCATCTTTTTTACTATTTAGTTCATTGACCCACTAACTGTTTGATATATTGCATCACTCACACTAACAGCATTTCTGCAGAAAACACTGTCTGCATCTATCTTTCTTGCTTGTGACTTGTGGGTTGTATGACAGGTAGAAGAATCAGGGCTTCAACTTCCTTTGATTCTGAACCTGAGAGGACCTTCCTTAGATTGAGGAGGGAAGCAAGAGGAAAGAGAGTCGTTAGTGCTAAGGAAGAGGAGCAGTATTTTGAACCAGACATGGATGAGAATATGGAAAACCATCATGAAGAAGTGGCTCACAACCATGGTAGAGAAGGCCCAGTGCATCATGCTGGGCAAGAGAGAAGAGTTCTGGGATCTTACATCAATCCTAACCCAGAAAACTGTGGAAGTAGCATCCAAAAGCCAACTATACATGCCAACAACTTTGAACTAAAGCCACAGCTCATCACCCTTGTTCAAAACAACTGTTCATTTAGAGGAAGTGTTCAAGAAGATCCCAATCAACATCTAACCACCTTCCTGAGGATATGTGATATTGTGAAGTCTAATGGTGTTCATCCTGACACCTACAAACTGCTTCTATTCCCCTTCTCACTCAAGGACAAGGCATCTAAATGGCTGGAATCCTTCCTGAAGGAGAGCTTAACAACTTGGGAAGATGTGGTGAACAAGTTCTTGGCGAGATTCTATCCTCCTCATAGAATCAACAGGTTGAGAGCTGAAGTTCAAACTTTCAGGCAACAGGATGGTGAGACTCTCTACGAAGCATGGGAGAGATTTAAAGACTTGACAAGAAGGTGCCCGCCAGATATGTTTAATGAATGGGTGCAGTTACACATTTTCTATGAAGGTCTTTCTTATGAATCATAGAAGGCAGTAGACCACTCATCCGGGGGATCTCTAAATAAGAAGAAGACCATTGAAGAAGCCACAGATGTCATTAAGACTGTACCTGAGAATGACTACTTCTATGCTTCTGAAAAAGGCAACACTAAAGGAGTGATGGAGCTAAACAACGTGGATGCACTGCTAGCTCAAAACAAAATGATCACCAAGCAGCTGGCTGACCTTACCAAAAAGATGGAGAGGAATCAAGTAGCAGTAATCACCACCTCAATAGCAGCTCAAGAAGGAGTGAATGAAGAAGTAGAGGGTGATCAGGAACAAGCCAACTACATTGGAAATCCACCTAGGCAGAACCATAACCCATACTCCAAAACCTATAATCCAGGTTGGAGGAACCACCCAAACTTTGGGTGGGGAAATCAGCAAGATCAAAGCCAAGATCAGAGACGTCACAACCCCAACAACAATGTGGCTCACCAACATTCCACACAGAGATCATATCAGCACCCACCTAACAACACACCTCAACACTCATATCAAAACCAAAATGGTCATTCTTATCCATCCAACCCCAACCCACCATCATCCGAAGACAGACTCTCAAGGATTGAGACTCTACTTGAAGTCATATGTAAAGAAGTCCAGGACAGTAAAGTATTCCGAGAGGAAGTGCGGTCCAATATGCAGAATCAAGATGCTGCCATCAAGAAACTTGAGACACAAATTGGCTACCTATTTAAGCAAATTCCCAGTCATAACCTGTGCAGCAACACTGATCCAAATCCAAGAGAGGAATGTCTGGCTATCACCCTCAGAAGTGGGAAGGAATTGAAGGAAATTTCCAAGAATTCACAAGAGAAGAACTCAAATGAAAAGGAAAAGGAGCGAGATGAAGTCCAAATTCCCATTCCTAGTTCATAGCAAAAAGGAGAAATACTGAATCCAGACGTCCCAAAAGTTCCATACCCTCAGCAATTAAAGAAGAAGGGGGACGGCAACCAGTTCTTAAGATTTTTGGAAATCTTCAAGAAACTACAAATCAACATACCCTTTGCTGAAGCAATAGAGCAAATGCCGCTCTATGCCAAGTTCTTAAAGGAATTAATGACTAAGAAGAGAAGCTGGAAGAGCAATGAGACCGTGATACTAACCGAAGAATGTAGTACCATCATTCAGCACAAACTACCCCAGAAATTGAAGGACCCTAGGAGTTTCCAGATCCCTTGCATTATAGGAGAAATCACAGTAGAAAAGGCTCTGTGTGACTTAGGAGCCAGCATAAATCTGATGTCAGTAGCTATGATGAGAAAAATGAGGATTGAGGAGGCTAAGCCAACAAAAATGGCCCTACAACTAGCAGACCGATCATTCAAGTTTCCTCATGGCATAGTAGAAGAGTAAAGGTAGAAGGTAGGAGATTTCATCTTCCCAGCAAATTTTGTAGTACTGGACATGTGAGATTACACAATGAAAAGATGACATTCAATGTGTTCAAGGTCATGAGTTACCCACCAGAACCATTGGGAGAATGTATGAGGTTGGATTCACTGGAAGATGCAGTACAGGAGATTTTTGAAGAAGAAGAACTTGAAGGGTTAACAGAGGAGGAATCAACATCTAGCGAAGAGGCTGCAACAGCAGAGATTCATATACAGGGTACACCAAAGGAAGAGAATGAAAAGATAGAAGCACCCAAACTTGAACTCAAAGCTCTGCCACCCACTCTCAAATATGCATACTTAGGAGAGAGTGAAAGTTACCCAGTGATCATAAACTCATCCCTCAGCCGAGATCAAAAGGATGAATTACTCCAAGTATTGCGAAAGCATAAGGATGCCATTGGATGGACCCTCGCTGACCTGAAAGGAATCAGTTCGGCCATATGCATGCATAAGATACTGTTGGAAGATGATGCCAAACCATCCATTCAACCCCAGAGGAGGCTGAATCCAGTCATGAAGGAAGTGGTACAGAAAGAGGTTATGAAGTTATGGCAGGGAGGGGTAATCTACCCGATCTCTGACAGCCCATGGGTCAGCCCCGTGCAAGTTGTCCCAAAAAAGAGAGGAATCACTGTAGTCCCCAATGAGAAGAATGAACTAATCCCTACAAGGACCGTCACAGGATGATGGATGTGCATAGACTACAGGAAACTCAATGAAGCTACAAGAAAAGATCATTTCCCCCTTCCTTTCATGGATCAGATATTGGAAAGACTTGCAGGACACGCATATTACTGTTGTCTCGATGGTTATTAAGGATATAACCAAATAGTGGTTGATACGAGAGACCTAGAGAAAACCTCATTCACTTTCCCATATGGATTGTTTGCCTACAGGCGCATGCCATTTGGGCTATGTAATGCACCTGCAACTTTCCAACGCTGCATGCTCTCCATTTTCTCAGATATGATAGAAAAATTTATTGAAGTCTTTATGGATGACTTTTCGGTATTCGGAGATTCCTTCACTTATTGCCTAAATCACTTGGCCCTGGTATTAAAAAGATGTCAAGAGACTAACTTGGTCTTGAACTAGGAGAAATGTCACTTTATGGTGACAGGGGGAATAGTTCTTGGCCATAAGGTTTCTAACCAAGGTGGTGCGCAGAAATTGTGATTACACTTTGATTATGTAAAATTTATCGCTCTTTCTTTCCCTGGTAATGGCGCCAAAAACATGATGCCAATACCATGGTTTACAACTTCGCACAACTAACCAGCAAGTGCACTAGGTCGTCCAAGTAATACCTTACGTGAGTAAGGGTCGAATCCCACGGAGATTGTTGGTATGAAGCAAGCTATGGTCACCTTGTAAATCTCAGTCAGGCGGATATAAAATAGTAATGGGGTTTTCGAAAATAATTAATAAAGTAGTGATAGAAATACTTATGTAAATCATTGGTGAGAATTTCAGATAAGCGAATAGAAATGCTTTCGTTCCTCTGAACCTCTGCTTTCCTGCTATCTTCATCCAATTAGTCTTACTCCTTTCCATGGCTGGCTTTATGTAATGCATCACCATTGTCAATGGCTACTTTCGGTCTTCTCTTGAGAAAATGATCCAAATGCCCTGTCACGGCACGGCTAATCGTCTGGAGGCATCACCCTTGTCAATGGTTACATCCTATCCTCTCAGTGAACATGGTCAACGCACCCTGTCACGGCACGGCTATTCATCTGTCAGTTCTCGATCATACGGGAATAGGATTTACTATCCTTTTGCGTCTGTCACTACGCCCAGCAATCGCGAGTTTGAAGCTCGTCACAGTCATTCAATCATTGAATCTTACGAAGATTCTGGAATGCCGCCATCAATCTAGCTTATACCACGAAGATTCTGGTTAAGAGATCTAAGAGACACTCATTCAATCGAAAGTAGAACGGAAGTGGTTGTCAGGCACGCGTTCATGGGGAATGATGATGATTGTCACGTTCATCACATTCAGGTTGAAGTGCGAATGAATGTCTTAGAAGCGAAATAAGATGAATTGAATAGAAAACAGTAGTACTTTGCATTAATCTTTGAGGAACAGCAGAGCTCCACACCTTAATCTATGGAGTGTAGATACTCTACCGTTAAAAATACATAAGTGAAAGGTCCAGGCACGGCCGAATGGCCAGCACCTCTGATCTAAGAACCAGGCGTCCAAAGATGTCTAATACAATAGTAAAAGGTCCTATTTATAATAAATTAGTCACTAGGGTTTACAGAAATAAGTAATTGATGCATAAATCCACTTCCGGGGCCCACTTAGTGTGTTCTTGGGCTGAGCTTGAGTGTTGTACATGTAGAGGTCCTTCTTAGAGTTGAACGCCAGCATTTGTGCCAGTTTGGGTGTTCAACTCTGGTTTTGGATCCTTTTCTGGCGCTGGACGCCAGAATTGGGCAGAGAGCTGGCGTTGAACGCCAGTTTGCATCGTCTAAACTTGGGTAAAGTATGAACTATTATATATTTCTGGAAAGCCCTGGATGTCTACGTTCCAACGCAATTGAAAGCGAATGGTTAGGGACAGCTCGGTTTAGCCGCTTAGACCAGGATTTTATTCCTTTAGGCCCTCCTATCCACTGATGCTCAAAGCCTTGGAATCCTTTTTATTTGCCCTTTCCTTTTGGTTTTAAGGATTATTGGCTTTTTGCTCTTGCCTCTTGGTTTTAAGAGCTTTTGGCTTTTTCTGCTTGCTTTTTTTTTTCTAATTTTTTTTCGCCTATTTTATTTTTTTTTCTGCAAGCTTTGTTCTTTGCTGCTTTTTCTTGCTTCAAGAATCATTTTTATGATTTTTCAGATTATCAAATAACATGTCTCCTAGTCATCATTCTTTCAAGAGCCAACATATTTAACATTCTTAAACAACAACTTCAAAAGACATATGCACTGTTCAAGCATACATTCAGAAAACAAGAAGCATTGTCACCACATCAATATAATTAACTAAGTTCAAGGATAAATTCGAAACTCATGTACTTCTTGTTCTTTTGAATTAAAACATTTTTCATTTAAGAGAGGTGATGGATTCATAGGAAATTCATAACTTTAAGACGAAGTTACTAACTACTAATGATCATGTAATGAAGACACAAAT
>NC_029794.2:71443158-71534620 GCF_000816755.2 Arachis ipaensis | reverse complement strand
TCTTAGTTGAACCGGCTTGCCTTTGGAGTCAATCTTCCATTGAGCTCCTTCTACACATATGTCCATAAGGACTTGGTCCATGTTTAGGGGTGTGCGTTCTCTTCCATGTTTGGCAAGTTGAACGCCAACCTCACATTTTCTGGACTAAAATCTAAGTATTTCTCCCGAACCATTGTAACATAGTTCTTTAGATCCGGGTTCTTACTATATAGGGAAGGGAGGGGGGTTAAGGTTCGGCCATTTAGGGTGGGTTTGGGTGGGAAATTGGTTTTGAATTTTGAAGGTAGGTGGAGTTTATGAGGTAGGTTTATGGGGAAGAGTGGATGGATGTGAGTGGGGAAGAGGTGATGGGGAAGAGGGATTGAGGTGATTGGTGAAGGGTTTTGGGGAAGAGTGTTTATGGGATTGTGTGAAAGAGGGGTGAGAAGAAGTGAGTGGAGGTAGGTGGGGATCCTGTGAGGTCCACAGATCCTGAGATGATCCTGTGGGGTCCACATATCCTGAGATGATCCTGTGGGATCCACAGATCCTGAGGTGTTCAAGGAATTACAACCTTGCACCAAATTAGGCATGTAAAATGCCCTTGCACACAACTCTGGGCGTTCAGCGCCAGGTTGGTGCCCATTTTGGGCGTTCAACGCCCATTTACTGGCCATTTCTGCCGTTGAACGCCAGAACCATGCTTGTTCTGGGCGTTCAGCGCCAGCTCCTCTCTAGGGTGCATTTCTGGCGTTCAGCGCCCAGATGATGCCCATTTTGGGCGTTCAGCGCCCAGACACTGCCCATTTTGGGCGTTCAGCGCCAGAACCATGCTCTGTTCTGGCGTTGAACGCCAGGCAGATGCTTCCTCCAGGGTGTGATTTTTCTTCTGCTGTTTTTGATTCCGTTTTCAATTTTTATATTTATTTTGTGACTCCACATGATCATGAACCTATAAAGACATATAACTAAGAAAAATATTGTTAGATAAATAAAAATTGGGTTGCCTCCCAACAAGCGCTTCTTTAATGTCAATAGCTTGACAGTGGGCTCTCATGGAGCCTCACAGATGTTCAGAGCATTGTTGAGACTCTCTAACACCAAACTTAGAATTTGGATATAGGAGTTCAACACCAAACTTAGAGTTTGACTGTGGTGGCTTTGTTTGACTCTGCTTTGAGAGAAGCTTTTTCTGCATCCTTTCCATGGATGCAGAGAGAGATCCTTGAGTTGTAAACACAAGGTTGTCCTCATTCACTTGAAGGATTAATTCTCCTCTGTCCACATCAATCACAGCTCTTGCTGTGGCTAGGAAAGGTCTTCCTAGGATGATGGATTCATCCTCTTCCTTTCCAGTATCCAGGACTATGAAATCAGCAGGGATGTGAAGGCTTTCATCCTTTACTAACACGTCCTCTACTTGTCCATAAGCCTGTTTTCTTGAATTGTCTGCCATCTCTAATGAGATTTTAGCAACTTGCACCCCATAGATTCCCAATTTCTCTATTACAGAGAGGGGCTTGAGGTTTATTCCTGAACCAAGGTCAAACAGAGCCTTAAAGATCATGGTGCCTATGGTACAAGGTATTATGAACTTTCCAGGATCCTGTTTCTTCTGAGGCAATGTCAGTTGATCCAGATCACTTAGTTCATTGGTGAACAAGGGAGGTTCATTTCCCAAGTTTCAATACCAAATAATTTGGCATTTAGATTCATGATTGCACCAAGAAACTTGGCAGCTTGCTCTTCAGTAACATCCTCATTTTCTTCAGAAGAGGAATACTCATCAGAGCTCATGAATGGCATAAGGAGGTTCAATGGAATCTCTATGGTCTCTATATGAGCCTCAGAGTCCTTTGGTTCCTCAGAGGGAAGCTCCTTATTGACACATGCAAATGCAAAGATCAAACAAGAAGACTTACCAAGAACAACTTGAAGATCATGAAGAACACTTATGAATGCATGAATTTTCGAAAAATGCAGGATGAATATGCAATTGACACCAAACTTATAACATGACTCAAACTCAAACAAGAAACACAAAATATTTTTTATTTTTATGATTTTATGATTTTTTTTTGTATTTTCTTTTAATTTTTTCGAAAATCATTTTCAAAAAGAAAAATAAGGATTCCAAAATTTTTAATATAAATTCCAGGAATCTTGCCATGTTAGTCTAAAGCTCCAATCTGAGGGTTAGACAAGGCATAATAGCCAGTCAAGCTTTAGCAGAACTTTACATTCAACAGCCAATTTGCTAAGAAAGATAAAGAAGCTCTTCTCTTGAGTCCAAAAGAATTGAGGCATGGCTTTACAGCCAACCAGGCTTCATCATGCTTCATGAAACAGTAGAATTCATTCTTAAAAATTCTGAAGAAAAATATATTTTTGAAAACATTTTTTTTTCGAAAACAGATGAGAAAATTTTTGAAAGATTTTTGAAAAATTTTTGAAAAGAAAACAAAAAGAAAATTACCTAATCTGAGCAACAAGATGAACCGTCAGTTGTCCAAACTCGAACAATCCCCGGCAACGGCGCCAAAAACTTGGTGCGCAGAAATTGTGATTACACTTTGATTATGTAAAATTTATCGCTCTTTCTTTCCCTGGTAATGGCGCCAAGAACATGATGCCAATACCATGGTTCACAACTTCGCACAACTAACCAGCAAGTGCACTGGGTCGAATCCCACGGAGATTGTTGGTATGAAGCAAGCTATGGTCACCTTGTAAATCTCAGTCAGGCGGATATAAAATAGTAATGGGGTTTTCAAAAATAATTAATAAAATAGTGATAGAAATACTTATGTAAATCGTTAGTGAGAATTTCAGATAAGCGAATAGAGATGCTTTCGTTCCTCTTAACCTCTGCTTTCCTGCTATCTTCATCCAATCAGTCTTACTCCTTTCCATGGCTGGCTTTATGTAATGCATCACCATTGTCAATGGCTACTTTCGGTCTTCTCTCGGAAAAATGATCCAAATGCCCTGTCACGGCACGACTAATCGTCTGGAGGCATCACCCTTGTCAATGGTTACATCCTATCCTCTCAGTGAACATGTTCAACGCACCCTGTCACGGCACGGCTATTCATCTGTCGGTTCTCGATCATACTGGAATAGGATTTACTATCCTTTTGCATCTGTCACTACGCCCAGCAATCACGAGTTGAAGCTCGTCACAGTCATTCAATCATTGAATCCTACTCGGAATACCACAGACAAGGTTATAAATCCACTTTCGGGGCCCACTTGGTGTGTGCTTGGGCTGAGCTTGAGTGTTGCACGTGTAGAGGTCCTTCTTGGAGTTTAACGCCAGCATTTGTGCCAGTTTGGGCGTTCAACTCTGGTTTTGGATCCTTTTCTGGCGCTGGACGCCAGAATTGGGCAGAGAGCTGGCGTTGAACGCCAGTTTGCGTCGTCTAAACTTGGGCAAAGTATGGACTATTATATATTGTGGGAAATCCCTGGATGTCTAATTTCCAACGCAATTGGAAGCGCGCCATTTCGAGTTCTGTAGCTCCAGAAAATCCACTTTGAGTGCAGGGAGGTCAGAATCCAACAGCATCAGCAGTCCTTCTTCAACCTCTGAATCTGATTTTTGGTCAAGTCCCTCAATTTCAGTCAGAAAACACCTGAAATCACAGAAAAACACACAAACTCATAGTAAAGTCTAGAAATGTGAATTTAATATAATAACTAATGAAAACGTCCCTAAAAGTAACTAGATCCTACTAAAAACATACTAAAAACAATGCCAAAAAGCGTATAAATTATCCGCTCATCACAAGGCATTGAGGTAGATAGAGCTAAGGTGGAACTCATTGAAAACTTACCCCCACCAAGTGATGTCAAGGCAATTAGGAGCTTTTTAGGGCATGCCGACTTTTACAGAAGGTTTATTAAAGATTTTTCAAAGATAGCCAAGCCCTTAAGCAATCTCCTTGTATCTGATGCACCATTTGTCTTTGATGAAAAATGCATGCTAGCATTCGAAAACTTGAAAAAGAGGCTGTCCTATGCCCCTATCATTTTCCCACCTGATTGGAACTTACTATTTGAACTGATGTGTGATGCATCTGATTTTGCAGTAGGGGCAGTGTTAGGGCAGAGGAAAGATAACTTAGTCCATGTGATATACTATGCCAGCAAAGTCCTCAATGACACTCAAAGAAATTACACCACCACTGAAAAGGAGTTGCTGGCAATAGTTTTTGCATTTGACAAGTTTAGATCATACCTCATTGGTGCCAAAGTGATTGTTTTCACAGACCACACAGCACTTAAATACTTGTTTGCCAAGCAGGAGTCAAAACCAAGACTGATAAGGTGGATCTTATTGTTGCAGGAATTCAATATTGAGATTAGAGACAAGAAAGGTGTGGAGAACAAGGTAGCCAATCACCTATCCAGGATCCCTCATGACAAAGGTGGAACACATGATACAAGTGTAAATGAATGTTTCCCAGATGAGCAGTTAATGACGGTTCACAAAGCACCCTGGTTTGCAAACATTGCCAATTTCAAGGCAACTGGGGCTTTACCTCCAGAGATCAACAAACATCACAAGAGAAAGCTCATCAATGACGCAAAGTATTTTGTTTGGGATGAACCATATCTCTTCAAGAAGTGTTCAGATGGAATCCTGAGAAGATGTGTTTCAGAAGAATAGGGACGAGAAGTCTTGTGGAACTGCCACGACTTGTGCTATGGAGGCCATTTTAGAGGGGATAGAACTGCAGCCAAGGTGTTACAAAGCAGATTCTTTTGGCCTACCCTTTTCAAGGATGCCAAAGAACTAGTAAAGAACTGCAATGAATGTCAAAGAGCTGGAAACTTACCCAAAAGAAATGAGATGCCACAGAATTTCATCTTAGAACTGGAACTATTTGATGTGTGGGGAATCGATTTCATGGGACCATTCCAACCTCATATGCAAACAAGTACATCTTGGTAGTAGTGGATTACGTTTCCAAGTGGGTAGAGGCTATTGCAACCCCAACGAATGACAACAAGGTAGTCATGAACTTCCTCAGAAAGAACATCTTTAGCCAGTTCGGAGTCCCCCGAGCACTCATCAGTGATGGAGGGAGCAATTTTTGTAACGGACCGCTAGAAGCGCTCCTCCTACGATACGGGGTGAAACACAAGATTGCCACGCCTTACCACCCCCAAACAAGTGGGCAAACTGAGATATCTAACAGAGAGCTAAAAAGGATTCTGGAAAAGACTGTAGGAGCATCAAGAAATGATTGGTCAAAGAAGCTGGATGATGCTCTTTGGGCATACAGAACGGTATTCAAAACACCAATCGGGATGTCCCCATATCAACTGGTGTATGGAAAAGCTTGTTGATGAGCGGATAATTTATACGCTTTTTGGCATTGTTTTTAGTATATTTTAGTTAGTTTTTATTATGTTTTTATTAGTTTTTAAATAAAAATCACTCTTCTAGACTTTACTATGAGTTTGTGTGTTTTTCTGTGATTTCAGGTATTTTCTGGCTGAAATTGAGGGACCTGAGCAAAAATCTGATTCAGAGGCTGAAAAAGGACTGCAGATGCTATTGGATTCTGACCTCCCTGCACTCGAAGTGGATTTTTTAGAGCTACAGAAGCCCAATTGGCACGCTCTCAATTGTGTTGGAAAGTAGACATCCTGGGCTTTTTAGCAATATATAATAGTCCATACTTTGCCTGAGATTTGATGGCCTAAACAGGCGTTCCAAATCAGCTCAAGAATTATGGCGTTTAACTCCAAAACTGGCACAAAAGCTGGAGTTAAACGCCCAAACTGGTTCACCTATGAACATGTGCCTGACAACCACCTCTGTTCTATTAGCAATGGCTTGAATGCGTATCTCTTGGGTTTTTAATCTAAGATTGGAACTTTCATGGTATAGGCTAGAATTATTGGCAGCCATTCCTGAGATCCGGAACGTCTAAACCTTATCTGTGATATTATGAGTAGGATCTGGGAAGGGATGACTGTGACGAGCTTCAAACTCGTGATTGTTGGGCGTGTGACAGACGCAAAAGGATTAATCGATCCTATTCCAACATGATCGAGAACCGATAGATGATTAGCCGTGCGGTAATAGCGCATTTGGAACATTTTCACTGAGAGGATGGGAAGTAGCCATTGACAACGATGATGCCCAACATAAATCTTGCCATGGAAAGGAGTATGAATGATTGGAAGAAGGCAATAGGAAAGCAGAGGTTCAGGAAGAACAAAGCATCTTCATACGCTTATCTGAAATTCTTACCAATGAATTTCATAAGTATCTCTATCTTATTTTATGTTTTATTTATCTTTTAATTATCAATTCTCCATCACCATCTGAATTAGCCTGACTGAGATTTACAAGGTGACCATAGCTTGCTTCAAGCCGACAGTCTCCGTGGGATCGACCCTTACTCACGTAAGGTTTATTACTTGGACGACCCAGTGCACTTGCTGGTTAGTTGTGTGGAATTGTGGCAAAGTGTGATTCACGTTTAAGAGCTCTAAGTCCTTTGGCGCCATTGTTGATGATCACAATTTTGTGCACCAAGTTTTTGGCGCCGTTGCCGGGGATTGTTCGAGTTTGGACAACTGACGGTTCATCTTGTTGCTTAGATTATGTACTTTTCTTTTTATTTTTTAGAATTTTTGAGAATGAATTCTAGAGTTTCAAGGTGATGCTCTTATCATCACAAAAGCTGATTGATTCTCATCATTTTAGCTGCTGAATGTAATGCCCTGCTGAAGCTTGGCCAACCATGTCTAATCTTTTTAGACTGAAGCTTTAGACTAACATTGCATGATTCCTGCAATTCTTGTTAAATTTTTTTATTCTCTTTATTTTCTTTTCCATATAAGTTTCAAAAATCACAAAAAAATTATAAAACCATAAAAACCAAAAATATTTTATGTTTCTTGTTTGAGTCTAGTGTCAATTTTTAAGTTTGGTGTCAATTGCATGACTTTCTTCTTCTTGCATTTTTCGAATTTATACATATTGTTCTTCATTGATCTTCAAGTTGTTCTTGATGATTTCATTGCTCTGATCTTTAAATTCTCTTGTTTTGTGTGTTTTGTTGTTTCTCATATGCATTCTCAATTTGTTAGTGTCTCTTATATGAAAATTTTTAAGTTTGGTGTCCTGCATGCATTGTTTATTTGATCTTAGTTGCATTTTTTATTGTTGTTTCTCATCATCAAAAATTCAAAAATATTTTAAAAAATGTGTCTTTTCAAGTCAATAATACAGAGAATTGAAGATTCAGAACATTCACCAGAGGAATCAAACAGAAAAAGCTGGGCGTTCAAAACGCCCAGTGAAGAAGGAAAACTGGCGTTTAAACGCCAGCCAGGGTACCTGGCTGGGCGTTTAACGCCCAAAAAGGTAGCATTTTGGGCGTTAAACGCCAGAATGGATGCCATTCTGGGCGTTTAACGCCAGAAGGACACAAGAGGGAAGATTTTGCTTTTAATTCAAATTTTTTTTAAATTTTCATAATTTTTCAAAATCAAATCTTTTTCAAATTACATCTTTTCAATCATATCTCTTCAAAATCAATTTCTTTTCATTTTTTTAATTTTCGAAAATCCTTGTTATAATTAAAGATTTACTTCAAAATTTTCAAGTTGTTACTTGCCTATTAAGAAAGGATCAAACTTTAAATTTTAGAATCATATCTTTTAATTTCTTGTTAGTCAAGTAATCAACTTTAATTTTACGAAAAAAAAACTTTCTTTTTCTAAATTGATTTTCAATCATATCTTCTCAATCATATCTTTTCAATCACATCTTTTTCAAAATTAACTCTCAATCATATCTTTTTAATTTCTAATTTCAAACTCTTTTCAAAAATCACTTAATTTCTTTCCTAATCTTAATTTTCGAAAATCTCAATCAAAATTTCAAAATTTCTTTTAATTATTTCAAAATCTTTTACTTTAATTTTTGAAATTTCTTCCTTCTATTTAAAAGACTAACACTCCTCCTCAAGGTACAATTCGAACTCCCTCCTTCTTTATATGTTCGAATTCTCTTCCATCTACCTCCTCCTTCTATTCTTCTTTTCCTCTGACACCTCAAGAAATCTCTATACTGTGACCTAGAGGATTCCCTACATTCTTGTTCTCTTCTCTTTCATATGAGCAGGAACAAAGATAAAGGCATACTTGTTCAAGCTGATCCTGAACCTGAAAGGACCTTGAAGAGAAAGCTAAGAGAAGCTAAAGAATAATTCTCTTTAGAGGGCCTAACAGAGCTTTTCAAGGAAGAAGAAACCATGGCAGCCGAAAACAACAATGCCAACAATGCAAGGAAGGTGCTTGGTGACTTTATTGCACCTACTCCCGACTTCTATGGGAGAAGCATCTCAATCCCTGCCATTGGAGCAAACAACTTTGAGCTTAAGCCTCAATTAGTTTCTCTAATGCAACAGAATTGCAAGTTTCATAGACTTCCATTGGAAGATCCTCATCAGTTCTTAGCTGAATTCTTGCAAATCTGTGACACTGTCAAGACCAATGGGGTTGACCCTGAAGTCTACAGACTCATGCTTTTTCCTTTTGCTGTAAGAAACAGAGCTAGGACATGGTTGGATTCACAACCTAAAAAAGCCTGAACTCTTGGGAAAAGCTAGTTAATGCCTTCATGGCAAAGTTCCTTCCACCTCAAAAATTGAGCAAGCTTAGAGTGGAAGTCCAAACCTTCAGACAGAAGGAAGGTGAATCCCTCTATGAAGCTTGGGAAAGATACAAGCAATTGATCAGAAGATATCCTTCTGACATGCTTTCTGAATGGAGCATCATAGGTATTTTCTATGATGGTCTGTCTGAACTATCCAAGATGTCATTGGATAGCTCTGCTGGAGGATCTCTTCATCTGAAGAAGACGCCTGCAGAAGCTCAGGAACTCATTGAAATGGTTGCAAATAACCAATTCATGTACACTTCTGAAAGAAATCATGTGAATAATGGGATAGCTCAGAAGAAAGGAGTTCTTGAGATTGATACTCTGAATGCCATATTGGCACAGAATAAAATATTGACCCAACAAGTCAATATGATTTCTCAGAGTCTGTCTGGAATGCAAGCAGCAACAGGCAGTACTAAGGAAGCTTCCTCTGAAGAAGAAGCTTATGATCCTGAGAACCCAACAATGGAAGAGGTGAATTACATGGGAGAACCCTATGGAAACACCTATAACCCTTCATAGAGAAATCATCCAAATCTCTCATGGAAGGATCAATAGAGACCTCAACAAGGTTTCAACCACAATAATGGTAGAAGAAACAGGTTTAGCAATAGCAAGCCTTTTCCATCATCTTCTCAGCAACAGACAGAGAATTCTAAGCAAAGCCACTTTGACTTAGCAACCATTGTCTCTGATCTAATCAAAACCACTCAAAATTTCATGACTGAAACAAGGCCCTCCATTAGAAATTTGGAGGCACAAGTGGGTCAGCTGAGTAAGAAAATTACTGAACTCCCTCCTAGTACTCTCCCAAGCAATACAGAAGAGAATCCAAAAAGAGAGTGCAAGGCCATAACCACAACCCACACGGCCGAACCTGGAGAGAAGGAAGAGGTAGTGATCTCCACTGAGGAAGACCTCAATGGACGTCCACTGACCTCCATAGAGTTCCCTAAAGAGGAACCATGGGAATCTGAGGCTCACACTGAGACCATAGAGATTCCAGTGAATTTACTTTTGCCATTCATGAGCTCTGATGAGTATTCCTCCTCTGAAGAGGATGAAGATGTTACTGAAGAGCAAATTGCTAAGTACCTTGGAGCAATCATGAAGTTAAATGCCAAGTTGTTTGGTAATGAGACTTGGGAGGATGAACCTTCATTGCTCATCAAAGAACTAGATGACTTGACTAGGCAAAAATTACCTCGGAAGAGACAAGACCCTAAAAAATTCTCAATCCCTTGTACCATAGGCACCATGACCTTTGAGAAGGCTCTGTGTGACCTAGGGTCAAGCATAAACCTCATGACTCTCTCTGTAATGGAGAAGCTAGGGATCATTGAGGTACAAGCTACAAGAATCTCACTAGAGATGGCAGACAATTCAAAGAAACAGGCTTATGGACTTGTAGAGGATGTCTTGGTAAAGGTTGAAGACCATTACATCCCTGCTGATTTCATAATCCTAGAGACTGGGAAGTATATGGATGAATCCGTCATCCTTGGCAGACCCTTCCTAGCCACAGCAAAAGCTGTGATTGATGTTGACAGAGGAGAATTGATCATTCAAGTGAATGGAGACTCCCTTGTGTTTAAAGCTCAAGGATATCCCTCTGTCACTGATGAGCGGATAATTTATACGCTTTTTGGCATTGTTTTTAGTATATTTTAGTTAGTTTTTATTATGTTTTTATTAGTTTTTATTTAAAATTCACTTTTCTAGACTTTACTATGAGTTTGTGTGTTTTTCTATGATTTCAGGTATTTTCTAGCTGAAATTGAGGGACCTGAGCAAAAATCTGATTCAGAGGCTGAAAAAGGACTGCAGATGCTGTTGGATTCTGACCTCTCTACACTCGAAGTAGATTTTCTGGAGCTACAGAAATCCAATTGGCGCGCTCTTAATTGCGTTGAAAAGTAGACAACCTGGGCTTTCCAGCAATATATAATAGTCCATACTTTGCCCGAGATTTGATGGCCTAAATTGGCGTTCCAAGTCAGCTCAAGAATTCTGGCGTTTAAGTCCAAGACTGGCACAAAAGCTGGAGTTAAATGCCCAAACTGGCACAAAAGCTGGCGTTTAACTCCAAGAAAAGTCTCTACACATGGAAGCTTCAATGATCAGCCCAAGCACACACCAAGTGGTCCCGGAAGAAGATTTCTGCATTAATTACTTATTTCTGTAACCCTAGGCTACTAGTTCTCTATAAATAGGACCTTTTACTATTGTATTTGGACACACATCTTTGGACGTTTAGTCCCTAGACCTTAGAGACTGGCCATTCGGCCATGCTTACACCATTATCACTTTTGTATTTTCAACGGTGGAGTTTCTACACACCATAGATTAAGGTGTGGAGCTCTGCTGCCCTTCATAAATTAATACAAAGTACTATTGTTTTTCTATTCAACTCAAGTCTATTTCTTCTCCAAGATATTCATTCGTTTTTCAACTTGATGAATGTGATGATCCGTGACACTCATCATCATTCTCACTTATGAACATGTGCCGGACAACCACCTCTGTTCTACTAGCAATGGCTTGAATGTGTATCTCTTGGGTTTATAATATAAGATTGGAACCTTCGTGGTATAGGCTAGAATTATTGGCAGCCATTCCTGAGATCTGGAACATCTAAACCTTGTCTGTGGTATTCTGAGTAGGATCTGGGAAGGGGTGACTGTGACGAGCTTCAAACTCGCAATTGTTGGGCATGTGACAGACGCAAAAGGATCAATGGATCCTATTCCATCATAATCGAGAACCGACAGATGATTAGCCGTGCAGTGACAGCGCATTTGGAACGTTTTCACTGAGAGGACGGGAAGTAGCCATTGACAACGGTGATGCCCAACATAAAGCTTGCCATGGAAAGGAGTATGAATGACTGGAAGAAGGCAATAGAAAAGCAGAGGTTCAGGAGGAACAAAGCATCTTCATACACTTATCTGAAATTCCAACCAAAGAATTACATAAGTATATCTATCTTTATTTTATGTTTTATTCATCTTTTAATTATCAATTCTCCATCACCATCTGAATTCGCCTGACTGAGATTTACAAGGTGACCATAGCTTGCTTCAAGCCGACAGTCTCCGTGGGATCGACCCTTACTCATGTAAGGTATTACTTGGACGACCCAGTGCACTTGCTGGTTAGTTGTGTGGAATTGTGACAAAGTGTGATTCACGTTTAAGAGCTCCAAGTCCTTTGGCGCCATTGTTGATGATCACAATTTCGTGCACCAGTCACCATGGAGAGGAAGCATGAAGAGTTTCTCTCAATACAGAGTCAAACAGAGCCCTACAGTTAAACTCTAAGTTTGGTGTTGGGAGGCCACAACCAAACTTTAAGTTTGGTGTTAAACCCCCATATTCAAACTCTAAGTTTGGTGTTGGGAGGTACCAACATTGCTCTGAACATCTGTGAGGCTCCGTGAGAGCCACTGTCAAGCTATGGACATTAAAGAATCGCTTGTTGAGAGGCAACCCAATTTTTACTTATCTATGTTAAATTTCTATTTTCTTTTGTTATTTTATGTTTTCTGTAGGTTGATAATCATGTGAAGTCACAAAAATAATTGAAAAAAAGCAAAAATAGAAGGAAAAATAGAATGAAAAACAGAACACCCTGGAGGAAAAACTTACTGGCGTTTAAACGCCAGTAAGGGTAGCAGAATGGGCGTTAAACGCCCAGTCTGGCACCATTCTGGGCGTTTAACGCCAGAAATGGGCACCAAACTGGCATTTAACGCCAGGAATGGGCAAGAAGCTGGTGTTAAACGCCAAAAATGGGCAGCAAACTGGCGTTTAACGCCAGGATTGGCAGTAAGGGGCGTTTCGCACGCCACATGGTGCAGGGATGAGAAATCCTTGACACCTCAGGATCTGTGGACCCCACAGGATCTCCACCTACCCCACCTCTCTCTCTCTTCTTCACCCATTCACCAATCACCTCAATACCTCTTCCCCAAAAACCCCTCACCTATCAAATCCCACCATTCTCTTCACCACTCACATCCATCCTTCATAAAACCCCACCTACCTCACCATTCAAATTCAAACCACTTTCCCACCCAAACCCACCCATAATGGCCGAACCATACCCCCCTCTCCACTCTTATATAAACCCATTTTCACTCCTTCATGTTCACACAACATACACACTATTCCTCCCCCTTGGCCGAAACACAAAGCCCCCTCCATCTCCTCTATTTCTTCTTCTTCTACTCTCTTCTTTCTTCTTTTGGTCGAGGACGAGCAACCTTCTAAGTTTGGTGTGGTAAAAGCTAAAGCTTTTTTTGTTTTTCCATAACTATTTATGGCACCTAAGGCCGGAGAAACCTATAGAAAGAGGAAAGGGAAGGCAAAAGCTTTCACCTTCGAGTCATGGAAGATGGAAAGATTCCTCTCAAGGGTGCATCAAGACCACTTCTATAAATTTGTGGCCAAGAAGAAGGTGATCCCCGAGGTCCATTTTAAGCTCAAAAAGGGCGAATATCTGGAGATCCGACATGAGATTCGAAGAAGAGATTGGGAAGCTCTCACCAACCCCATTCAACAAGTCAGAATCTTAATGGTTCAAGATTTCTATACCAATGCATGGATCACCAAGAGCCATGATCAAAGTGTGAACCCGGATCCTAAGAATTGGCTTACAATGGTTTGAGGGAAATACTTAGACTTTAGTCTGGAAAATGTAAGGTTGGCATTCAATTTGCCTATGATGCAAGGAGATGCACACCCATACATTAGAAGGGTCAACTTTGATCAAAGGTTGGACCAAGTCCTCATGGACATCTGTGAAGAGGGCACTCAATGAAAGAGTGATTCAAGAGGGAAGCCGGTTCAACTAAGAAGGCATAACCTCAAGCCCGCGGCTAGGGGATGGTTGGAGTTCATCCAACGGTCAATCATTCCTACTAGCAACCAGTCTGAAGTTACTATAGACCGGGCTATCATGATTCATAGCATCATGATTAGAGAGGAAGTAGAAGTTCATGAGGTTATATCCTAAGAACTCTACAAGGTGGCGGACAAGTCCTCTACTGCAACAAGGTTAGCCTTCCCTCACCTCATTTGTCACCTCTGCAATTCAGCTGGAATTGACATAGAGGAAGACATCCTCATTGATGAGGACAAGCCCATCACTAAAAAAAGGATGGAGCAAACAAGAGATCCCACTCATGGACAAGAGCATGAGGAAACTCCTCATCATGAAATCCCTGAGATGCCTCAGGGGATGCATTTTCCTCCACAAAACTATTGGGAGCAAATCAACACCTCCCTAGGAGAATTAAGTTCCAACATGGGACAACTAAGGATGGAGCACCAAGAGCATTCCATCCTCCTCCATGAAATTAGAAAAGACCAAAGAACCATGAGATAGGAGCAACAAAGGCAAGGAAGAGACATTGAGGAGCTCAAGCACTCCATAAGATCTTCAAAAGGAAGAATAAGCCGCCATCACTAAGGTGGACCCGTTCTTTAATCTCCTTGTTCTTTATTTTCTGTTTTTCGTAAATTGTGCTTTATGTTTATTTATGTTTGTGTCTTTATTACATGATCATTAGTGTCTAAGTGTCTATGCCTTAAAGCTATGAAAATGAATCCATCACCTTTCTTAAATGAAAAATGTTTTTAATTGAAAAAGAAAAAGAAGTGCATGAATTTCAAATTTTAAAACAGTTTAATTATTTTGATGTGGTGACAATACTATTGTTCTTCTGAATGAATGCTTGAACAGTGCATATTTTTGAATTTGATTGTTTATGAATGTTAAAATTGTTGGCTCTTGAAAGAATGATGGAAAAGGAGAAATGTTATCTGATGATCTGAAAAATTATAAAATTGATTCTTGAAGCAAGAAAAAGCAGTGAAAAGCATGCAGAAAAAAAAGGATATATGCGAAAAAAAAGAGAGAGAAAAGAAAAAGAAAGAAAAAGAAAAGCAAGCAAAAAAAGCCAATACCCCTTTAAACCAAAAGGCAAGGGTGATAAAAAGGATCCAAGGCTTTGAGCATCAGTGGATAGGAGGGCCCACAGGAATGAAATCCTAGCCTAAGTGTAACAACCCTGATTTTCAAGTATGCGAGATCTTTTCCGAAGGCACGGATTTCTCCGGAAGATCAGTAAAGGGAACACCTCTGATATATCATCAAGTACCTCAATCCTCATTGTCATTATGTCATCTTTAAGATAGAACCTTTTATGAGGCAAGCTCAATAACGCAGTTACGAAGAAACTAGTTTTTGAACTGTATCGGTTAAGAGTTTCGATTATGTTTTTTGTAAATAGTCTCAGTTTAACGAACCGGACTCGATTTATGAGAGAAGAGAGATAATAGGATGATATTATCATTATATTAGTATTAGAAGCTTCTTGAATGCTATTATAAGCTTACCTGGTCTGTTTTAGTTAAAAACAGAAAACCGGTTTAACCGGGTTCACAATTTACTGGTGCAGCTTAGCACGAGCACTCTCTGATGACTTTAGCAATGCTAAGACCTCATTATTCATGTTTTATTCCCATAATAAATATGTTAAAGCTTTAGAAAGACAACTTTAAGTGCAGAATCTCATAATTACTTTCATAAAACACTTAGGGAGTGGTAAAAACATATTAGTGAGGCAAAGATAAATAAAAGATAAAAAGTTGAAGAAAAGATAAAAATCGAAGAAAAAGTCTGTAAAGTTTTAATGACAGAAAAACATACAGAGACTAGTGAACGAACTAGGGCAACATAGTTAGTCCTGGAATTGCGAATAGGGTTAGGTATTATGTGAAAAGTTAAACTGTTTCAGTATAGACTTAATGAACCTATACTTGGAACAGACTAACTATTCATACCGAAATTTACATAAGCTTTAAATACATATGTTAAGTAGAGAAATCAAAGCAGAGTAAAGAAACACAGAGAACAGAGTAACCAGAGAAGAATAAAAGGATACAGAGAAAAGAGTAATCAGAGCAAAGTAAAAAGACAAAGAGAAAAGAGTAATGTGATAAAGAGAAATGGTTTGAGTTAAGATGTTGTAAAAGTAAAAGCTGTAGAGTTTGTATAGCGTGATTGAACAGAGAAAGAAAGAGGTACTGCATAAGAATGTGAAAGTGATGATGAATAATGAGAATGTTAATGAATGATGATAATGAGAATGATTATGTAAGAATCTGCTGCAGAGAGGCAGTCAAATAGATGGTGGTACGACCACTGAAAACGCTTTCTTGGGATACCTTGCTATAATGCTTTGCTGTAAGACAGAGGTTGCTTACAGAGGTATCGAGATGAGGGTGCTCCTGTAAGACAGAGGTTGCTTAGAGTGAATGTGTTGTTGCTCCTGTAAGACAGAGGTTACTTACAGTGAGTATATTGTTGCTCCTGTAAGACAGAGGTTGCTTACAGTGAGTCTGTTGGGCGTATATCGGCTAATAAGTGCCGCTCTGCAAGACAAAGGTTGCTTGCAGTGGATATTGCCAACTGGAAAGCCTTATCCAGACAGAGGTTGCTGGGTAACGTCGGGAGCGGGTATGTAACTGACAAATGAGCTCATTACCTGCACTAGGGCTAGACATGCATCATTCTCTATTGCATTCCTTTCTGTGTGTGGTCTATTTCTTTATGTTTGTCTGCTTGCATGCTATTTCTGTGTTTTATTGTATTCTTTTGTTTGTGTTCTACTTTCTGTTGTCTCTACTTTCTCTTTCTATCTTTATCTTCTGTTTACTGCTTTGTTATATTATATTATTTGTCTGCTAATCGACCCCAAGTAAATGAACATAACTAATAACCCCGACCCTACTAAGAACTCCCCAGTTCTTACCCCTTTTCTCTCCCTTCCCCCTCCAGATGGAAGCAAGAGTATCCTTCCGTTGTTCGTTGATGATCGTTCCGTAAAGAGAATTCCACCCTAGGTAGTCTTCTGAATACAGATTGAACTCCATTATCTGTTTTTACGTATATACCATGGGACCAGCCGACATCTATGCCCCGTTTATCTATGAACTTTAACCTAAGTCCCCCGTACGACGTTGCTGTTATGCGGCCACTCAATAAAGTACTAGAGGTATATTCTAAGACGATGTATGATCGTGCAGAGGAGTTTTAGAAGATGTTCCACCTTTTGATGACGTTCCACATGCCTTGAGTTTTGAAGACTTAGAATGTATTTTCCCTCGCTTTAGTGGTATAGAGGGACTAGGTGAGTATAGAGTCTAGGCTAGCCTGGGCGCCAGCTTAGGGACTTCTTGAACAGGTCAGGACCTGGGATGTTGTATGTATACATATGTATATAGTTATTATCTAGCTATATCTAGGGGTGTCCTAACCAAAGATCTTTACTCTAATAAAGGCTGGATAACCGAATGTTATTAACTGCTTGTGATATATTTATGTGAGATTGTTTATAACCGTTTTATCTGTTATTATTTGTGAATTGATTATGAATGATTTTGTTTATTAATCCAAACATTTTAAAAAAAAAGTACCTTGCAAAATAACTACATTTTTAATGACGAGTCAGGCTCATATAATAATTAATTGATAATAATTAGGAAGACAAGTTGGTAGTGCTCAGTTTCTAGTATGATCATGACGTACCAGAAATCGGGTCATTACAATTTGGTATCAGAGCAGTTCGTTCCCAGTAGAGCCTGGGGAGTGGACTGACTATGCTTCATTGCATACTCTGCTTGTGTGTCTCATGCCGTTAGGGTATTTTTAAGATACATTTGGCATGAATGTCTATGAGCACTCATTTTGGAAATGTTCATACTTAACTTGAGATATTAAGACTGATCACCTTAATATTGATTGTTTGGTGTGGATAAGACCTCAATGACTGTGAATAGGCATGGTTTAATCGAGCTCCGAATGAAGAATCGATGTGAGCCACAGCTATCTTCATAGCTGTTATGATCTCCATGGCTATGGCTGTGTGAGATTTGGATGCTGTAAGGAACGGACCTATCTCTTTGTCAGGATGGCTTGATAAAAATAGATTGTTTGAAGATGGATTCTGCACCTGGCTGAAATTTTGAGGGCAAAATTTTCTTTTAGGGAGGTAGAATGTAACAACCCTGATTTTTAAGTATGCGAGATCTTTTCCGAAGGCACGGATTTCTCCGGAAGATCAGTAAAGGGAACACCTCTGATATATCATCAAGTACCTCAATCCTCATTGTCATTATGTCATCTTTAAGATAGAACCTTTTATGAGGCAAGCTCAATAACGCAGTCACGAAGAACCTAGTTTTTGAACTGTATCAGTTAAGAGTTTCGATTCTGTTTTTTGTAAATAGTCTCAGTTTAACGAACCGGACTCGATTTATGAGAGAAGATAGATAATAGGATGATATTATCATTATATTAGTATTAGAAGCTTCTAGAATGATATTATAAGGTTACCTGGTCAGTTTTAGTTAAAAACAGAAAATCGGTTTAACCGGGTTCACAATTTACTGGTGCAGCTTAGCACCAGCACTCTCTGATGACTTTAGCAATGCTAAGGCCTCATTATTCATGTTTTTTTCCCATAATAAATATGTTACTAGTGTCATTTACGCTAGTAGCTCATAAAATAATTTTTAGAGATGTTTTTACAAGTGTTTCGATACATCTAGTTTTAGTAGTTGTAAACCTGAGATATTTTAATATTATTTTAATCCACCTCTAAGCCAACCAATCACAACTCACCCTACACCCCCAAAACCCTCAAGGCTGGCTCATTTTCACTTTGTGCCCGAAAATAGGTAGAGAGAAAAAGAGAGAAAAGTTCTTAGTTCTAAATCTTCAAAGCTTGATTTCTGCTGAACTAAAACTCAAATCAAAATTCCAATCCGACCAAAATGATCCTCTCTTCTTTCTCTACATGATCATATGACTTATCAAGGCTGGAATCAAGGTGAGTTGGCTGCACCATCTCTCTTTTGATTCGGTTTCAAGGAAACATGGTTAAATATGTGTTTTCTTGATGTGATTTAGGAGGAAAAAATGCTTAAGGACCACCTGAAAGTCTAACCGAATTAGGAGCAGCAAAACCAGGTAGGGTGTCACGAAATTAATCTTGATTATTTGTGTTTGAATTTTGTGAATGTTGTATGATTTGGCTGTGCTAAAAATTGGTTGCATATATGATGGATTCTTGGTGAAAATTTGGTGAAATTTTGATGAAATTTGATGAAATTCAAGCTTTAAAGTTCATGTTCTTGGGCAGCTGGAAAAACGAAACCCTAAGCTTAAATTGAGGTTCAATTTGTGTTGAAATCATGTAGAAAATATGGGGTTTTAGTGGCTGCTAATTTATTATGAATTATAGTAAAAATCGGTTGCTGAAAAGACTGAAAAATGGGTAAAAACAGAGAAGGAATCTGAAGAATTTATGAAGAACATGAAGAACACTTTGAGTGTGGTGAAGAACAATGAAGAACACCTTTTTGATTCATAAAAGGGCAAGGAAGTAATTAAATTTGGTGTTTGGGGGGTTATTTGGTAATTTCTGAAAGTTAGGGTGGTAAAAGTAGAAATATTAAAAGTTACAGGTGAACAGAATCTCACAATTACTTTCATAAAATACTTAGGGAGTGGTAAAAACATATTAGTGAGGCAAAGATAAATAAAAGATAAAAAGTTGAAGAAAAGATAAAAATCGAAGAAAAAGTCTGTAAAGTTTTAATGACAGAAAAACAGACAGAGACTAGTGAACGAACTAAGGCAACATAGTTAGTCCTGGAATTGCGAATAGGGTTAGGTATTATATGAAAAGTTAAACTGTTTTGGTATAGACTTAATGAACCTATACTTGGAACAGACTAACTATTCATACCGAAATTTACATAAGCTTTAAATACATATGTTAAGTAGAGAAATCAAAGCAGAGTAAAGAAACACAGAGAACAGAGTAACCAGAGAAGAATAAAGGGATACAGAGAAAAGAGTAATCAAAGCAATGTAAAAAGACAAAGAAAAAAGAGTAATGTGATAAAGAGAAATGGTTTGAGTTAAGATGTTGTAAAAGTAAAAGCTGTAGAGTTTGTATAGCGTGATTGAACAGAGAAAGAAAGAGGTACTGCATAAGAATGTGAAAGTGATGATGAATAATGAGAATGTTAATGAATGATGATAATGAGAATGATTATGTAAGAATCTGCTGCAGAGAGGCAGTCAAATAGATGGTGGTACGACCACTGAAAACGCTTTCTTGGGATACCTTGCTATAATGCTTTGCTGTAAGACAGAGGTTGCTTACAGAGGTATCGAGATGAGTGTGCTCCTGTAAGACAGAGGTTTCTTAGAGTGAGTGTGTTGTTGCTCCTGTAAGATAGAGGTTACTTACAGTGAGTATATTGTTGCTCCTGTAAGACAGAGGTTGCTTACAGTGAGTCTGTTGGGCGTATATCAGATAATAAGTGCTGCTCTGCAAGACAAAGGTTGCTTGCAGTGGATATTGCCAACTGGAAAGCCTTATCCAGATAGAGGTTGCTGGGTAACGTCGGGAGCGGGTATGTAACCGACAAATGAGCTCATTACCTGCATTAGGGCTAGACATGCATCATTCTCTGTTGCATTCCTTTCTGTGTGTGGTCTATTTCTTTATGTTTGTCTGCTTGCATGCTATTTCTGTGTTTTATTGTATTCTTTTATTTGTGTTCTACTTTCTGTTGTCTCTGCTTTCTCTCTCTATCTTTATCTTCTGTTTACTGCTTTGCTATATTATGTTATTTGTCTGCTAATCGACCCCAAGTAAATGAACGTAACTAATAACCCCGACCCTACTAAGAACTCCCCAGTTCTTACCCCTTTTCTCTCCCTTCCCCCTCCAGATGGAAGCAAGAGTATCCTTCCGTAGTTCGTTGATGATCATTCCGTAAAGAGAATTCCGCCCTAGGTAATCTTCTGAATATAGATTGAACTCCATTATCTGTTTTTACGTATATACCATGGGACCAGCCGACATCTATGCCCCGTTTATCTATGAACTTTAACCTAAGTCCCCCGTACGACGTTGCTGTTATGCGGCCACTCAATAAAGTACCAGAGGTATATTCTAAGACGATGTATGATCGTGCAGAGGAGTTGTACAAGATGTTCCACCTTTTGATTACGTTCCACATGACTTGAGTTTTAAAGACTTAGAATGTATTTTCCCTCGCTTTAGTGGTATAGAGGGACTAGGTGAGTATAGAGTCTAGGCTAGCCTGGGCGCTAGCTTAGGGACTTCTTGAACAGCTCAGGACCTGGGATGTTGTATGTATACATATGTATATAGTTATTATCTAGCTATATCTAGGGGTGTCCTAACCAAAGATCTTTACTCTAATAAAGGCTGGATAACCGAATGTTATTAACTGCTTGTGATATATTTATGTGAGATTGTTTATAACCGTTTTATCTGTTATAATTTGTGAATTGATTATGAATGATTCTGTTTATTAATCCAAACATTTTTAAAAAAAAAGTACCTTGCAAAATAACTACATTTTTAATAACGAGTTAGGCTCATATAATAATTAATAGATAATAATTAGGAAGACAAGTTGGTTGTGCTCAGTTTCTAGTATGATCATGACGTTCCAGAAATCGGGTCGTTACATTAAGCGGCTAAACCAAGCTGTCCCTAACCATGTGCTTGTGGCGTGAAGGTGTCAAGTGAAAATTGAGACTGAGCTGTTAAAGTCGAGGTCCAAAGCAAAAAGAAGAGTGTGCTTAAGAACCCTGGACACCTCTAATTGGGGACTCTAGCAAAGCTGAGTCACAATCTGAAAAGGTTCACCTAGTTATGTGTCTGTGGCACTTATGTATCTAGTGGTAATACTGGAAAACAAAGTGCTTAGGGCCACGGCCAAGACTCATAAAGTAGCTGTGTTCAAGAATCAACATACTTAACTAGGAGAATCAATAACACTATCTGGATTCTGAGTTCCTATAGAGGCCAATCATTCTGAACTTCAAGGAATAAAGTGAGATGCCAAAACTGTTCAGAAGCAAAAAGCTAAAAGCCCCGCTCATCTAATTAATACTGATCTTCATAAATGTTTTTGGAATTCATTGTATATTCTCTTCTTTTTATCCTATTTGATTTTCAGTTGCTTGGGGACAAGCAACAATTTAAGTTTGGTGTTGTGATGAGCGGATAATTTATATGCTTTTTGGTATTGTTTTTAGTATATTTTTAGTATATTTTAGTTAGTTTTTATTATGTTTTTATTATGTTTTTATTTGTTTTCTGTGATTTCAGGTATTTTCTGGCTGAAATTGAGGGACCTGAGCAAAAATCTGATTCAGAGGCTGAAAAAGGACTGCAGATGCTGTTGGATTCTGACCTCCCAATTGGCGCGCTCTCAATTACGTTGGAAAGTAGACATCCTGGGCTTTCTAGAAATATATAATAGTCCATACTTTGCCTGAGATTTGATGGCCCAAACAGTCGTTCCAAGTCAGCTTTTCAAGCTACTAAATTTTGATAGTGTTGCTGCTGGTGAAAAGAGGGTCTTGCAGCTACAGGAAATGGAGGAGTTCATATCTCAAGCCTATGAAAATGCCAAGATTTATAAAGAAAAGGCAAAGAGAAGGCACGACCTCCATCTGGCACCCAAGAGCTTCGAAAAAGGACAGCAAGTGCTCCTCTACAATTCGAAATTAAGACTTTTCCCTGGAAAACTCAAATCAAGGTGGTCAGGACCCTTTCTTGTCACAAAGGTCTCGCCGTATGGACACATAGAAATCATGGAGGAAAGTTCAAAGAGGACGTTCACTGTGAACGGACAAAGGCTCAAGCACTACATGGGCAACATGGGGGAAAGCCCCAAAATGAAATATCATCTCAACTGATGGAGAAATTGTCGAGCTAGCGACGCTAAAAGAGCGCTTCGTTGGGAGGCAACCCAGCCTAAGGTAGTTTCCTTTTCGTGATCATCTCAATAAAGGATATAAGCAGTTTCCCTCGTATTGTGAGGAGCCAAGTTTGGTGTTGCACACCAAACCAATCCAAGAGTGAATGTGTAATTCTAAGTTTGGTGTTCCGCCAAAGATTTCAGTTAGAATCACATTACACATCTTCAAAGGCAAGTTGCTAGCTCCAACCAATCAGGGAAACCGCTTAACAATAGTTTAGTTTCTATTTCATAGTTGTTTTATCAATAAAAGCACATGAGGTTCTGCATTAGGTAATGAACTAGGTTTGGTGTTCACACACCAAATTAAGTCCAGAAATTTACAAGCATACATGTAAGCTAACTATTCCTCAAGTGCTTGGGGAACAAGCAACTTCCAATAACTTTGCAGGAATTCAATCAACCTTCTAGAAAAACAGTGCACCACCATCCAAGGAGGCGAAAAAGGACGTAGAAGCTATGGATGATGACAACAAAGAGATAACCAGAAGGCACCACCAAAAGGTTGTATTGCTACTTGATCCCATATGCTTGGAGATGTTAAAAAAAAATTGGAAGTCTGAATGTGCCCCTGATTAATAGTTACTCTTTAGCTTAAATCACTAGAATTTAATATTTGCTTTCATTGCCTTTGTCATATGTGTGCTGGTTCAAGTTACCTGTCTTCATTTTCACCTTGCTTACTTGTATGCTTGTCCCTTGAGTCAAATAAAAAGAGATGTTATGAAAGACGAGAGTGATGATAAATTGTGGAGTAGGTTCTTAAGCTTGTGGTGTAGTAATCACTTAGCTAAGTTGGTTCACCAATAAGGTAGGAAGGCAACTATCTGTCCTGAAGTCATATGCTTGAAACACACCCCATGAGACTAGCTAAATAATAAGATCCTAATAAGAAAAAGGAAAAGAACAATAAGAGTTGAAAAAGAAAGAAAAGTAATAAGAAATAAGGCTAGGCACCAAGGGCTTGAATCTTGAGGGATGTGTCTGTGGTGCTCTTGTACCAAGGATCTGCTTGGATGAATAAGTTCTTAGGAGTGCTTCATCACTTGGTAACTTGGGTTAACTAACCTGGGATTATCAACTAAAAATCCACTATCAAGAGCAACCTTGCTACAGAACATTTAGTAACCCAAAGAGGTGCTGGACACCAAGGCCTCAAGGAAAGAAAATAACAAACCATGTGCCTGTGGTGTGCATGTATGGGGGAGAGAGACTTGAGAGAGTAAGTCCTTAGGGGTGTTTCAACACCTAGCACCTTGAACCAACTGGTTCGGGAGTGTTGGCTGAAAGCTTATTTTAAAGAGTCACCCCCTCACAGAGCACTTAGCTTAAGGATGCAATAAACCTTGAAAAAACAAAGGGATCAATAAATAAAAGTCTCAAAGGGTGCAATCAAGTGAGTATTCCAGGGCATGATAAAGGTCTGAAAGCCAATAAAGGAATGAACCTAAGTTGCTATGCATGAAACCCCATAAAACCAAGGACATGACTTCCACAATAATGATTCATTCCTCTCGTCATTTCATTCATCATTCTCATGTTTCAGTACTTGCTTAGGGACAAGCAAGCTTTAAGTATGGTGTTGTGATGCCAGGGAATTTCGGCCAGTTTTACTGACATTTTCTTTACTGTTTTAGGGTAGTTTCATGCATTTTCTTAGGAAATAAGCAAGTTTTGGGTAGAATTTCACTTACATCTTGATTCAAAGCAAACATTGTGAATTTTATATGATTTCATGAGAATTATGCATGAATTTAATGACAAATTGGATGATGCATACCTCATAACTTGGATTAGAGCTTTGATGCACTTTATTTGCTTGATTTCAGGATAAAGGAAGAAAGGAAAAGCCACGTTATTAGCCACGTTAGTCTAACTAACGTGACCACTAACGTGGAATGGAAGCTAGCTTGCAACGTTAATGAGAAAAGTGATCGCCAATAACGTCTTCGAAGCCATCATAGCCCACGTTAATTACCACGTTAACTACATTAACGTGGTAGTTAACATGGGGGAAAAGGAAGCTCCAAGCGTTAGTGGTAAAAATGAGTGCCACTAACGCTCCAAAAGGGCAATTGGCCACGTTAAAAGTCACGTTAACTCAGTTAATGTGAACTCTAACGTGGAAGGAGCGAGGAATCGCCAACGTTAGTGACACTCATTCGACCCCACATTTTCACTTAACGTTAACACCACTAACGCCCTAAGCTAAAGTCCATGCCTACTGCACACTTTCTCTGCAAGTGAAGCTGAGCCCACTAAAGATGATAACTGCTTCAACTCGAGATCCAAAGGCCCATATCCAAGACTTGAAGAGCCAACTAGAAGATCAGAAGAGTAGTATAAATAGGAGTAGTTTTGAACTAGAGAAAAGCTTTTGGGATTGAGAGGACTACTCTCTGTATAATTTTACTTTCTCTGCAACTTCTAGTTTTACTTTCAGAATGAATTCTCCATCTTTGTTTTCCATTCCGAGAGACATGAACAACTAAACCCCTTTCATTGGGTTAGGGAGCTCTGTTGTAATTTGATGGATCAATAATAGTTTTTCATTATTCTTCTTCTTTCTTTTCTCTTGAATTTACATAGAAAGCTTTCAATCTTCATCCAATTGGGTAGTTGTCTTGGAAAAGAAGCTATTCATACTTGGATCTCTTTGAAATCTTGGAAGAGGAATGAAGGGATCATGCTAGAAATGCTTTCTCATGTTGGACCAAATTGGGGGTTGGGCGGATATGGTGACATATAATTCTCCCAATACTTTGATTTGGAAATACATGTGGTACAATCAGTGACCACACTTCATCTCTTCTCATGAGCAATTATTCCAAGGAATTGGCTATTGATCAAGATTTGAGAGATTGAATTACCAAGGAATTGGAATTCAATCACTTAAGATTGCCAAGGAGATCAATCAATGCATTGATTGAGGAAGAGATGAAAATGAACTTGATCTGGAGAATGCAACATCTCCTAAGCCCAATGAATCCCCCATTTCTAATCTTACCCATTCTCTTTACTTTCTGACATTTACTTTCATGCTAAATTCCCCATTCCCCATTTAAGATTCTGCAATTTACTTTCCGTCATTTATATTCAGCTCTTTATTTCCAGCATTTACATTTTCTGCCATTTACTTTCCCGCCATTTAATTTCCTGCAATTCTCAAATCAAACTCTGCTTAGCTCAACTAGAACATTCCTCCAATTAAAGTTGCTTGACCAATCAATCCCTGTGGGATTCGACCTCACTCTATTGTGAGTTTTTACTTGACGACAATTCGGTATACTTGCCGAGGGAAATCCGTTGAGAGGCAAGTTTCCGTGCATCAGTCGGACAACATTGAATCAACTCGGCGCAATAGTCTCAACTCCACATCTGTGCATGAAATTCCCAACTACAGAAGGGATAGCTACAATAAAAGCAGATCAAAAGATGGCACGCCATTGTTATAACGAAAGTCTAAACCTCAAAGGCAGAGGAGAAGAGTTCCATACAATTAAGCTTGGTGGAGCTCAGAGATGAGAAGAACTTCGTCCACAGCCCGAAGGTGAAGTAGAGAAAGTTCAAATCGGAGACACCTCGGACAAAACAACTAATATTGGCACGATCCTAAGAGGGGGCGTAAAAGAATTACTAGTACAGTTCTTACGATATAATGTCGATCTCTTCGCATGGAAAGCCACAGACATGCCAGGCATAGTCCCCAAGCTAATGTGTCACAAGTTGGCGGTCTATCCAAGATCTCGGCCGGTACAGCAGAGACGAAGAAAACTTGGGCCAGAACGATCCTAAGCTGTGGAAGAACAGGTACAGGCACTACTGGAGGCAGGATTCATAAGAGAAGTCAAGTACCCACTATGGCTAGCTAACGTCGTCTTGGTGAAAAAATCAAATGGGAAGTGGCGAATGTGCACCGACTACACCGATCTCAACAAAGCATGCCCAAAAGATCCTTATCCACTCCTAAGTATCGACACTTTGGTGGTTGCCTCATCCGGATATAAATACCTCTCGTTTATGGATGCATATTCCGGATACAATCAAATCCCCATGTATCCACCAGATCAAGAAAAGACCTCGTTTTTAACACCAAAAGCAAATTACTGCTACATCGTGATGCCTTTTGGTCTCAAGAATGCGGGAGCTACTTATCAAAGGCTAATGAATAAAGTCTTTTCAGATTATATCAGAAAAATCATGGAAGTCTACGTGGACGACATGTTAATAAAGACACAAAGTGAAGAGACATTATTGTCTGACATGGCCCAAGTGTTCAACACTATAAGGAAGCATGACATGCAACTCAATCCTGTAAAATGCACCTTTGCAGTAGAAGCAGGCAAATTCTTAGGTTTTATGCTCACACAAAGAGGAATTGAGGCGAATTCGGATAAATGCCAGGCTATACTCAACATGAAGAGCCCAACTTGCGTCAAAGAAGTGCAACAACTCAATGGGAGATTGGCAGCCTTATCCAGATTCTTAGCAAGATCAGCGATAAGATCTCTCCCCTTCTATGATACTTTAAGGAAAGGAAAGAAGTTCGAATTGACAATGGAGTACGAGCAAGCCTTCCAGGATTTCAAAAGTTTCCTGGGACGACCACCTATCCTTACTCGACCACGAGAGGAAGAGCCACTCGTATTATACCTCGCGGTAGGATGTTGGGCAGTAGCCTCAGCACTAGTTCAAGAAGACGACAAAGGGCAACAACCTGAATACTTCATTAGCAAAGCGCTGCAGGGATCTGAGTTGAACTACCAAAAAATAGAAAGGTTTGCCTACGCTCTCATACCAACATCTCGACGACTTCGCCCGTACTTCCAGGCTCACACCATTAAGGTTCGGACCAACCAACCCATAAAAGGGATATTGCAGAAAACAGATCTAGCAGGCAGAATTTTACAATGGGCAGTCGAGTTATCCGAGTTCAACCTTCAATATGAAGTTCGGACAGCCATCAAATCACAGTACTTAGCCGACTTCATTACAGAATTCACTAACACCCTGAAAACCCCCACAGAATGGAACCTCTACGTGGACAGTTCCTCAAATAAAACTGGAAGCGGTGCGGGCGTGATAATGGAAAGCAACCAAGGAACCCAAGTGGAGCTTTCCCTTAAATTTGGGTTCCCAGCCTCAAACAACCAGGCAGAATATGAAGCGTTACTAGCTGGTTTGAAGATGACTAAGGAGGTGGGAGCTCAAAAACTCAATATCTTCAGTGATTCACAAGTAGTCACCTCACAAATAACATGGAGCTACCAAGCCAAAGACCCCACCTTGAGAAAGTATTTGGATAAGACCAAGGAACAGCTCGGACAACTCGGGGAATATAAGATCCACCACATACCCCGCGAACAAAATACCCGAGCTGACGCACTCTCAAAGCTAGCCAGCACCAAACCAGGGGGCAACAATAGAAGCCTCATCCAGGAAATGCTACAGAACCCGTCAGTCTCGGAAGAGGAAAAAGTCCTAGCCATAACAGGTCAAGATCAAGGATGGATGACCCCCATAATTAATTACCTCAAAACAGAAACACTCCCCACAGATGAAAAGGAGGCAAAGAGATTAAAACGGGAGGCACAGTACTACACTATCATAAACAAAACCCTATAAAAAAGAGGGATTTCAATACCATTATTAAAATGTGTGCCGACCTCCAACACAAGGGAAGTTTTAGAGGAAATACACAGTGGCATTTGTGGCAATCATCTCGGAGCACAAGCTCTCACCAAAAAATTACTCTGGGCGGGGTTTTATTGGCCAACTCTACAAAAGGAAGCTACAGAGTTTGTAAAGACATGTCCACCATGCCAAAAACATGCCAACTTTTACATCGCCCTGCCGGAAGAACTCATCAACATAACCTCACCTTGGCCATTTGCAAAATAGGGACTCGATCTTCTCGGACCCTTTCCCCAGGGATCGGGACAAGTTTAATTCCTCATAGTGGGGGTAGACTATTTCACAAAGTGGATCGAGGCAGAGCCCCTAGCCAACGCCACTGCTCAAAGGAGCTGGAAATTCCTATATAGGAACATCGTCACAAGGTTTGGGGTTCCATACTCCATCACTACAGACAATGGCACCCAATTCAAAGACGCAGGCTTCAGAAAGTTAGTAGCCGACTTGAACATAAAGCACCAGTTCACCTCTGTCGAACATCCCCAAGCCAATGGTCAAGCCGAAGCGGCCAACAAAGTCATATTAGCTGGGGTGAAACGGAGACTGCAAGATGCAAAGGGAGCTTGGGCCGAAGAACTTCCACAGGTCCTATGGGCATATCGAACAATGCCACATTCGACCACAAACAAATCACCATTTCAATTAGCATACAGAGTGGAGGCAATGATCCCAGTGGAGGTCGAGGAAGGGTCGCCTAGAGTAGTCCACTACAATGAAGAAACCAACTCTCAACTTCAAAGAGAAGAGCTCGACCTACTTCCAAAAATCCAAGAAAGAGCTCGGATTAGGGAAGAAGCGCTAAAGCGCTGAATGGCTTCGAGATATAATCAAAAAGTAGTGCCAAGAGGTTTCGCTGAAAATGATCTCATCCTAATCCGAAATGATATCGGAACAACTCGACCCGGATAAGGAAAGCTGGCGGCAAACTGGAAAGGACCCTACCGAGTCATAGAAGTACTTGGGAAGGGCTACTACAGATTATCCGAACTCGACTGGCGAGAGTTCCCCAGATCGAGGCACGCCTGCAACTTAAAAAGGTACTATAGTTAGAAATAAAGGATACCAGCATGAGATGCACTCTTTTTCCTGAAAAGATTTTTTAATGAGGCACCATGTTGAGATCCAGAAATTATCCAATTCAAAAGGATAAAAAATCTATATGTACATATTTTCATTGTCTTTTAAATAAAATATATTAGATGATTCTACAAGTTTTCAAGACGCGTTAATCTGAAACATTCATCGTCCGATTATAAAGCAACAGATTAGAAAAAAGTGAAAAATAAATTCACTGTCCAATCACGTTAAAGACCAAGATAGATGAAAACCAAATTCATCTAAAGGTCGACTAAATGAGGATTTAATCCACTTTCTACAAATCGGCAAAGATGAAAACAGAATAATGCAAGAAGTTATCGAAAGTGATCCGGAGAAAGGACCTGACGAGGTCTTAATGGATTGTTAAATAATAACTTAAAGACTGGCCGACATTAAAAAAGTCGGACCGAGTCAACCCAAGTTATCAGCAAATCCCTGGAAAGAGGTCTGGCCAACCCTATAAAAGAGGAATTGCTATATCCAAGAAAGAGGATTACAAAATAACTTAGAAGAGATCGACATGACGAAGTCGGTCTCCTACGAAAAACAAGTTATAAAAGTAATCCCTGAAAGAGACCTGACAAAGGTCCAAGAAAGAGGATTACAAAATAACTTAGAAGAGATCGACATGACGAAGTCAGTCTCCTACAAAAAACAAGTTATAAAAGTAATCCCTGAAAGAGACCTGACCAAGGTCCAAGAAAGAGGATTACAAAAATAACTTGGAAAAGGATGACGTAAAGAAGTCGGTCTCCCACAAACAAGTTATAAAGATAGTCCCTGAAAGAGACCTGACAAAAGGTCCAAAAAAGAGGACTACAAAAATAACTGGAAAGAGGACCAACATAAAGAAATCGGGTATGGATTGCTAAAAATAAATACAAGTAAGATCGAGAAAACCGAAATGACAGTTGAATCCACACATCCACAACCTCAAAGGATCCAAGCTACAAGCAATAAGTACAAAGCAATCCAAAGAGGCCGAGCAGCAAGGCTCCAGCATTCTCAAAACCCAGAAAGGTGCCAAGACAAGTGCAAACAAGCATGATATAAAATACAATATTATAACAAGCTTCAGGGTCAGGCCCAAAAGCTTGAAAGTTGTTGTTTTTTCAAAATAAAAAGTTGCTAAACAAGCAACCAGGAGGAGTATCAACAGTCAGCAAAATATTCAAACTACAAAATAAAGAGTTTAAAAGCCCACAAGCCGGGCTATCTGCACAAACATCCAAGAAAAATCAGCTAAGATCGGGAGCCTTCTCGGCAGCATTAGTACGGGGAGAAGGAGGGCGAGTCTGAATAGGCACAGCATCCACGGTACCATCATCCCGATTCAAGATCTGACAGTCCGGATCAAAAACGGAATGACCGACCTCAACTAAAGGAACTGTACAAGTTGACATTTTGGCAGAAGGCACAAGGGGAGGTTCGACATCGTCATCATCCTGGTCATCAGGGACAATCTTTCCATCCCTCACAACATTGTCCAGGCTAAAAAGAGTAAGGTCGGCCTCGGGAGCAATAATTCAAACATGCTCCTTCAGGTTCTCGTAAGCAGCATTCACACTGCCAACAAGATGACCCTGGAGCTCGGAGTAATCAGCTCGGGCATTCTCCAGCTCCTCCTTCAAACGTATTCCCTCCCGATAGGATGTGACGTAGCTGTCTTTATGCCTCAATGCCGTGTCCTTGGCCAATCGCACAGAAGCCACTAGAGCAAGGGAACTCGCCTTCTCATTCTTCAGATCCTTCTCCAGTTTGGCCACCTTCACCTCAAGCTCCTCCTTCAAGCCCTTCATCTGATCGAACTCCTGTTTTGCCTCCTCCATAAAAGTTTTGGTGGCATGAAGAGGAAGATTTTGAGCAGTTCGGTACAGGGCAGCTCCCATATGTGCCATTTTTCACACTACTCCGAGTTATAAAATCCAAATGACAAAGGAGTGATACATCATCCATAGGGAGGACACCATAGGGACCGATCTGCTGATCTACGAACTCGACAGCATCAAAATCAGGGGCATCAAGGTTGAAAGGCTCAATTGTTTTTTGTTTCTTGTTGGGAAGAGCACCAGAAGTAGCAGCGGAAGACTGTGGAGGGTCGGCCAGGCGAACCCGAGGAGTGGGAATCACCTTCCTCGGCCCAGGAGAACTCGGCACGGGCGGCTTCACCTGAACTTGAGAAGATCCCTCTCCCGTCGCCTTGGCCAAGATATTTTGAGCAGCAGCAGCCTTCCTGGCCTTTTTGAAGGCCTTCATGGAATCATTGTTTTTTGACATCTCTGTAAATACAGAACCAACCACAGTAAAAGGTCACAATCACAAAAAGAGGAAGCAAACTAAGAAACAAGTACAGAAACAAGTCAGACAGTACCCAAAACAGTTCGAACCAGGGACGGGTCATTCAAAAACCTTTTTCTATCAAGATGGGGTGGTTTTCCCCATAAATCTTCAAGAACAATAACAAAAGCCCGCTCAACCTCGTCAATCATCTCTCGTGTATAACGAGACACTCTCACATCCTTCTGCCACTCTAGAGGGAAAGCAGGCTCGTCATTCTCATCAAGAAAAAAGGGGCAGACCCCCTCAACAGCACAGACTCTAAAGAAATAATTCTTAAAGTCCTTAAAAGACTCATCGTACATGGAAAAAACTTTATGACCCTGGGCAGACCTGAAAGAAACCCAGGAAGCTTTCTTTTTGGAAGAGGCACCAGGCTTGGCAGAAACAAAAAGATAAAGGAAAAGAGTTTGAGAAGGTGTTACGCCTAACTCTTGGCAAAGCAGCTGAAAGATCTTCATAAAACCCCAGGAATTTGGATGAAGCTGGGATGGGGCAATGTTACACGACCACAACAAGTTGGTCTCGAAAGCAGTAAATGGAAAAGTAATGTCCAATTGGCTGAAGAAATATTCATAGGCATAGAAGAAAGGACGCTCCCCCCCGACCGAAGTAGGAAAACAAACCCTCTCGTCAGAGTCGGGCGCTACAAGCTCATAATCCCTCTCCCGGGCACTACTACCACAAATCCTATGACGTTTCCTCAGCTCTACACAAAAATCAGCATCCACCACAGAGACACACATTAAGACAAGGGAGTCCAGCCAATCAGACATCCCCTCGGGAACTTTAGAAGACATCTCTACAATGTTATTGCGAGAAGACATGAGGCCAACTAATCCTACAATAAGAAAAGAAGATTGGATAACTAAAAAATATCTCGGATGAGGGGGATAACAACTTGACTAATATGATACAGAAGAACAAAACAGAAAAGGAAAACCCCAAGACTCAAGCCAAAGTCCTGGGGCATCTTTGGAGGTAGTAACAAAGCAAGTTTCAGGAAAAATCTACAGCTTACGTCCTGACATCTTTCAAACAAGAAAAGAAGATTTCAAATAACAAACATTTTGAAAAAGAAAGTCAAAACACAAAAAGTCATCAAAGCCACTACCTTTTTACTGTCTATCAGCAAAAAGCATCGCCAACATCAAACATTCCAAGCGGAAATTGTCAAAGGCACAACTTTTTTTCAGAATCAAACAAAACCATCATCAAAAGCACAAACAAAAACGGTGATAACATGCAAAAGCCCTACAAGCATTAAACAACAGAAAAGGCGAAAAGGTTCATGCAAAAAGGCAAAGAAACTCCCAGAACACACATTACAACAGCAATCAGGCACAGCAAAAGCAGAAAGATCCAAACTTTCTCCAAGAAAAATCAAAACTTTCTCAAAATCAGACATGAAAAAGTGACATGGAAAAGAGAAAGGAAGAAAAATTAAACCTGGAGAAATAGGAGAAAACCTCAAAAGAAAGCTGAAGAGCAAAAGCGGCAGGCGAAAGAGCCACCCCTCGAACGGAAAAACTCGCCAAAAGTAGGAAACGGAAGATGAGATCCAGAATCACCCCTCTTCCACAGAAAGCAATAGCAAGCAGGCGTCGCAAGGAGAAACTATGAACTCTAGGCGAAAAACAAAAAGAAAGAAAAATAAGGGAGGTTACGAAGAAGAGAAACCGTTTCGAAATTGCAAAATTCAAAATAAAGCCAAGGGAAACGGGGCAATCAATACCAATTAATGAAGGTATTAAAAACCCTCGCATGTTCCCAAGGACAAAGCGCTGATATAAAAGGGCGCGCTTTTAGAGGAAAACGTTCCACATTCAAAAAGGTTCTACAAAGAAAGGAATTGACTAAATGCTTGAGTTCAGCTTCACTAGAGAAGGACCGAAGTCAACGACTCGACCTCGAAAAAGAAGATCGAACTCAAGCAGGGGCACTGTTCATACCCTGAGTCGAGCTATCCGACCCGGGATGATTGGCGACAAAGCGACCGACCTCTTCAGGTCAGACTATCCGACCTCTTCCTAAAAAAGGTTGGCCAAATCGACAGGAAAGCCCAAAAAAGGGCCCAACTCAAGGAATACGACCCAGATCCAAAGGCAGCCCAAGCCTATAGAGATAAGGGCAGTTCCATTGAAGATAAGCTGACCTCGCCAAAAGATAAGATAAGATAAGATAACTAACTTATCTATCTAAGAAGGTCATCCCATACTATTATAAATACACTGGGGCACCCAGGTATTACTCATACTCTGATTCTACTAAAAAACCTGTTTAATACCCATGCTAACTTAAGCATCAGAGTCTCTTGCAGGTACCCCCCACCCTCCGGTGACAAAGGATCAGCAGTGCAGCCAGTCCAACAAGTCGAACACGACAGCTCTGGCCGCTACCCCCAGCCGGACACGTCATCTCCGACCAGTACAGCAGATCTCGACCGAGATCGACCTACAGTTTCAGGTAACCCTCGGAACAGAGACCATAGAGATTCCATTGAATTTACTTCTACCATTCATGAGCTCTGATGAGTATCCTTCCTCTGAAGAGGATGAAGATGTTACTTAAGAGCAAGTTGCTAAGTACCTTGGAGCAATCATGAACTAAATGCCAAGTTATTTGGTGATGAGACTTGGGAGGATGAACCTCCCTTGCTCACCAAAGAACTGGATGACTTGACTAGGCAGAGATTACCTCAGAATAGACAGGATCCTAGAAAGTTCTCAATAACTTGTACCATAGGCACCATGACCTTTGAAAAGGCTCTGTGTGACCTAAGGTCAAGTATAAACCTCATGCCTCTCTTTGTAATGGAGAAGCTAGGGATCCTTGAGGTACAAGCTGCAAGAATCTCACTAGAGATGGCAGACAATTCAAGAAAACAGGCTTATGGACTTGTAGAGGATGTCTTGGTAAAGGTTGAAGGCCACTACATCCCTATTGATTTCATAATCCTAGACACTGGGAAGTGTATGGATGAATCCATCATCCTTGGTAGATCCTTCCTAGCAAAAGCTGTAATTGATGTTGACAGAGGAGAATTGGTCCTTCAAGTGAATGAGGAATCCCTTGTGTTTAGAGCCCCCACATTCAAACTCTAAGTTTAGTGTTGGGAGGCCATCATCATACTCTGAGTATCTGTAAGGCTCCATGAGAGCCCACTATCAAGCTATTGACATTAAAGAAGCGCTTGTTGGGAGGCAACCCAATTTTATTTAATCATATCTATTTATTTTCTATTGTTATTTTATGTTTTCTGTAGGTTGATGATCATGTGAAGTCACAAAAAAAAATTGAAAAAGTAAAAACAGAATGAAAAATAGTATTAAAAATAGCACACCCTGGAGGAGAAGCCTACTGGCGTTTAAACGCCAGAAAGGGGAGAAAAGCTAGCGTTAAACGCCAGGATTGGCAGTCAAGGGAGCGTTTACATGCCACATGGTGCAGGGATGAGAAATCCTTGACACCTCAGGATCTGTGGACCCCACAGGATCCCCACCTACTTCATCTCTCTCTCCCTCCTCTTCACACCTTCCCATAACACCCTTCCCCAAATACCCTTCACCAATAACCTCAATACCTCTTCCCCAATTACCCCTCACCTATCAAATCCTACCTTCTTCTGCATAATTTCTTCACCAATCCACATCCATCCATCATAAAACCCCACCTACCTCACCATTCAAATTCAAACCACTTTCCCTCTCAAACACACCCATACATGGCCGAACCCTAACCCTCTCTCCACTCCTATATAAACCCATCTTCACTCCTTCATTTTCACACATCACAAACACTACTCACCCCCTTGGCCGAACCACTAAACCCCCTCCCTCTTCTCTATTTCCTCTTCTTCTACTCTTTTCTTTCTTCTTTTGCTCGAGGACGAGCAAACCTTCTAAGTTTGGTGTGGTAAAAGCATTGCTTTTTATTTTTTCATAACCATTTATAGCACCAAAGGCCGGAGAAACCTCTAGAAAGAGGAAAGGGAAGGCACAAGCTTCCACCTCCGAGTTATGGGAGATGGAAAGATTCATCTCAAGGGTGCATCAAGACCGCTTCTATGAAGTTGTGGCCAAGAAGAAGGTGATCCCCGAGGTCCCTTTCAAACTCAAAAAGGGTGAATATCCGAAGATCTGACATGAGATTCGAAAAAGAGGTTGGGAAGTTCTCACCATGTCGGAATCTTAATGGTTCAAGAGTTTTATGCCAATGCATGGGTCACCAAGAACCATGATCAAAGTGTGAACTCGGACCCAAAGAATTGGCTTACAATGGTCCGGGAAAAATGCTTATATTTTAATCCAAAAAATGTAAGGTTGGTATTCAACTTGCCCATGATGCAAGGAGATGCACGCCCCTACACTAGAACGGTCAACTTTGATCAAAGGTTGGACCAAGTCCTCATAGACATTTGTGAAGAGGGCGCTCAATGGAAGAGAGATTCAAGAGGGAAGCCGGTTCAACTAAGAAGGCATGACCTCAAGCCCGTGGCTAGGGGATGGTTGGAGTTCATCCAACGCTCAATCATTCCCACTAGCAACCGGTCTGAAGTTACTATAGACCGGGCTATTATGATCTATAACATCATAATTGGAGAGGAAGAAGAAGTTCATGAGGTTATATCCCTAGATCTCTACAAGGTGGCAGACAAGTCCTCTACTTTGGCAAGGTTAGCCTTCCCTCATCTCATTTGTCACCTCTGTAATTCAGCTGAAATTGACATAGAGGAAGACATCCTCATTGATGAGGACAAGCCCATCACTAAGAAAAGGATAGAGCAAACAAGAGATCCAACTCATGGACAAGAGCATGAGGAAATTTCTCATCATGAAACCCCTGAGATGCCTCAAGGGATGCATTTTCCTCCACAAAACTATTGGGAGAAAATCAACACATCCCTACGAGAATTAAGTTCCAACATGGGACAACTATGGGTGGAGCACCAAGAGCATTCCATCCTCCTCCATGAAATTAGAGAAGATCAAAGAGTCATGAGGGAGGAGCAACAAAGGCAAGGAAGAGACATTAAGGAGCTCAAGGACTCCATAAGATCTTCAAGAGGAAGAACAAGCCGCCATCACTAAGGTGGACCCGTTCTTTAATCTCATTGTTCTTATTTTTCTGTTTTTCGTTCCCTATGCTTTATGTTCTATCTATGTTTGTGTCTTTACTACATGATCATTAGTCTCTTAGTGTCTATGCCTTAAAAGCTATGAATGTCCTATGAATCCATCACCTTTCTTAAATGAAGAATGTTTTTAATTACAAAAGAAAAAGAAGTACATGAATTTCGAATTTTAAAAATAATTTAATTATTTTCATATGGTGGCAATACTTTTTGTTTTCTGAATGAATGCTTGAACAGTGCATATTTTTGAATTTGTTGATCATGAATGTTAAAATTTTTTGCTCTTGAAAGAATGATGAAAAAGGAGAAATATTATTTGAGAATCTGAAAAATCATAAAATTGATTCTTGAAGCAAGAAAAAGCAGTGAAAAGCTTGCAAAAAAAAAAAGCCAATAGCCCTTTAAACCAAAAGGCAAGGGTAAAATAAAAAGGATCCAAGGCTTTGAGCATCAGTGGATAGGAGGGCCCACAAGAATAAAATCCTGGCCTAAGCGGCTAAACCAAGCTGTCCCTAACCATGTGCTTGTGGCGTGAAGGTGTCAAGTGAAAGGCTTGAGACTGAGCGGTTAAACTCGTGGTCCAAAGCAAAAAGAGTGTGCTTAAGAGCTCTAGACACCTCTAATTGGGGACTCTAGCAAAGCTGAGTCACAATCTAAAAAGGTTCACCCAGTTATGTGTCTGTGGCATTTATGTATCGGGTGGTAATACTGGAAAACAAAATTCTTAGGGTCATGGCCAAGACTCATAAAGTAACTGTGTTCAATAATCAACATACTGAACTAGGAGAATCAATAACACTATCTGAATTTTGAGTTTCTATAGATGCCAATCATTCTGAACTTCAAAGGATAAAGTGAGATGCCAAAACTGTTCAGAAGCAAAAAGCTAATAGCCCCGCTCATCTAATTAATACTGATCTTCATAGATGTTTTTGGAATTCATTGTATATTCTCTTTTTTTATCCTACTTTGTTTTTAGTTGCTTGGGGACAAGCAACAATTTAAGTTTGGTGTTGTGATGAGCGGATAATTTATACGCTTTTTGGCATTATTTTTAGTATGTTTTTAGTATATTTTAGTTAATTTTTATTATGTTTTTATTAGTTTTTATTCAAAAATCATATTTCTAGACTTTACTATGAGTTTGTGTATTTTTTCATGATTTCAGGTATTTTCTAGCTAAAATTGAGGGACCTGAGCAAAAATCTGATTCAGAGGCTGAAAAAGGACTGTAGATGTTGTTGGATTCTGACCTCCCTGCACTCGAACTGGATTTTTTGGAGCTACCAAGGCCCAATTGGCACGTTCTCAATTTCGTTGGAAAGTAGACATCCTGGGCTTTCCAGCAATATATAATAGTTTATACTTTTCCCGAGATTTGATGGCCCAAACTGGCGTTCCAAGTAAGCATAAAAATTCTGGCGTCAAAACGCCAGAACTGGCATAAAAGCTGGAGTTAAACGCCCAAACTGGCACAAAAGCTGGCGTTTAACTCCAAGAGAAGTCACTACACGTGAAAGCTTCAACGCTCAGCCCAAGTACACACCAAGTGGACCCAGAAGTGGATTTCTGCATCATTTACTCATTTCTATAAACCCTAGGTTACTAGTTTTCTATAAATAGGACCTTTTGGTATTGTATTTTCATCTTTCAACCAATCTTTTAATCATGCTTTGATGATTGAACCCTCTTTGGGAGGCTGGCCATTCGGCCATGCCTAGACCTTCTTTTATTTATGTATTTTCAACGGTGGAGTTTCTACACACCATAGATTATGGTGTGGAGCTCTGCTGTTCCTCGTGAATTAATGCAAAGTACTATTGTTTTTTTATTCAACTCAAGCCTATTTCTTCTCTAAGATATACACTCGTTCTTCAACCAGATGAATGTGATGATCCGTGACACTCATCATCATTCTCACCTATGAACGCGTGCCTGACAACCACTTTCGTTCTACTTGCAATAGCTTGAGTGCGTATCTCTTAGCCTCCTTATTCATGACGCATGGTTGCCTCGCCTGACAACCGAGCCTTCCATTCCATGAGATCAGAGTCTTTGTGGTATAGGCTAGAATCAATTGGCAGCATTCTTGAGATCCAAAAAGTCTAAACCTTGTCTGTGGTATTCCGAGTAGGATCTGGGAAGGGATGACTATGACAAGCTTCAAACTCGCGAGTGTTGGGCGTACTGACAGACGCAAAAGGATCAATGGATCCTATTCCAACATGATCGAGAACCAACAGCTGATTAGCCGTGCGCTGACAGCGTATTTGAACCATTTTCACTGAGAGGACGGGAGGTAGCCATTGACAACGGTGAAACCCAACATAAGCTTGCCATGGAAGGGAGTATGAATGATTGGAAGAAGGTAATAGGAAAGCAAAGATTCAGAAGGAACAAAGCATATTCATACGCTTATCTGAAATTCTCACCAATGAATTACATAAATATCTCTATCCTATTTTATGTTTTATTCATCTTTTAATTATCAATTTTCCATAACCATTTGAATCTGCCTGACTGAGATTTACAAGATGACCATAGCTTGCTTCAAGCTGACAATCTCCGTGGGATCGACCCTTACTCACGTAAGGTTTATTACTTGGACGACTCAGTGCACTTGCTGGTTAGTTGTGTGGAGTTGTGAAAAAGAGTTGAGATTACAATTGTGCGTACCAAGTTGTTGGCGCCATTGATGATCACAATTTCGTGCACCAGTCATATGGTGGTCTGGATGAATTGTTCACATAATTGGCTTGTTCCCAGCCACCTTTAGATTCTGGTGCATTCCCTTCTTGTTGAGGGGTTTGATCTTGAATGACTGAGGCTTGATTGGCCTCCATCCTTTTGGTTAGAGCTGCTATTTGAGCTACAGTTGCCTTGTTCTAAGCTAACAAAGCATCTACAGAGTTGAGTTCTTGCACTCCCTTCTTCTGAGTCCTTTTTGAAGCATAGAAATACTCATTTTCCACTACAGTCTCAATGACATCTATGGCCTCTTCAATGGTTTTCTTTTTGTTGAGTGAGCCTCCTGAAGAATGATCCACTGCCTTCTTTGCTTCATAGGATAAACCCTCATAAAAGATATGTAGTTGTACCCACTCATTGAACATTTCTGGTGGGCATCTTCTTGTCAGATCTTTGAATCTCTCCCATGCCTCGTAGAGTGTTTCTCCATCTTGTTGTTTGAAGGTTTGCACCTCATCTCTCAGCCTGTTGATTCTTTGTAGAGGGTAAAATCTTGCAAGGAATCTGTTCATGACCTCCTCCCATGAAGTTAGACTCTCCTTGGGGAATGATTCCAACCACTTTGCTGCCTTATCTCTGAGTGAGAAAGGGAACAAGAGTAGTTTGTAGATATCAGGGTGTACCCCGTTGGACTTTACAGTATCACATATCCTCAAGAATGTGCTGAGATGTTGATTAGGGTCTTCTTGGGCACTTCCTCCATATGAGCAATTATTCTGAAAAAGTGTGATGAGCTGAGGCTTCAGCTCAAAATTATTGGCATGAATGGTTGGCTTTAGGATGCTGCTGCCACAATTTCCTGGGTTTGGGTTGATGTAGGAGTCTAAGACTCTCCTTTCTTGCCCAACATGATTTACTGGGCCTTCTCTGGCATGGTTGTGAGCTTCTTCTTCATGTTAGTTCTCCATATTCTTCTCCATGTCTATTTCAAAATATACTTCCTCTTCCTCAGCACCAACGACTCCCTTCCCTCTTGCTTCCCTCCTTAATCTAAGGAAGGTCCTCTCAGGTTCAGAATCAAAGGAAGTTGAAGCCCCACTTCTTCTACCTGTCATACAACCAACAAGGCAAAAAGCAAGAAAGAAAATGAATGAAGAAATTACTCTTGTTAGAGTGGTTGTTAGTGTGAGTGGTGCAATTAATCAAATAGTTAGAAGAGTGGAAATATGGATGATGAATAAGAATAATCAAAGAAGAAAGAAATAGAACTCAAAATAAAAAAATATATAAAATAAAAAAATATAAAAGGCGCTAAATAAAAGAAACTAAAATAACAAGGAATTTAAATTGCTTAATCTAGCTCTCCAATCAATTTAATCACTGTCAAATTTAAGCCAATCCCCGGCAACGGCGCCATAAAACTTGATGAGTCCAATTCACACCCCATTCAAAAATTAGTGAATTAGTTCTTTTGGCAAGCGCACCAAAATTATCGTCAAGTAATAACCCACAGTGGAGTGGGATCATATCCACAGAGATTGGCAAATTCGAGCAGTTTTAATTAATTGATGAATTAGTCAAGCGGATCAATAAGATTGTGAAGTGCAGAATTGTAAATGACATAAATGTAAATGACTAGAATATAAAGAAAAGCAATAAGGTGCAGAAATAGAAATGGAAGAATGTAAAGTGCAGAATCATAAATGACTTGAATGTAAATGGGAATGAGGAATTGCTGAATGTAAAATTAAGCTGTAAAGAAATGGATAGATAAAAATGGGGGAATTTATTGAGATTGGGAGATGTTGTCTCTTTGGATCAAATCTAGCTTATATCTTCTTCAATCATGCAACTCATTGACCTCTTGGCAATCATGATTGATTGAGCCCCAATCCCTTGGTAACTCAATCTCTCAGATCCTGATCAATAGCCAATTCCTTGGTCTAATTGCTCATGAAGAGAGATATGCTTGGTGCCTGATTATACCACACACCATTATAGGTCCAAGTAGAGGGAGGATTATATGTCACATATCTAAACACCAAAAGCCAGATTCTACTCAAGTATGAGAAGGGATTTCAAGCATGGTTTCATGTTTCCTTTCCCAAGGTTCCCATGAAACCCAATTGCATTCAATCTCTTTTCCAAGATAATTGAACACTAAGCATTAAGAACGAAATTCTTTCTAGAAAATCAAAGAGAAGATGAAGAGAAGAAGAATTTCACTATTATCAATCCATCAAGTACAACAGAGCTTTCTCTCTCAATGAGAGGGAAGTTAGTTACTCATAGCTCAAAAAGTACTCAAAAGTGAAGTGTAAAAGTGGATCTAAAACAGACTGCTTAACCCCTTCTTCAGTACTCCTTGGGGGTATTTATACTACTCCTAGTAAAATAAAAGAATTACAAAAGTGAAAAAGGAAAATTACATTTTGGAGGGAAAAGAAAACACTCAATAAGCGTGACTTCCTAGCTGGCGTGTGGCTGGCGCTTTACTGGCGTGTCACGTGCCCTTCATTTCTAGCTTGGCGTGCCACGCCCAATCCTTCAAGTGGCACGCTCATCTCTCTATCAACCTTGGCGTGCCACGCCTTCGAACTCAAGTGGCACGCTATAGTGGAATTCTTGTGTTGGCGTGCCACGCCTTCGAACTCAAGTGGCACGCCTTTTGCCTTTTTCCACTTTTCTTTGCCTCTGGAAACTTGAACTGGCATGCCACGCCCAGGGTCTGGCGTGCCACGCCCTTGCTCTATGCTTGGCTAAGCTTCTCTGGAAAGTTGCACTAGCGTGGCACGCCCCTTTGTGAGTGAATGGTTCCTCTGTTTGGCGTGCCACACCATGAACTCAAGTAGCATGCCCCAATACTTCTTTGCTCTCTGAATGGCCCAGGCGTGCCACGCCTGGGATTCAAGTGGCACGCCTAAGTGAAGACTAGTGAGTGGCGTGCCATGCCTTCGATACCAAGTGGCACGCCCCATGTAATTGGCCTCCTTCATCCTCTCTGGAAACTTATACCAGCATGCCACGCCTAAAGGCTGGCGTGCCACGCTCATGATCTTGCCTTGGTTCCAGTAGTTGGCGTGCCACGCCTCACCCTTCAAGTGGCACGCCAAAGTGACATGCTTGGGTTGGCATGCCACGCCTTCGACAACAAGTGGCACGCCCAGTCCTTGCTTTTGTTTCCTTTGTGCATTGGCGTGCCACACCTGGTTGCTCAAGTAGCACGCTTAAGTGAGGGTGAGAGTATTGTACCAGCGTGCACGCCATGCTGTTCAAGTGGCACGCCCATGGATTTGTGAACTCTTCAAGCTTGGCGTTCCACGCCTGGGTTCTCAAGTGGCACGCCCAAGTGACTTCTTGGAGCTGGCGTGCCACGCCTTTGATACCAAGTGGCACGCCATAGTGAAGGTTCTTCTTGGAATGGTGCGTTGGCGTGCCACGCCCCTTTGCTCAAGTGGCACGCCCATAGTAGTTGATGGGCCAGGCGTGCCACGCCCAACCTGGCGTGCCACGCCCTTTTGTGTCCTTCATTGTTGCTCTCTGAAATTTTGTACTAGCGTGCCACGCCCAGTCCCTGGCGTGCCACGCCCACATGCATGCTTTGATCTCGCCTTTAGAATTTAGTACTGGCGTGCCATGCCTAGCTCTTGGCGTGCCACGCCAGTGCATTTTTGTGGCGTTTGCTCCCAAGTGGCACGCCAGTTTCACACGCCCAGCTTCTTCTTTGTCTTCTACCCATTTTTGAAACCTTTTTCAGTGAAATTTAGCACAACTCATCTCAAAGTAGTGTACCATAATATTCATCAAATAATGCATGAATTGTACTGATCAAATGAGATTTATGCTCTTTTATGGTCTTCTTTATGCAAGAAAGAAGGGTAGATGATGAAAGTCATCAAATATATTGACAACCCCCCCCCCAAAATTCTAAACAATATAAACCACAAAATTGGGGTTTATCATGGGTGTTCTATAGAAGTGAACTGGTGCTTGATTTTTTAGGTCAGCTACCATGTTCCTGAAGTCTGTGTCGGTGAACTGAGTCCCATTGTCCGTGTAATGGAATAGGGAACCCCAAACCTTGTGATGATGTTTCTATACAGGAACTTTTGACTTCTTTGGGGGGTGGCGGCTGCCAATGGCTCTGCCTCAATCCCTACAATGAGGAATTTGACTTGCCCTGATCCTTAGGGGAATGGCCCGAAGTGGTCGAGCCCCCACTTTTTGAACGGCCAGGGTGAGGTGATGCAAATGAGCTCTTCAAGTGGGGTGATGTGGAAGTTGGCGTGCTTCTGGCATGGGGGGCACGTTCTGACGAACTCGGTCGCTTCCTTCTGTAAGGTAGGCCAATAGAAACTGGCTTGGAGTACCTTTTTGGATAGAGCTCATGCCTCGAGGTGATTGCCGCATATGCCGCTGTGAACGTCCTCCAGGACCACTTTTGAAGCGGAAGTCGGGACGCACTTTAGAAGGCGTGTTGAAATTCCTCTGCTGTACAGGACATCGTGTATCAAGGTGTAATATTGTGCTTCCCGTATGAGCCGTTTTGCATTTTTCTTTTCTGTGGGAAGTGTTTTGGACTTGAGGTAGTTGATTATAGGGGTCATCCACCCCTGGTCCTGGTCTGATATGCTTAAGACCTTCTCTTCCCTTAAAGTTGATGGGTACTGTAGGGTCTCTTGGATGAGGCTTCTGTTGTTGCCTCCTGGTTTGGTGCTGGCTAGCTTTGAAAACACGTTAGCTCGGGCGTTTTGCTTCCGAGGGATATGTCAGATCTGATATTCTCTGAGGTTCTCGAGCTGTTCTTTGGTCTTGTCTAGGTATCTTTTCATAGTGGGATCCTTTGCCTGGTAGCTTCCTTTTATCTGCAAGGTGATTACTTGTGAATCACTGAAGATAGTAAGCTTTTCGACTCAGACCTCCCTAGCCAGCTTCAGACCAGCCAGTAGGACTTCGTACTCTACTTGATTATTTAAGGCGGGGAACTCGAATCTTAAGGAGAGTTCAAGCTGGATCCCTTGGTCGCTTTCTAAGATAACTCCTGCTCCACTTCCGGCCTTGTTTGATGAGCCATCAATGTAGAAGTTCCATTTTACGGGGGTCCCCAGGGTGTTGATGACAAGTCATCTTATGCTAGCTTCTCAAGCATTTTTCACTTGTTTTATTAGGTTTTATGCACTTTCTTGCATAATAAGTAAGTGATTTGGAGTGGATTTGCATGTTTATGTCAATTCAATCAACCATCATTTATTATACACAAAATCATAGGATTCATGTTCGAATTAGTTAATTTTATGATTAATGCAGAGATCTTGTGAATTTTTTGATGCTTTGATTGGTTGTTTTGATTATTTGTGGGTGAAGAAATGATGAAGAAAAGAAAGAACCAGGAAAGCATGCCTTATCAAAGCGTGACCCATGACATTAAAGCGTGGCGATCATCCAAAGGAGCAAGGGCCAACGCTCGAAGACCCAACGGAGCGCCCAATGATGCACCAAGAAACCAGGGCTGAGGGAGCAACAAAGAGATGTAGCGCTCTCTATTTGAGCGGAGCGTTCACAAAGTGAGCACTAGTTGGGAACACACCAAGGTCAGCGCTCAAATGGAGTGAGCGCTACGTTCAAATTGATTGAACGTTTTCGCGCATAATGGAGAGACCAAGCAAGGGCGCTACGTTGAATGTCCCAACTGAGCACTACAAGGAAACTCAAAAACAAGGCCAGTGCTCGAATCAGTGAGCACTACGTTAACTCCTTCTACCTTTTTCGGGCATGGCTCAAAAGAAAAGCAAGGCACAGCACTCAAAGTGGAGTAGCCAGGGTTCGAAGAGGGATCAAAGCGCCCCAAGGAAGCATGAGAGCGCTACGTTTAAAACTCCCCACTGAGCGCTACACAAGAAGGCTTAGCATGAGGAAATTGCAAGCATACAAGGAAACCCACAAAGTGAAACAGCCAAGGCTCGAAGAGGGAGACCAAGGCAAGCAAGGGAGCGCTACGTTCTCTTCTCTTCACTGAGGACTAAGGAAATTGGCATAAAGAGGGGCAATGACCAAGGTTCGAAAAGGGAACACAAGAAGCATGTGTAGCGCTCAGTTCACTAACCAAACGGAGCGCTTCACTGGAGCTAGCACCCTTGGTCCATCCTCAATCAAAAGCCATCTTGGATCTACTTCTTGACCAATTTGAAAAGCCCACTCCAAGTTCTAAAAACCAAAAATAGAAACTGTATAAATAGGAGTTAATTTGATTTGTAAAAGACCGTTTTGCTCTTTTTTTTTTTGTTTTACCTTTAGCTCAATTTTTAGTTTTCAAGTGTTTTGAATTTGGGATTTGGGAATTGAGATCTGAGTTCTTCTTTCTGCATTCTCATTTCTTCTGCAACTCCTAATTTCTGTTCTTGGAATTTGAATTGAGATTGAAGAGCTTCATTGATTCTAAGTTTGAGAATCATCTTTTACCTCTCTTCTCAATTGTTCTAAGGATTGGATCTGAGTTTAGTTTTCTGTTTTCATTTTCTTCTTTCGCAACTTCTACTTTTCTATTTTGGGAATTGGAAAATTGGATCTGAGTTTCATTTACTGCCTTCCTTTTTATTTCTTCTGCAATTACTTTTTTGCTTGATCAAGAGAGCAATTGAGATCTAGATCTACTTCCTAATCTCTTTGCTCTTCTTCGATCTTCAATTCTCTTTAATAATTTCACAATTGAATCAAGTTTTCTTGCTATTTTGGTTCTTGAAGAAATTTTCCATTTCTGTTCTTGCTACTGAGCTCCAGATTCGAAGTCTTGCTTCTCAGAGCCTTCTGATTTGCTTTATCTTGCAATTTCTTTTTCAATTCCAAGTCCCAACACCCAAATCATTTTACTCTTCAAGCAATTTACATTTCTCAGCAATTTAGATTCAGCTCTTTTACATTTCTTGCACTCTAAGTTTCTGCAATTTACTTTTCTGGAAATTTAAGTTTCAGCTTTTTTACTTCCTTGTTCTTTAAGTTACTTGCAATTTACCTTTTCTGCATCTTTAGATTTAGTCAATTTACCTTCTGCACTCTATTTTTCTACTCAATTTACATTCTGCACTTCTATTTACTTGCAATTTAGCTTCTGTCACTCAAAATCACTCCATTCTTCAACTGTTCGCTTAACTTAATTCATCATCTAATTAAAATTGCTCAATCCATCAATCCCTGTGGGATCGACCTCACTCTTGTGAGTAATTACTACTTGGTGTGACCCGGTACACTTGCCGGTGAGTTTTGGTGTGGAATCTGATTTCCACCCATCAAGTTTTTGGTGCCGTTGCCGGGGATTGATATAGATTGACAATGATTAAGTAAGGTGATAATCTAGATTAAGCATTTTCTTTTTCTTTTTTACTAAGGATACTAACTGTTTGAATTTTTACTAAAGCTAACTCTAACTTCACTCTAGCAGTAGAATTTTTAATTCTGGTTTCTGGTTTTGTGTTTATGTCAGGAGGAAGAAGTGATGAATCCACACTGATGAGCGGATAATTTATACGCTTTTTGGCATTGTTTTTATGTAGTTTTTAGCATGTTTTAATTACTTTTTAGTATATTTTTATTAGTTTTTATTCAAAATTCACATTTCTAGACTTTACTATGAGTTTGTGTGTTTTTCTGTGATTTTAGGTATTTTCTGGCTGAAATTGAGGGACCTGAGCAAAAATCTGATTCAGAGGCTGAAAAAGGACTGCAGATGCTGTTGGATTCTGACCTCTTTGCACTCAAAATGGATTTTCTTGAGCTACAGAAAACCAATTGGCGCTCTCTAAATTGCGTTGAAAAGTAGACATCCAGGGCTTTCCAGAAATATATAATAGTGCATACTTTGCTCAAAGATAAATGACGTAAACTGGCATTTAACGCTAGTTCCATGTTCCATTCTGGCGTTAAACGCCAGAAAAAGGTTACAAGTTGGAGTTAAACGCCCAAAACAGGTTACAACCTGGCGTTTAACTCCAGAAACAGCCTAAGCACGTGTAAAGCTCAAGTCTCAGCCCCAGCACACACCAAGTGGGCCCCAAAAGTGGATTTCTGCACTATCTATCGTAGTTTACCCATTTTCTGTAAACCTAGGTTACTAGTTTAGTATTTAAACAAATTTTAGAGATTTATTTTGTACCTCATGACATTTTACATGTTTCATTTTGTATTTCTGACAGCATGAGTCTCTAAAACCCATGGTTGGGGGTGAGGAGCTCTGCTGTGTTTCGATGGATTAATGCAATTACTACAGTTTTCCATTCAATAACGCTTGTCTCTATTCTAAGATATTCACTCGCACTTCACCCTGATGAATGTGATGATCCATGACACTCATCATCATTCTCAACCTATGAATACGTGCTTGACAACCACTTCCGTTCTACCTTAGATTGAGTGTGTATCTCTTAGCCTCTTGGTTCATGATTAGAGTCTTCGTGGTATAGGCTAGGATTATTGGCGGCCATTCCTGAGATCCAGAAAGTCTAAACCTTGTGTGTGGTATTCCGAGTAGGATCTGGGATGGGATGACTGTGACGAGCTTCAAACTCACAAGTGCTGGGCGTAGTGACAGACGCAAAAGGATCAATGGATCCTATTCCAACATGAGTGAGAACCGACAGATGATTAGCCGTGCGGTGACAGCGCATTTGGACCATTTTCACTGAGAGGACGGATGGTAGCCATTGACAACGGTGATCCACCAACATACATCTTGCCATGGAAGGAGACCTGCGTGTGTGAAGAAGAAGACAGTAGGAAAGCAGAGATTCAGAAGACAGAGCATCTCCAAAACCTCAATCTGTTCTCCATTACTGCATAACAAGTACTATTTAATTTATGCTTTTTACTCTTCATAAATATAATCACTCTTATCATTGATTTCCTGACTAAGAATTACAAAATAACTGTAGCTTGCTTCAAGCCGACAATCTCCGTGGGATTGACCCTTACTCACGTAAGGTATTACTTGGACGACCAACTGCACTTACTGGTTAGTGGTACGAGTTGTGAAAAGTGTGATTTACAATTCGTGCACCAAGTTTTTGGCGCCGTTGCCGGGGATTGTTCGAGTTTGGACAACTGACGGTTTATTTTGTTGCTTAGATTAGGAAAAATTTATCTTTTTAGTTTAGAGTCACTAAAATTGCGTCTTCTATTATTGTTTTTGGTTGAAAATTTCTTTAAATCCTTATTTCCTCTTTTTAAATTTTTTGAAAATCTTTATAAACAAATAATTGAGTTTTTCTGTTTGAGTTTAGTTTCATATTTTAAGTGTGGTGTCAATTGCATTTTTTATTTTCTTTTAACTTTTTGAATTTGTGTTCATTGTTCTTTCTTGATCTTCAAGTTGTTCTTGCTATTTTTCTTGTTTGATCTTTAGTTTTTCCTGTTCTGTGTATTTTCTTATTTTTCTTGTGCGTTTTCAAATTATCAGTATTCAAAAAAATATATATATATATTAAATACCTTTTTTAAAACATGTTAAATTTATAGCTCAGTTGGCTAGAGCGTTGTGCTTATGTTCTTGGTAATTGGGTATCTTCCTTTCAAAACTTTTTCAAAAATAATTTTTCTTTGATTAATTCTTGTGTCAACTTTTAAGTTTGGTGTTCTTTTGTATTTTTCTTTAATTTTAGAAAATTTATTTTTAGTTTTCTTAAAGTTTTAAGTTTGGTGTTCTTTTTATGTTCTTGAGTCTTTGAATTTTATTCTTGTTGTTCTTAGTGTTCATCATGATCTTCAAAGTGTTCTTGGAGTTCATCCTGACATTCAAAGTTTTCTTATTTGTTTTCTTTATTTTGATCTAAAAACTCTAAGTTTGGTGTCATTTTATTGTTTTTCTCTTTCCTCATTAAATTCAAAAAAATATCTTTTCTCTTTATTTTAAGTTAATTTTCGAAATTTACATAAGAATTTCAGATTTTTATTTTAAAATTTCTATTTTATCTTATCTTAGTTTAAAAAAAAAATTCAAAATTCAAATCTTTTTCAAAAAAATCATATCTTTTTCAAAAACTTATCTTATCTTATTTCAAATTTCAAATTTCAACTTCCAAAATTCAAAAATCAAATTTTAAAATTCAAATTTCAAAATTCAAATTTCAAAATTTAAAATTCAAAATTTAATTTTCAAATTTAAAAATCAAATCTTTTCAAAATTTAAATATTTTTCAAATCCTTATCTTATATTGTTGACTTTTTCGAAAATTCAAAATTCAAAATTTAAAATTTCAAAACTTTTTAATTTAAATTCCTTATCTTCTCTTACCTAGCTTATCTTATCTTTTCTAATCTCAAATCTTAAAATCAAATCTTTTTCATATCTTTTTATTTTATTTTATTTTATTTTCTTACAAGTATCTTTAATTTTAAGTCATATTTTTTTCAAAATTTCCTAACCAATTTCTCTCTCTTCATTTTTTTCGAAAATCCTCACCCACATTTTTTTCAAATCTTTTTAATTAATTAATTTAGTTTTCAATTTTCTTTTATTTCTTTTTCTTCAAATTTTCGAAATTATAGTCAATTTTTCATTTATTTTATTTTATTTTATTTTATTTTAATTTTGATTTTCAAAAAAAATATTTTATTTGCAATTCGCATCATCTCCCTTTCTCCATCATGGACCTAAGTGGAAATGAAGAGTCCAGAAGGACTCTGGGGTCATATACTAACCCCATTACTGCTGCATATGGGAGTAGCATCTGTATACCTCCCATCAAAGCAAGCAGTTTTGAGATAAATTCTCAGCTCATTGTCATGGTGTAGCAAAATTGCCAGTATTCCAGTCTTCCACAGGAAGAACCTACTGAGTTTCTGTGCAGTTCTTGTAAATTGCTGACACAGTGCGTGACAAGGAGGTAGATTAGGACGTATACAGGCTGTTGCTGTTTCTGTTTGCTGTAAAAGATCAAGCTAAGAGGTGGTTAAATAACCAACCCACAACAAGCATAAGAACATGGAAACAGTTATCAGACAATTTCCTGAATCAATATTTCCCTCCAAAAAGGATGACACAGCTAAGGCTGGACATCCAAGGCTTTAAACAAGAGGATGATGAATCCCTTTATAACGCCTGAGAGAGGTACAGAGGGATGCTAAGGAAATGCCCCTCTAAAATATTTTCAGAGTGGGTGCAGTTAGATATCTTCTACTACGGGCTTACAGAAAAAGCTCAGGTATCTCTAGACCACTCAGCTGGTGGATCTAAACACATGAGAAAGACTATTGAAGAAGCTTAAGAGCTTATCGATATAGTTGCTAGAAATCAGCATCTGTACATAAGTAATGAGTCCTCCATAAAAGAAGAAGCCAAGGCAGTATCAACTGACTTTAGTCCTCAAGAACAGTGTTGCTGAACTCAATCAGCAACTATCTTCTATAACAAGGCAGTTAGCAGAAGTTAAGGAGATGCTACAAGAAACCAAAAATGCTAACAAGGATATGGAATCACAATTGAATCAGACAAAACAACAATTATCAAAATAGATAACAAAGGAGTGCCAAGCAGTTCAATTAAGAAGTGGAAAAACATTAAATACCTCAACTCAAAGCAGCAGAAAGCCAAGAAAAGAACAGCTGACAGAGGATGAGCAACCTGCTACCCAAAATCCCTCTGAGGATAGTAAGAGCCCAGAGAGGAATAAGTCTGGCGTTCAAACGCCAGAAAAGGGTGAGAATCTGGCGTTCAATGCCCAATCCATGTTCAGTTCTGGTGTTCAAACGCCAGTGAGGGATCAGACACCTGCAAGTGTTGATAATAACTCCCTCAAGAAGGCTTCTCAACCTGCCTCTGTAGGAAATAAACCTGCAGCAACTAAGGTTGAAGAATATAAAGCCAAAATGCCTTATCCTCAGAAACTCCACCAAGCGAAACAGGATAAACAATTTACCCACTTTGCAGACTATCTCAGGACTCTTGAAATAAAGATTCCGTTTGCAGAGGCACTTGAGCAAATACTCTCTTATGCTAAGTTCATAAAAGAGATCTTAAGTCATAAGAAGGATTGGAGAGAAACAGAAAAAGCTTTTCTCACTGAAGAATGCAGTGCAGTCATCCTAACAAGCTTACCAGAAAAGCTTAAGGATCCTGGAAGCTTTATGATACCATGCACATTAGAGGGAGCTCTATGTGATCTTGGGGCAAGCATCAACCTAATCCCTGCATCCACTATCAGAAAGCTTGGCTTGACTGAAGAGGTCAAACCAACCCGGATATGTCTTCAACTTGCTAATGGCTCCATTAAATACCCATCAGGCATAATTGAGGACATGATTGTCAAGGTTGGGCCATTTGCCTTCCCTAGTGACTTTGTATTGCTGGAAACAGAGGAGCACAAGAGTGCAACTCTCATTCTAGGAAGACCATTCCTAGCAACTGGACGAACCCTCATTGACGTCCAAAAAGGGGAGATAACCCTGAGAGTCAAAGAGCCATGAGGGAGGAGCAACAAAGGCAAGGAAGAAACATAGAGGAGCTCAAGCACTCCATAAGATCTTTAAGAGGAAGAACTAGCCGCCATCACTAAGGTGGACCTGTTCTTTAATTTCCTTGTTCTTATTTTTCTGTTTTTTCGAATTCTATGCTCTATGTTTTGTCTATGTTTGTTTCTTTATTACATGATCATTAGTGTCTAGTGTCTATGTCTTAAAGCTATGAATGTCCTATGAATCCTTCACCTTTCTTAAATGAAAAATATTTTTAATTGCAAAAGAACAAGAGGTACATGGATTTTGAATTTTATCTTGAAATTAGCTTAATTATTTTGATGTGGTGGCAATACTTTTTGTTTTCTGAATGAATGCTTGAACAGTGCATATTTTTGATATTGTTGTTTATGAATGTTAAAATTGTTGGCTCTTGAAAGAATAATGAAAAAGGAGAAATGTTATTGATAATCTGAAAAATCATAAAATTGATTCTTGAAGCAAGAAAAAGCAGTGAAAAATAAAGCTTGCAAAAAAAATTAGCAAAAAAAATAAAGAAAAAAGAAAAAAAAGCAAGCAGAAAAAGCCAATAACCCTTTAAACTAAAAGGCAAGGGTAAAAAGGATCCAAGGCTTTGAGCATTAATGGTAGGAGGGCCCAAAGGAATAAAATCCTGGCCTAAGCGGCTAAATCAAGTTGTCCCTAAACCATGTGCTTGTGGCGTGAACGTGTCAAGTGAAAAGCTTGAGACTGAGCGGTTAAAGTCGTGGTTCAAAGCAAAAAAGAGTGTGCTTAAGAGCTCTGGACACCTCTAACTGGGGACTCTAGCAAAGCTGAGTCACAATCTTAAAAAGTTCACCCCAGTTTTGTGTTTGTGGCATTTATGTATCCGGTGGTAATACTGGAAAACAAAATGCTTTGGGTCATGACCAAGACTCATAAAGTAGCTGTGTTCAAGAATCAACATACTGAACTAAGAGAATGAATAACACTATTCGAATTCTAAGTTCCTATGGATGCCAATCATTCTGAACTTCAAAGGATAAAGTGAGATGCCAAAACTGTTCATAAGCAAAAAGGCTACTAGCCCCGCTTATCTAATTGGAACTAAGTTCATTGATAAGTTTGGAATTTATTGTATTTTCTCTTCTTTTTATCCTATTTTGTTTCTAGTTGCTTGGGGACAAGCAACAATTTAAGTTTGGTGTTGTGATGAGCGGATAATTTATACCCTTTTTGGCATTATATTTACATAGTTTTTAACATGTTTTAGTTACTTTTTATTATATTTTTATTAGTTTTTATGCAAAAATCACATTTCTGGACTTTACTATGAGTTTGTGTGTTTTTCTGTAATTTCAGGTATTTTCTGGCTGAAATTGAGGGACCTGAGCAAAAATCTAATTCAGAGGCTGAAAAAGGACTGCAGATTACTACTGCTTTCTATTCAATCACGCTTGATTCTATTCTAAGATACTCACTCGTACTTCAATCTGGAGAATGATATGATCCGTGACACTCATCATTATTTTCAATTCTATGAACGAGTGCCTGACAACCACTTCCGTTCTATCTGAGCTCAACGTAGTCATTGGGCGACAGCTTGAGTGCGTATCTCTTGGGTCTCTAATACACAGACCGAGTCCGTGGGATTAGTATCTTCGTGGTAGAGGCTAGAACCAATTGGCAGCCATTCCTGAGATCCGGAAAGTCTAAACCTTGTCTGTGGTATTCCGAGTAGGATCTGGGAAGGGATGATTGTGACGAGCTTCAAACATGCGAATGTTGGGCGCAGTGACAGTGTGCAAAAGGACAAACGTCCTATTCTGACGCTAGCGGGAACCGACAGATGATTAGCCGTGCGATAGCTGTACTTGGTATTTTTCATCCGAGACGAGAAATCTGACAGTTGATTAGCCGTGCAGAGATTGTACCTGGTATTTTTCATCCGAGCAGATCATACAACTTTACATGGAAGGGAGCATGCATGATTGGAAGAAGACAATAAGAAAGCAGAGATTCATAAGCAACAAAGCATCTCCAAACGCTTATCTGAAATTCCCACCAATGAATCACATTAGTATCTCTATCTTATTTTATGTTTTATTTATCTTTTAATTATCTAAACCTCATTACCATTTGAATCCGCCTGAATGAGATTTACAAGATGACTATGGCTTACTTCAAGCCGACAATCTCCGTGGGATCGACCCTTATTCACGTAAGGTTTATTACTTAGACGACCCAGTGCACTTGCTGGTTAGTTGTGCGGCGTTGTGAAAAGTGTGAATCAAGATTTCCCACAACAATCGTCCAATGTTGTACGAATTAGAATGAAATTCAGTGGTGGTACTTGTTTGATTTAATGATTAGCTCAATAATAAAAGCTGCATAATAAAATGTTCCTTGAAGTGTGAATTAGGTTGCTGCTATAAAGCCTTTTATTAATGAATATCCCCTTGAGAATGATCAAAATAAGAAAGAAAAAGAAAAGAAAAGCCAAGAATTGGCAAAGAAACAAAAAATAAGGCTAGACACCAATAGCTTGGACCTTAGTACATATGCCTGTGGTGCTTTTGTACTAGGATATGCTTGGACAATTAGGTTCTGAGGAGTATTTTAAAACTTGGCCACTTGGATTAACTAATCTGGGATTGCCAACCGAAATTCCATTATCAAGAGCAACCTAGTTACAAAGCATTTAGTGATCCAAAGAGATGTTGGGCATCAATGTCCTAGGAAGAAATTGTGAGCCAAGTGTCTGTGGTGAAAAAGTGTTGAGCAAAAATTGAGCCAAAAGGCTGCTGCAACACTTGCCACCAAGCTTTCATTAATAAATAAGCTTTCTAAGCAAAAGAAAGAAAGAAAAAGCTAACAGGGATCAATCAAAAAGCAAGGCATTATAGCAGCAACTCTAGTGAACCATCAAAGAAACATTCCATATCAGATAGCTAAGAATAATTGAGCTACATTTGTCTACATAAAACCCAATGAGCCAAGTTCAATTATCTGCTATATAAGGACATGTATGCTTCTCTGTTTCATTTCATTTCTTCTTATGTTTAGTGCTTGCTTGGGAACAAGCAAGATTTAAGTTTGGTGTTGTGATGACAAGTCATCTTATTCTAGCTTTTCAAGCATTTTTCACTTGTTTGATTAGGTTTTATGCACTTTCTTGCATAATAAGTAAGTGATTTGGAGTGGATTTGCATGGTTATGTCAATTCAATCAACCATCATTTATTTGACACAAAATCATAGAATTCATGTTAGAATTAGTTGATTTTATGATTAATGCAGAGATCTTGTGAATTTGGTGATGCTTTGATTGGTTGTTTTGATTACTTGTAGGTGAAAAAATGATGAAGAAAAGAAAGAACCAGGAAAGCGTGCCTTATCTAAGCGTGACCCATGATATTAAAGCGTGGCGATCATCCAAAAGAGCAAGGGCCACCGCTCGAAGACCCAACGGAGCTCCCAATGATGCACCAAGAAACCAGGGCTGAGGGAGCAACAAAAAGATGTAGCGCTCTCTATTTGAGCAGAGCTTTCACAAAGTGAGCACTAGTTGGGAACACACCAAGGCCAGTGCTCAAATGGAGTGAGCGCTGCATTCAAATTGATTAAACGTTTTCGTGCTTAATGGAGAGACCAAGCAAGGGCGCTACGTTGAATGTCCCAACTGAGCGCTACAAGGAAACTCAAAAACAAGGCCAATGCTCAAATCAGTGAGCGCTACGTTAACTCCTTCTACCTTTTTCAGGCATGGCTCAAAAGAAAAGCAAGGCACAGCACTCAAAGTGGAGTAGCCAGGGTTCAAAGAAGGATCAAAGCACCCCAAGGAAGCATGAGAGCGCTACGTTCAAAACTCCCCACTGAGCGCTACACAAGGAGGCTTAGCATGAGGAAATTGCAAGCATACAAGGAAACCCACAAAGTGAAACAGCCAAGGCTCGAAGAGGGAGACCAACGCAAGCAAGGGAGCACTACGTTCTCTTCTCTTCACTAAGCACTAAGGAAATTGGCACAAAGAGGGGCAATGACCAAGGCTTGAAAGGGGAATACAAGGAGCATGTGTAAGGTTCAGTTCACAAACCAAACGGAGCGCTTCACTAGAGCTATCACCCTTGGTCCATCCTCAATCAAAAGCCATCTTGGATCCACTTCTTGACCAATTTGAAAAGCCCACTCCAAGTTCTGAAAAGCAAAAATAGAAAGTGTATAAATAGGAGTTAATTTGATTTGTAAAAGACCTTTTTGCTCATTTTTTTTGTTTTACCTTTAGCTCAATTTTTAGTTTTCAAGTGTTTTGAATTTGGGATTTGGGAATTGGGATCTGAGTTTTTCTTTCTGCATTCTCATTTCTTCTGCAACTCTTAATTTCTGTTCTTGGAATTTGAATTGAGATTGAAGAGCTTCATTGATTCTAAATTGAGGATCATCTTTTACCTCTCTTCTCAATTGTTCTAAGGATTGGATCTGAGTTTAGTTTTCTATTTTCATTTTCTTCTTCTAAAACTTCTACCTTTCTATTTTGGGAATTGGAAAATTGGATTTGAGTTTCATTTACTGCCTTCCTTTTTATTTTTTCTGCAATTACTTTTCTGCTTGATCAAGAGAGCAATTGAGATCTAGATCTACTTCCTAATCTCTTTTCTCTTCTTCGATCTTCAATTTCTCTTTAAGAATTTTACAATTGAATCAAGTTTTCTTGCTTTTTTGTTTCTTGAAGAAATTTTCCATTTCTGTTCTTGCTACTTGATGGCCTCGGAATACCGTCGGTAAGGAATTTCACAAGATTTTCGCGTTGCAAGTATAGTCCTCAACCGACAAATAATCCCTGGATCAAATTTAGAAGAAATTGGTTGTCACAAGTTCAACCCCAACAAAAATAACCGAAGTATTCAAACCTCGGGTCGTCTCACAAGGAATGGGCAAACATATGCTTCAACATTGGTTAGAATTCCTGGGGTTGTAAGTGGTGAGCAAGAAATTAAACTAAGAATCCTAACAAGCAAGTAATCTTTAAGTGCAAGAAACTAATTCAAATAACTAAAGCAAGATGTAAGCAATTCCGAACTCATAGGATAATATCTAATACAATTCTACTTTAAAACTAAACAAATAACTATAACTAACACAAAGAAGTTAGGAAATTGGATTCTCGAATAAGAATAATAGAAGCAACTCTTGGCTAAGCATGGAAATTAAGATCACCATCCTTGTCTCCATATTAAACATTGACAATTATGAGGTACCAACCCACTAAGTCTACTTCTCAAAAGCCTTAAGTCTATATTGTCTACTCCTAGACTTGAAGTACGTTAAATAGGTTTGCTCACATCAACCCATAAGTCCCAACCTATCTACTAATTAGATTAGTAGTGTGTTAGTGTCAATGGGTATCAAATTGATCACCAAGGGTTCTCAAATCACCAATTCAATGAGACCCAATGACTCAAGGTCACTCAATTCTCTTAGCTTATGCCAAGAGTAAAGAAAACTACTCCATAATCAAAGGAGACATTTCATCAAACACATGGTAAGCAATTATCAATATAGAATCGCTCAAACAACACAATTAATCATGAAAATCATCAATGCAAAAATAACAATTCAAGATCCACAAGATTCATAAAATGGGTATAAAATGACAAAAAAAAAAAGAAAACATAAATCTAACACAAGATCTAAACAAAATCATGCTAAGGAATTTAAATTAAGTAATCAAAACTAGTAATCCAATAAGATCCAATTCAGAATTCAACAAGGGAAGATCCAATCAAACTAGCTCTAGAGAGGAACAAGGGTTTCTCTCCCTAGAAGAAAAAAACCAAAAACTAACTAAGAATTATATCTACGTGTGAATGAATGATCCCCCCCTTTCCCCTAGCATCCTTGGGTCTTTTCCATGCAGAACCAGCTTGAATTTGGACCTCTTGAGCCTCAGAAATCGCCAGGCACGATTTCCTTTAATGAGTTCACGTGCAGCTCATCGCGCGTGCGCGCCATGCACGCGTGGGCGCCGATTGATTTTGTGATCCACGCGTGCGCGCCATGTGCGTGGGCGCGTCGGTGGGATTTCTCTAATCCGCGCGGATGCACCAATCTATGCGCGCCACTTCCAGATGTCCATATCCACGCGTGCGCGTGAAGTGCGCGTGCGCGTCCATGCTGAAATTTCCAAAATCCAAATCCTCATGCTCCTTCCTCTTGCACATGCTTTCTTTCTTTCTTCTAGGCCATTCTTGCCCTATAAATCCTGAAATCACTCAATAAATACGTCACGGCAACGAATGGTAATAAAAGAAGATCAAAATATCGCAATTCTAAGGCAAAATAAGCATATTTTTCATCATGAAGCAATATTAGGAAGAGAACACAAAACCATGCATTTCTTGCGAATAAGTGCGGAAAATATTGACAAAACCCCCCAAATTCTACACAATATAAACCACAAAATTGGGGTTTATCAAATCTTCCCATACTTAAACCAAGCATGTCCTCATGCTAAAAATAAAAAGACCAAAGATCATGGTAAGAAAGGGTTTATGAAGTGCAAACTACCTAAATGAATGCATGCAACTAATGTAAAAGCATCTATCTACTTGGTCAAGGGTAAATCTATCCTCCAAGAACACATATGAGCATACGGGGTGGAAATAACATGTAGTTCATAAATCCTACCAAATCGAACATCACTATGAAGTGCATATAACTTGCTAGATGAACGCTCGTGAAAGCTGGGAACAAGGAGTCGAGCATCGAATCCTCACCGGAAGTGTATCCACTCTATTCGCTCAAGTGTATAGGGTTCGTCACTCAATCCTCTCCTAATCATGCTTCCCAAGATTTGTCTTTCATCTAACAATCAACAATTACTTAATGCATACATACAAGTCTCATGAGGTCTTATTCATGGGTTGTAATGGGGCTAGGTGAAGGTAAGGATACATATGGTCAAGTGAGCTTAAAATTCGAATCCCTGATTAACCTAAGTTCTCACTAAACACATAGAACAACCTATACAACTCTAATACACTACCTAGCTACCCATGGGTTTCACCTTTTCGCATACCCATGGGAACAATTACTTTGTCTTGGGGCATTTTTTGTCCCCTTTCATTGCTTTCTCTTTTTCCATATTTTTGTTTCTTATATATATATATATATATATATATATATATATATATTTTAAACATTCTCCTATATACACATAAAATTTTTCTTTTTGGTCCCCTTTTCTTGAGGTTTCATGTACAAAAGTTTCAATGCGTATGGTTTAATCATTCAATACCTGAGTATGTTCCCAAATTCCAGAATTTTCAATTACAACTATAAATACACACCTTTACTACCCAAGTTCCCAAGTACATTGATGAGCGGATAATTTATACGCTTTTTGGCATTGTTTTTAGTATGTTTTTAGTATATTTTAATTAGTTTTTATTTAAAATTCACTTTTCTGGACTTTACTATGAGTTTATGTGTTTTTCTGTGATTTCAGGTATTTTCTGGCTGAAATTGAGGGACCTGAGCAAAAATCTGATTCAGAGGCTGAAAAAGGACTGCAGATGCTATTGGATTCTGACCTCCCTGCACTCAAAGTGGAATTTTTGGAGCTATTTAAGCCCAATTGGCGCGATCTCAGTTGTGTTGGAAAGTAGACATCTTGGGCTTTCCAGCAATATATAATAGTCCATACTTTGCCCGAGATTTGATGGCCCAAACAGGCGTTCTAAGTCAGCTCAAGAAATTCTGGTGTTTAACGCCGGAACTGGCATAAAAACTGGAGTTAAACGCCCAAACTGGCACAAAAGCTGGCGTTTAACTCCAAAAAAGGTCTCTACACATGAAAGCTACAATGCTCAGCCCAAGCACACACCAAGTGGGCCCCGGAAGTGGATTTTTACACTAAACACCCTTGCCTACTCATTTCTGTAACCCTAGGTCATTAGAATTATTGGCGGCCATTCCTGAGATCCGGAACGTCTAAACCTTGTCTGTGGTATTCTGAGTAGGATCTGGGAAGGGATGACTGTGACGAGCTTCAAACTCGCGAGTGTTGGGCGTATGATAGACGCAAAAGGATCAATGGATCCTATTCCGACATGATCAAGAACTGACAGATGATTAGTCGTGCGGTGACAGCGTATTTGGAACATTTTCACTGAGAGGATGAGAAGTAGCCATTGACAACGGTGATGCCCAACATAAAGCTTGCCATGGAAGGAGCCTTACGTGCATGAAGAAGAAGATAGTAGGAAAGCAGAGATTCAGAAGATAAAGCATCTCCAAAGCCTTAACCTGTTCTTCATTACTGCATAACAAGTATTTATTTCATGTTCTTTTACTTTTTACAATCAAATCTGAGAATTATTGATATCATGACTAAGAGTTACAAGATAACCATAGCTTGCTTCAAGCCGACAATCTCCGTGGGATCAACCCTTACTCACGTAAGGTATTACTTAGACGACCCAGTGCACTTGCTGGTTAGTTGTGCGGAGTTGCAAAAGTGTGATTGTAATTTCGTGCACCATACACCCTCCCATTTGAATGATACACATCCTCACTTACCTAAGCTAATCAAGGATCCAAATCTAGGGACATTCATTGTTTTTCACTTAGGGTTGTTGATGTGCTCTATTTAACAACAAAAAGGGTTTATCATGGGCTCAAAATTGGTTAGCAATGGTAGATAAAAGGGTGAAGGCCGTTTGGGAAAAGTGACTATTGAAATGATGGTCTCAATCATGTAAATGCATTCATACACAAAGTGATGGACATATAGAATCAGACAAAGCAAGGATTGCAATTATAGAGAGAGAATAATGCACACAAGAATGGGAAAATAGTGGTTAGAAGATATAACCACACAATAGGCTCAAAACTCACATGCTTGTGTTCTTAGCTCAATCACTATGTTCCAAAATACATTCTTAAAGCAAGTTTATCGCAAAAATTTTTTTTTTTTCCAAAATTGGTAGAGTACCCCAGAATCACAGTTTCTTGGGGAAGAAGTCATTATTTTGACCAAGTAACTCTATAGAGACTAACTATCATGCAAGGAGTATTTACAAGCAAGAATAACTACGCATGCAATGTACTAACTACTAAACAAAAGATAAATCCATGGGTGTTGAAAGGAAGAAATTGTTACCCATGGAGATCGGTCGAACAACCTCCCCACACTTAGAATTTAGCACGGTCCTCCGTGCTACCAACAATGCGCAAAGGACGGTCGGGACCGGAACCTTCACTATCCCCTTCATCAGAGCTCCCATCACTCGGGTTTGAGATGGATGTGAATATTTCGGATTCCTCCATGCTAGGGGTAACACAATGCAGAAGCTTCTTGATATAAGTGTATCGGCGTTGGTTGCGCCGCTCATATCTATCAATCTTTTGGTGTAGATCTTCTATCCTTTGATGGGTGGATCTTTGCCGTGGTGGTGACGATGAGGTGGAAGGGATAGTAGATGGAAGGGCTATATCAAGGCTTGGGTTGTTCATAGGAAGCTCTAAGTATTTCCCGCTTGGGACCACATCGCCCTTAGCTGGAATTATAGCCTTCGTGTCCATGGTTTCCCAAAGAACACCCACAGCAGCAACTAAATCAGATACCAATGCTGGAATGGCAAATTACCACGGGCATGGACTTAACCCATCGCTTGCTTAACAAGAAGTGGAATGTTCACCGGTCTTTCTGTGAGAACACACCAAACAAGCAGAGCGAGATCCGCCATGAAAGACGACTTGTGGGTGCTAGGTAGCACATAGTGGGATAGGATCTGGGCCCAAGCTCTAGCTTCTGCAGTGAGGAAACGTGCGTCAATGCACTTGGGCCTTATCCGGAGTCGAACATGGATCCAAAATGCCTCTGGTTCAGCAATGACTCGGAGAATCGAGTCCCAATCAAACCCAAACTTTTCTCGATGACGTAAGACCTCTTGGTAGCCATCCATGCCACTTGGTCTTGGTAAGATATTAAGCACTTACTGAATAGCCTCTTCTGAAATTGAGACTTGCTTCCGGCATACGTATACCGATTGAAGAGAGGGAAGATGGTAGTTAGTGTGGAACTCTCCCACCCACGAGAGGTTGACCTCTTGTGGTTTTCTCAGAAGAAACTCCCATCCTCGCCGTTCAATGCGGGGTAGAATATAAGGAGCAACCTTGTCCGGCAGGGCGAGTAGATGCTCGGCATGATAGTTCCTCTCAACCATAACGGGGAACACAAGTTCATAGAAGCAGTTGGGGAACCTTGAAGAATCCTTTTCCGGTTTTCTCTTCTCTTTTTCATCAATAGGAGCGGGTGCCTTCACCTTCTTAGATAGTGGTTTGGCTCCTAGTGTAGGGTGTGCCTTAGAAGTTGACTTTTGGGGTGCTCTCTTTATGGCCGGTCTCCTTGAAGCTTTCTCCTTACCTTTCTTGGTGGCCATCTTGAAAAAGGAAGGGGAAGAAGGAAAACATTAAACCCAAAGAGTCATCTCAACAAAAACATGCAAGTGAGAAGTAGTGCCCAAAAGGAGTTGTTCAACAAAATGATTATAGAGACATGGGTTACAACACTTGGCATGGGATGCAAGAGTAAGTAAAGCATGCAATATGGCATGATAAGAATAATCTCAAGCATCCATCACAAAGAGCAAGTTATATTCAATGAGTATCTAATTGGCATGCATAAAGCAAAGTGAACTCAACACACTTAGAAGAGAGCAAGTGAATGAGGATGGAGCACCAAATTGAAGGTATATGACTAAAATAAACCAAAATGGCATTTGTGCATTTCCTCGAACACTTGGCGTGCAGTTAACAAGTAATGAGCAATTATGAAAAACTCAATCAATTAGAGGCCCAAAATGAAATAACAATCATCACACAACATCACCTACTTACAAAGATAATGAAAAAAACAACACGAAGATCCATCAAAGCAAATTAAAATTCAAGTCCAACATCCATGGAAAAGCAAGAAAAAGGAAAAAGTAAACAAGCAAAAAGCAAGTAGTATAATCATGCAACTAAAAGAGAGACTAAGTGAACTAACATGAAACATCTAAGTAAAAGAAGAGATTATACAAAGAGAGTAAAAGAAGAGATATAGAAGAAGTAGAACCTTGAAAAATGTAAAAGAATAAAGTGGAGTTCTCTCTTTGTGAAAATGAGAAAGAGAGAGAAGAGATGTAGTGCCACCGGAGGTGGTGGTGGTCGATTATGGAAGAGGAGGAAGAGGGGAGAGGTGATGGAGGAAGAAGAAGAAGAAAGGAAATAAGAACAGAGGTGAGAAAAAGGGGAGAGATAGGGCGCGCCAGGTTTAAAACTGGGTCGCGCAAACGACGCACGCGCGCACGGTGCGCTAGCGCGTCAATGACGGTTGAGCAAGGGGCGCGTACGCGTCAAGGACGCATTCGCATGAGGACAATGGGGCTCCTGGCACAGAGTTGGCACAAACTAGGCCTAACTCTCTAGTTTTTGTACCAGAGTTGGCATGCAGCACAGTCGGCGCGGACGCGTGCCTGATCGAGTTTTCGACCGGCGCGCACGCACCAAGTACGCCTGCGCTTTAGTCACGGGCACAAAATAGGCACCAATTTGGCACAACTCTCTGGTTTTTTGTACCAGGGAGTTCAGATTGCACGATCGACGCGCGCGCGCAGTGCGCTTGTGCGTCGATGGCTAAGTGTGGGGGCACGCAGGCGTCACGCACGCTGGCGCGTGGGTGCCTGGCACGAAATAAGCATAAGGTGGGCACAACTCTCTGGTTTTTGTACCAGGAGTGTAAAATGCACCACCGGCGCGCGCGCAGTGCACGCTCGCGCGCAGATGGTCCTTTTTCACCTCTTGTTTTTTTTTTTTTTTACAACATAAAAAGGGCTATTTTAACACATTCTTGGTAGGTGTTTAAGCTAGTAGTTAAAGAAGCACTCACAAATTTATGCACTATTCAAAACATACCATTCTCTCTACTTCAACAATTCATCCATACCAAAATGATGAAATTTATCTAAACATCCAAGTTATCCAACAAGAACAATAAAACTAGCATTCCTAAGCAATTAACAACATCAAGAAATCACAAAATTCACAAGAAGGTATACACAAGGAAGATCTTACCACGGTGGGGTGCCTCCCACCAAGCACTTTTCTTTAACGTCCTTAAGTTGGACGGTCCTTCGATCAAGCTTCCTCTCCTTTTGGTGCATCCTCTAGCAGGAGCACTTCCATTTCTCTTGGTGACTTGTAGCCATGGTACTTCTTCACTCTATGTCCATTCACCTTGAAAGTTGTGTCATTTTGAGGGTCAAACAATTCTACCACTCCATAGGACTTTATCTCTTTCACCTTGAAGGGTCCTTCCCATCTAGAACGAAGCTTGCCAGGCATAAATCGCAGCCTCGAGTTGTAGAGGAGAACCTCATCACCTTCTTGAAAATCCTTCCTTCGGATGTGGTGATCGTGAAAGGTTTTAGTCTTCTCCTTGTATATCCGGGCATTCTCATATGCCTCCATCCTCAAGCACTCGAGCTCCTCTAATTGTAATTTTCATGGCCACACCCGCCTTGGTGAAATCCATGTTACACTGCTTTACCCCCCAATAGGCTCTATGCTCAATTTCCACCGGAAGGTGGCATGCCTTACCATAGACGATCCAGAAGGGACTCATCCCTAACAGAAGTTTGTAGACCGTCCTATACGCCCATAGTGCATCTCCTAACTGGAGTCTCCAATCCTTCCTTTGTGGATTTACCACTTTCTCTAAGATTCTCTTAATCTCCCGGTTGGACACTTCCGCTTGTCCGTTGGTCTGTGGGTGATAAGTAGTGGCAACTTTATGCAATACCCCATAGCGTTTGAGCAGTGCCTCTACTTTCTTGTTACAAAAGTGGGATCCTTGGTCGCTCACGATTGCTTGTGGCGACCCGTAACGGCATACAATGTGATTTCTAATAAAAGAAATGACGGTATTGGCGTCGTCAAGGTGGGTAGGTATTGCTTCTACCCACTTTGACACGTAGTCAGCCGCTAACAGAATATATAGATAACTACTTGAGTTGGAACACGGTCCCATAAATTCAATGCCCCATACATCAAATATCTCACAAAACAACATAGGTTGCTGATGAGCGGATAATTTATACCCTTTTTGGCATTATTTTTATATAGTTTTTAGTATGTTTTAGTTACTTTTTATTCAAAGATCACATTTCTGGACTTTACTATGAGTTTGTGTGTTTTTCTATAATTTCAGGTATTTTCTGATTGAAATTGAGGGATCTGAGCAAAAATCTAACTCAGAGGCTGAAAAAGGACTACAGATGCTGTTGGATTCTGACCCTCCTACACTCGAAATCGATTTTCTCAAGCTATAGAAGTCCAATTGGCGCGCTCTCAATTGCGTTGGAAAGTAGACACTCTTGGGAATTCCATCAATATATAATAGTCCATATTTTTTCCGAGATTTGGCGGCCCAAACCGGCATCCAAAGTCAGCCTAAAACTTTCTGGCGTAAAACGCCAGAACTGGCACCTTTTTTGGCGTTAAACGCCCATTCTGGCACCCAGGGTGGCGTTTAACGCCAACTTTGGGCATATGAACGTGAAAGTTTGAAAGCTCAGCACAGGCACACACCAAGTGGGTTCCAGAAGTGGAATTATGCACTATCTGCACTTAGTTACTCATTTTCTGTAAACCTAAGTTACTAGTTTAGTATAGAAATTACTTTTAGAGATTCATTTTGGTAACTTATGACATTTTTACAGTTCATATTGTACCTCTGATGGCATGAGTCTCTAAACCCCATAAGTGGGGGTGAGGAGCTCTGCTGTGTTTCAATGGATTAATGCAATTACTACTGTTTTCTATTTAATCACGTTTGATTCTATACTAAGATACTCACTTCTACCTCAAAATTGAGAATATGATGATCCGTGACACTCATAATTATCCTCAACCCTATGAACGTGTGCCTGACAAACCACTCCGTTCTATTTGAGCTCAACGTAGTCATTGAGCGATAGCTTGAGTGCATATCTCTTGGGTTTCTAATCCACGGGCCGAGTCCGGAGGTTAGAACCTTCGTGGTATAGGCTAGAATCATTGGCAGCATTCCTGGGATCCGGAAAGTCTAAACCTTGTCTTTGGTATTCTGAGTAGGATCTGGGAAGGGATGACTGTGACGAGCTTCAAACCTGCGAATGTTGGGCGCAGTGATAGTGTGCAAAAGGACAAGGGTCCTATTCCGACGCTAGTGGGAACCGACAGATGATTAGTCGTGCGGTGACAATGCATATCGATTTGTTTTCATCCGAGAGGACCATATAGCTTGCCATTGAAGGAAGACATCCGTGTTTGGAGAAGAAGACTGTAGGAAAGTAGAGATTCAGATGACAGAGCATCTCCGGAACCTCAGCCTGTTCCCCATTACTGAATCACAAGTACTATTTATTTCATGGTATTTATTTTCATAAATATAACCACTATTATCATTAATCTCCTGACTAAGATTTACAAAATAACCATAGCTTGCTTCAAGCTGACAATCTCTGTGGGATCGACCCTTACTCACGTAAGGTATTACTTTGACGACCCAGTGCACTTGCTGGTTACTTGTCCCGGATAGAACCAGTAGTAGAAGCATCCCTCCCTCCTACTGAGATCTCTGAAACCTTCCCGGATGAGCAACTCTTTGCCATTCAGGAAGTACCATGGTTTCCAGACATTGCAAACTATAAAGCTGTGAGATTCATACCCAAAGAGTACAGCAAAGTACAAACAAAAAAATTGATTTCTGATGCAAAATACTACTTGTGGGATGAACCATACCTCTTCAAGAGGTGCGCAGACGGAATGCTCCATAGATGTGTGCCTAGAGAAGAGGCATAGAAAATCCTATGACATTGCCATGGATCACAATATGGAGGACATTTCGGAGGTGAGCGAACAGCCACCAAGGTTCTCCAGTGTGGCTTTTACTGGCCTACCCTCTATAGAGACTCTCGAGAGTTTGTACATAACTGCGACAGTTGCCAGAGAGTTGGTAATCTACCTCACGGTTATGCCATGCCTCAACAAGGGATCTTAGAGATTGAGTTGTTTGATGTATGGAGTATTGACTTTATGGGGCCTTTCCCACCATCATACTCAAACACTTATATTCTGGTGACAGTAGACTATGTATCTAAATAGGTAGAGGCAATTTCAACACCCACTAATGATACTAAGACAGTGATGAAGTTCCTCTAGAAGCATATCTTTAGTAGGTTCGGTTTCCCTAGGATACTAATCAGCGTTGGAGGCACTCATTTCTGCAATAAATAGCTTGACTTTGCTCTAGTCCGATATGGAATTAACCATAAAGTGGCAACTCCATATCATCCACAGACAAATGGGCAGGCTGAAGTCTCAAATAGAGAACTAAAACGAATCCTAGAGCGGACTGTAAATGCCCATAGAAAGGATTGGGCAAGAGGTCTGGATGATGCTCTGTGGGCATATAGAACAACATTCAAGACTCCTATAGGGACCTCTCCATACCAGCTTGTGTATGGAAAAGCCTGTCATCTGCCAGTGGAACTGGAACACAAGACCTACTGGGCAACCAGGTTCCTAAACCTTGATACTAAGGTAGCTGGAGAGAGGAGATTACTCCAGTTGAATGAGCTGGAAGAATTTAGACTCAATGCTTTCGAAAATGCCAAAATTTATAAGGAGAAAGCAAAAATATGGCATGACAAAAGGCTATCATCTAGAGTCTTTGAGGCAGGACAGAAGGTCCTGCTGTTTAACTCAAGGCTCAGATTGTTCCCTGGGAAATTTAAATCCCGGTGGAGGGGCCCATATGTGATTATAAGTGTGTCACCATATGGCTACGTAGAACTTCAAGATATTGATTCTAACAAAAAGTTCATTGTTAATGGACAAAGAATCAAACATTATCTTGAGGGCAATATTGAGCAAGAATGCTCAAAGCTGAGACTAAGTTAAAAGCTTAGTAAAAGTCCAGCTAAAGACAGTAAAGAAGCGCTTGCTGGGAGGCAACCCAGCCATTATCAATAATTAGATGTTTGTAATAGTTAGATAAGTCTTTTTAATTTTGTTTTCCTTGTTAACTAATATATTTTCAGTGAAAAAGTCAGGAAAATGGAGGTTCAAGACATAAAACAGAGAAATCACAGAGGAAAGGAGTTTACTGGCGTCAAAATGCCAGTAAAGAGGCAATCTGGGCGTTAAACGCCAGAATGGGTATCGTTCTGGGCATTTAACACCAGTGAAGGTATCATTCTGGGAGTTAAACGCCAGAATAGGCAGCATTCTGGGCGTTAAATGCCATAATTGGTAGCATTCTGGGCGTTTAGAAAAATGCCCAGTGAAGAAGGATTTCTAGCGTTTAACGCCAGCCTGGCTGGGCTTTAAATACCCAAAATGGCCACCAGATGGGTGTTAAATGCCATAATGGATATCATTCTGCGCATTTAACACCAGAACAGACAGGGGAGAGGTAATTTCGTTTTCAATCCAAATTTTTTCGAATTTTCTTATTTTAATTCAAAATTTTCTGCATCTAAACATTACAAACATTCAATTTCTAACTTCCATTAACAAAAATTCATAATCTTATAAATTTCTTTTAATTCTCCTTCAAATTATTTTCAAATCTTTTTCAAAAACTCATTTAACTTCCCAATTTCTTTTTAGATCTTTTCAATTCATTCATATTATCTTTTATTTATTAGATACATAAACAAAAGTTTAGATTTAACTTCCTCATATCTTCTTTATATCTCTTAAATTTTGAAAACAATCTTCTCTTTTGCATATCATGTTTATCTTTTATCAATCATATCTTTCAATCATATCTTTTTCTTTTTAAATTTTTGAAACCATACCCTCCCTCCCCTCTATTTATACATTCGGCCATCACCCCTCCTCCATCATTCGAATCATTCTCCCCATTTACTCATCTTCTTTCTGTGCTTTTGCTTGAGGACAAGCAAACCTCTAAGTTTGGTGTGATTTTTCGTGATCACTAACTAAGATCATGGCCCCTAAAGGAAAACAAACCACTCCAAGAGGCAAGAAATAAAACAATCCAAAACCACAATGGATGCATGAGAGGTTCTGCACCAAAGAACATGTAGATCATTACTTCAAAATAGTGTGCAGAAGATTAGTGATCCCATAAGTCAAGTTCGATCTGAAAGAAAACGAATATCCGGAGATCCAAGAGCAGATTCGAAACAGAGGTTGGGAAATCCTAGCTAATCCTGAGATGAATGTGGGAAGAAACATGGTCCAGAAATTTTATGCAAATCTGTGGCTGACAGATAAGTAAAGAATGGAGGGAACCGCCTTCCACACTTTTCAAACCATGGTCAGAGGGAGGATTATCTACTTCCATCTTGACAAAGTGAGAGAAGTCCTCAAACTTCCTCAACTACAAGATGATTCAGAATCCTTTAACAGGAGAATGGCTAAAGATAAAAAGTTGGATTAAGTTCTAAAGGACATATGCCTCCCTGGAACCAAGTGGATAACCAATTCAAAAGGTATCCCAATCCAACTGAAGAGAGGAGACCTCAAGCTAGTTGCTAGGGCTGGCTGGATTTCATTGGGCGATCCATACTTTTCACCAGTAATCGCTCTGAAGTCACTGTCAAAAGAGCAGTGATGGTCCACTGTATTATGCTAGGAAAAGAAGTGGAGGTCCATCAATTAATTCCTTGTGAAATTTACACAATTGCAAACAAGGAATCCACTGAAGCCAAATTGGCCTACCCAAGCTTGATCAGTCTGTTATGTAAAGATGCGGGAGTACAAATAGGTGTTGATGAGTATATCCCAGTCAAACACTCAATCACCAAAAGGGTGATGGATGGACCTCAAGTTCAAGACAACTTCATCAAAAGGAAGGCGCATGAGCTCCTCCCAGAAATTCCTCAATTTGTCTATTGGGCCTGCTTAGAAGTATCTGTCAACAAGCTGCAAGAATCTATGGATCAACTCAAAGAAGAGCAGCAGAATCAGAGTAGCATGCTCTGCAAACTACTCAGAGAACAAGAGAAGCAAGGGCATGAGCTACATGAACTAAAGCGCCAGAAGCTGTCTCTTGAAGAGCCAGGCGTCCTACAAATTGAAGGAGCACTTGTCTCTCCCAATGCAGGTTGTTGAGTCCTAACTCTGTGATAACTTTTGTTATTACAGATCTATTTTAAGAGTCACATAAGCATTAGTATTACAGTCATTTATTTTTATGTCTTTAATTTCCTTTCTTTTATTATTATCTGTCTGCTTTTATGTTTATTTTATATCTTATTTTTATTTCATGATCATTATTGTCTAGTGTCTATGCCTTAAAGCTATGAATGTCCTATGAATCCATCACCTTTCTTAAATGAAAAATGTTTTTAATTGCAAAATAACAAGAAGTACATGGTTTCGAATTCTATCCTGAAATCAGTTTAATTATTTTGATGTGGTGACATTACTTTTTGTTTTTTGAATGAATGCTTGAACAATGCATATTTTTTGAATTTGTTGTTTATGAATGTTAAAATTGTTGGCTCTTGAAAGAATAATGAAAAAGGAGAAATGTTATTGGTAATCTGAAAAATCATAAAATTGATTCTTGAAGCAAGAAAAAGGAGTGAATAGACAAAGCTTGCGGAAAAAAAAAGAAAGAAAAAGAAAAAGCAAGCAGAAAAAGCCAATAGCCCTTTAAACCAAAAGACAAGGGTAAAAAGGATCCAAGGCTTTGAGCATTAATGGATAGAAGGACCACAGGAATTAAATCCTGGCCTAAGCGGCTAAACCAAGCTGTCCCTAACCATGTGCTTGTGGCATGAAGGTCCAAGTGAAGAGCTTGAGATTGAGTGGTTAAAGTCGTGGTCCAAAGCAAAAAGAGTGTGCTTAAGAGCTCTGGGTACCTCTAATTGGGGACTCTAGCAAAGCTGAGTTACAATCTGAAAAGGTTCACCCAGTTATGTGTCTGTGGCATTTATGTATCCGGTGGTAATACTGGAAAACAAAGTCCTTAGGGTCACGGCCAAGACTCATAAAGTAATTGTGTTCAAGAATCAACATACTGATCTAGGAGAATCAATAACATTATCTGAATTCTAAGTTCCTATAGATGACAATCATTCTGAACTTCAAAGGATAAAGTGAGATGCCAAAACTGTTCAGAAGCAAAAAGGCTACAAGTCCCGCTCATCTAATTGGAACTGAGCTTCACTGATATTTGAAATTTATTGTATATTCTCTTCTTTTTATCCTATTTTGTTTTTAGTTTCTTGGGGACAAGCAACAATTTAAGTTTGGTGTTGTGATGAGCGGATAATTTATACCCTTTTTGGCATTGTTTTTATATAGTTTTTAGTATGTTTTAGTTACTTTTTATTATATTTTTATTAGTTTTTATTCAAAAATAACATTTCTGGACTTTACTATGAGTTTGTGTGTTTTTCTGTAATTTCAGATATTTTCTGACTAAAATTGAGGGATTTGAGCAAAAATCTGATTTAGAGGCTGAAAAAGGACTACAGATGCTGTTGGATTCTGACTCTCCTGCACTTGAAATGGATTTTCTCGAGCTACAGAAGTCCAATTAGCACTCTCTCAATTGCGTTAGAAAGTAGACTTCTTGGGCTTTCCGGAAATATATAATAGTCCATACTTTGCTCGAGATTTAATGGTCCAAACCGGCGTCCAAAGTCAGCCTAAAACTTTCTGGCACCCAGGGTGGCGTTTAATGCCAACTTTGGGCATATGAACGTGAAAGCTTGAAAGCTCAGCCCAGGCACACACCAAGTGTGTCCCAGAAGTGGAATTATACACTATCTGCACTTAGTTACTCATTTTCTGTAAACCTAAGTTACTAGTTTAGTATAAAAACTACTTTTAAAAATTCATTTGGTAACTTATGACATTTTTACATTTCATATTGTACCTCTGACGGCATAAGTCTCTAAACCCCATAGGTGGGGGTGAGGAGCTCTGCTGTGTTTCAATGGATTAATGTAATTACTACTGTTTTCTATTCAATCACGCTTGATTCTATTCTAAGATACTCACTCGTACCTCAAAATGGAGAATATGATGATCCGTGACACTCATCATTATCCTCAACCCTATGAATGCATGCTTGATAACCACTCCGTTCTATTTGAGCTCAACGTAGTCATTGAGCGACAGCTTGAGTGCGTATCTCTTGGGTTTCTAATCCATAGATCGAGTCCGGAGGTTAGAACCTTCGTGGTATAGGCTAGAATCATTGGTAGCATTCATGGGATCCAGAAAGTCTAAACCTTGTCTGTGGTATTCTGAGTAGGATCCGGGAAGGGATGACTGCGACGAGCTTCAAACCTGCGAATGTTGGGCGCAGTGATAGTGTGCAAAAGGACAAGGGTCCTATTCCGATGCTAGTGGGAACCGACAGATGATTAGCCGTGCGGTGACAGCGCATATGGATTTGTTTTCATCCGAGAGGATTATATAGCTTACCATTGAAGGAAGCCATGCGTGTTTGGAGAAGAAGACAGTAGGAAAGTAGAGATTCAGACGACAGAGCATCTCTGGAACCTCAACCTGTTCCCCATTACTGAATCACAAGTACTGTTTATTTCATGTTATTTATTTTCATAAATATAACCACTATTATCATTAATCTCCTGACTAAGATTTACAAAATAACCATAGCTTGCTTCAAGTTGACAATCTCCGTGGGATCGACCCTTACTCACATAAGGTATTACTTAGACGACCCAGTGCACTTGCTGGTTAGTTGTGCTGAGTTGTGAAAAGTGTAATCACAATTTCGTGCACCAGTTGCTGAGGCATCTCATCCCATTGGGCCGTGTTTCCCGACTTCTAACACTAATGGCAAGACACACAGAACCAGTTAGCATCCTTGAATAAGGTTGGCTACCAGAATCCACAATCCAACACCTTTTTAGCTGTCCTTTGTGGGCCAAAGTGGCCACCACACTCAGACGAATGGCAAGCTTCAAGAATAGGTTAGAGTTCAGATTCCGACACACATCTTCAAATTACATGGTCTACTCCCCTCTTCCACAAGTGAGGGTCATCCCAAATGTAGTATTTGGAGTCACTCCTCAACTTGTCCCTTTGGTTTTTAGAAAAGTTGGGAGGGAAGATTTTTGCAACCAAGTAGTTCGCCATTGGTGCAAACCAAGGAAAGCTATCCGACACAGCATGCAAACTATCCAATGGGAATGAGTCATTGATCAGAAATGGGTCAAATTTTAAATTCTCAAGGCGGCTTAAATGATCCGCAACCAAGTTTTGAGATCCACAATGATCCCTAATCTCATTGTTGAATTCTTGCAAAAGCAAGATCCAACGTATGAGTCTAGGTTTTGACTGATTCTTTGTCAATAAGTACTTCAAAGCTGCATGATCCGTGTATACCACTATCTTGGACCCTAGCAAATAAGATCTGAATTTATCTACAGCATGAACAATAGCTAGGAGTTCCTTTTCTGTAGTGGTATAGTTGGATTGTGCTGCATCCAATGTTTTAGAAGAGTAAGAAATGACATAAGGGACTTTACCATCGTGTTGTGCAAGCGCGGCACCTACAGCATGGTTTGACACATCGTACATTATCTCAAACGGTAGCGTCCAGTTAGGGCCTTGCACAATCGGTGCTGTGGTAAGAACTCTCCTTAGCTCTTCAAATGCACTCACACATGCACTGTCAAACTCAAAGTCCACATCTTTTTGGAGTAGGCGCGACAATGGTAAAGCAATCTTGCTGAAATCCTTAATAAAGCGCCTGTAAAATCCTGCATGTCCCAAAAGCAAGCAGACCTCCCTCATAGATGACGAGTGAGGTAAAGTGGTGATAACATCGATCTTGGCCGGGTCTACAGAGATGCCTTCATGAGATACTACATGCCCTAACACTATACCTTGTTTTACCATAAAGTGACATTTTTCAAAATTTAAGACAAGGTTAGTATCAACACATCTAGCTAAGACCTTGGCCAAGTTCTCTAAGCAACAATCAAATGAAGTTCCATAAATACTGAAGTCATCCATAAAGACTTCCAGACAATTCTCCATTAGATCGGAAAAGACACTTGTCATACACTGCTGAAAGGTAGCAGGTGCATTGCATAGTCCGAATGGCATTCTTTTATAGGCAAAGGTGCCAAAAGGACAAGTGAATGTGGTATTTTCTTGATCTTTAGGAGCAATGTGAATCTGGAAGTAACCAGTGAATCCATCAAGAAAGCAATAATGGGATTTACCCGCCAAATGGTCCAACATCTGATCAATAAAGGGCAAAGGGTAGTGGTCCTTCCGTGTAGCGGCGTTCAATCTTCTATAGTCGATGCACACTCGCCACGCATTTTGTACTCTCTTGGTGACCACTTCACAATCATCCTTTTTAACCGCAGTGATGCCCGATTTCTTGGGAACAACCTGGACCGGGCTCACCCACTCACTGTCAGAGATTGGGTATATGATACCCGCATCAAGTAGCCTAGTGACCTCCTTCTTTGCCACATCAAGGATGGTTGGGTTGAGCCTCCTTTGCGGTTACCTAACTGGCCGAGCTCCCTCTTGGAGGAATATGTGATGCATGCACTTGCGGGGGTCAATCCCCACAATATCGGCTAGGCTCCAACCAATTTCCTTCTTGTACTTTCTCAGAACATCTAGGAGCTTCCCTTCTTCTTCACTAGAAAGTTCACTAGCAATAATGACCGGAAACTTTTGGTTGTCCTCTAAGAAAGCATTCTTCAGATGAGATGGAAGAGGTTTTTGTTCACTCTTTGCCTCAAGATGAGGTTTCTTTTCATCAAGCTCATGGGATTCATTCTCAACAACTTTCTCTTGTTCATCCTCTTGGTCATCCGTTCCTTCAACAATAGGGTAGCATAACTTATTGTGGTCTTTTTCTCGCACTTTCGCTACCACTTCATCGATTACATCACATCGGAGGACGGAATGCTCTTCGGGAGGATGCTTAATGGCATCTTCCAAATTGAACCTAATAGTCTTGTCTCCGACCTCAAAGGAATATATGCCGATGAAGGCATCTAACTTGAATTTAGAGGTCTTAAGGAAGGGTTTACCAAGTAGAACAGAGGATGAGCTTCTATTTTCTGTTGGAGGCATTTCAAGGATATAAAAGTCAACCGGAAAGACCAAGTCCTTGATCTCCACAAGTACATCTTCTGCTATTCCCATCACAGTGATCACACTTTTATCGCCTAAGGCAAACTTTGCCGTCGATTTCCTTAATGGAGCTAAGTTCAACCGCACAAAAATGGAGAGCGGCATGATGCTTACGCAAGCCCCTAGATCACACATACAGTCATGAAAAGTGTGCCCGCCAATACAACAAGACACCAAACAAGGCCCAGGGTCACCACATTTTTTTTGGAATAGGTTTCATCAAGGATGAAATTGAACTACCCAAGGATAATGTCTCCAACTCTCTTATCCTATCCTTGTGTGTACACAAGTATTTTAGAAATTTGGCATACTTTGGAATTTGTTGGATAGCATCAAGAAGTGGTATGGTTACCTCAACTTTCTTGAACACTTGAAGCATGTTTAAATCGAATTCCAGAGTCTTCTTTGCTTTCTTCACCAAGGAAGGGAATGGGATAGAAATGGACTCATCCACTATAGCTTTCCTCTTGGGTTCTTTAAGGCTTACTCCTTCTTCATCATGCCTTTTGTCTACCTCCTCCTCTTCATGTGGAGCTTCAACGACCACCTCTTCCTCATGGATGTCTTTCATGACCCTAGGAGGTATCTGATGTGTGAACTTTTGTTGATATAGAATTTCCTCAATTGGATGAATTCTCGTTGCAAGTATAGTCCTACACCAACAAAGAATCCTCACATGCAAAAATGTTGGTTGTCACAAAGAACCAACCCCAAATAAGAATTAACCGAAATATTTAGACTCCGGGTTGTCTCACGAGGATTGCAATGAAGTGGTCAATTATTGGCTATGAGAATGCAATGGAGTTTGATTGATAAGACGGTAAGAAATTAAATGAGCAAGAATTTAAATGACAAGACGCGTAAATCAAGCAAGTAATTAAAGGAAGCAAGATAAAGGACTCTTGGCTAAGACTTTGGTAATTGAGATCACTATCCTTATCAACAATTCAAATATTGATAATTATGAGGAACCGAACTCATTAGGTCTACTCACTAAAGCCTTAAGTACGTAATGTCTACTCCTAGGCTGGGAGTACGTCAAATGGCTTGATCAACATCAATGCATAAGTCCCAACCCGGCTACTAATTAACTTAGTAGTAGGCTAGAGTCAATGGTTATCAAATTGATCCCCAAGGGTTCTAGAATTACCAATTCAATGAAGCCCAAGGACTCAAGATCACTCAATCCCCTTAGCCCAGGCCAAGGGTCAAGAGAACTACTCAAAAATAATAGGAAGCATTATATCAAACACCTAATGTGCAATAAAAGTAAACATCACCGAATGCTAAAATTAAGGAGACCCATAACAATCATAAGTGAGAAATCAATAATAGCAAGCAAGATCAACATAAAAGAAACATAAAAACATGAAATCGCATAAAAAGGAAATTAGATCTAACAATGTTCATCAACATACAAGAGAGAAAAATGAGAAATTAACATTACAACTAAGGAAATCAAAATGTAGAATTGAGAAATTGTAAAAGAAACAATATGAAATCAAGTAATTGATTCAAGATCCAACACCATTTAACCTAATCCTAACCTAATTCTAGAGAGGAGAGGGAGCTTCTCTTTCTAGAAAACTAACTAAAGGCTCATGTTGACTAACTAATTGCTCCCCCTTACTTGGACTTCAATTCTGCATGAAATACACTTAGAAACAAGTTGGATTTAGGCATGGGCAGCTCAGAAATTGCCCCCATCATTTTGCCTTTAAGTGGGTCATGTGAGAGTATCGGCGCGTACGCGCCATGTGCGCGTGCGCGTCGATTGGCTGTTTCTTCATCCGCGCAGACGCGTCATGCACGCGTGCGCGTCTCTATGCGAAACCACTTCTGCGTGTGCGCGCCCATCGATGCATTCCCAATTCTTGTTTCTTCATGCATTCTCCACTTTGTATGCTTTTTTCCTCAATTCTTCCATCCAATGCTTGCCTTATGAACCTGAAATCACTTAACAAACACATCAAGGCTTCGAATGGAATTAATGTGAATCAAAATCATCAAATTAAGGGCCTAAAAAGCATGTTTTTACACTTAAACACAATTCAAGGGAGAATTACAAAACTATGCCATTTCATTGAATAAATGTGGGAATAGGTGATAAAATCCCCTAAAATAAGCACAAGATAAACCACGAAATCAGAGTTTATCAAATCTCCCCACACTTAAACTAAGCATGTCCTCATGCTAAAATCAAGAAAGAAGCAAAGGGGTATCAACATTTATTCAATGCAAACTAACTAAATGCAATCTATCTATATGCAACCTATTTACATGAATGCAATGGCTTAGTTAAAATAAATCAATCTCCAAGAATACGCATACAAGCACAAGGGCTAAGGCAATAGCAATCAAAGCAAACCCACAATTGAGTTGAATCATTAAGAGATTTCACAAACTTGCAAGAAAAGATGATCAGGGGTGGAAACATGTAATTGAGCGATCGAATCCTCACCGGATGTGTATCCGCTCTAGGCACTCAAGTGTATGGGGTTGATTCACTCGATTCTCCCCTAATCATGCTTTCCAAGATTTGTTTTTCATCTAACAATCAATAATTACTTTATGCATGCATACAAATATCATGAGGACTTTTCCATAGGTTGTAATGGGGCTAAGGTCAAGGTAGGGTGTATATGGTCAAGTGAGCTAGAATTTTGAATCTTTGATTAACTTAAACTTCCCACCTAACCTATGAAAACCTATACAATTCTAAACAAACCTAACTACCCATTCTTCACTTTTACATGCACTCATGTATTCTCTTTTGATCACCACACATATACATTGATTTTTATTGAACCTTGATCTTTGGGACATTTTTTCCCCTTTTATTGCATTTCTTTTTCCTTTTTTTTCAAACTAAAATATATACAAGAATATCAATGCATATGGTTTACACATGGTTAATATATAAGTGTCTACCCAATTCCCAAAATTTTTCAACAAAAACACACACACACTTTTATCTTTACCCAATGTTCCCAACTTTTCCAAAATCAAATGATGAACATTCTCACTAGCCTAAGCTAATCAAAGATCCAAATTAAGGACATTTATTGTTTTTCACTTAAGCTTGTAATGTGCTTCAATTAAGAATAAGTGGGTTAAGCATAGGCTCAAAATTGGTTAACAATGGAAGATAAAAGGTAGGCTATTTGGGTAAGTGAGCTGTTTGAACAATGGCCTCAATTATATAAATGCATGTATACACAAAATAATGGACATAAAGAATCAAACAAATCAAATATTACAATCATAGGAAGAGAATAATGCACACAAGAATAAAAATAAGTGGTTATATGATGCAACCATATAATTAGGCTCAAATTTCACATGCTTGTGTTCTTAGCTCAAAACATGATCCACAAAGTGTATTAATCAAGCAAGTTCTAAAAAAAATTTTCAACCAATTGGAGTGGTGCTCTAGAAATGGAATTCTTGGAAATTTTCATCATATTGACTAAGCTTATTCTAATGCAATGTTGTCATTTAGAAAATTTTAAAAATTTTCCCTAGTTTATCCTCTTTTCAATCAAAACACAATTCTTATACAAAAAGGGTCAACTAGGTTTTAACAATCCAAAATATTTTTCTAATCACAATCAAAAGCCAAAATGCAATATATACATATATAATAAAGGTGCGCAACAACCAAAATAAGGATATCCACAATAGAAAATATGTACAATAATCCCAAAATGATCTCAAAGATAAAGTGCAAAATAAACTAAAGTAGCCGTCCTCGATGCTACTGCTGAAGCACGGGCTGTGGATTAACAATCGCGTCGGGCTGTGGCTCAGGCTCAGGCTGTGGGTCCTCAGGAGGTTGCTGAACCTCTGTGGTGGCCTGTGTCACTGGTGGTACCTCCTGCTGAGTCAGCTAATCAACATGCTCCTCCTTCTGATCCTGCTCATCGGAGGCGGGAGAGTCTGGTAGAGGAGGTAGCTCAATACCCTGTGATACGAACACCTGGTCTATGCGATCGAGACGTCGCATGATACGACGCTCGCTATGCTCCATGAAGCGAAACAGGCGTTACACTAACAGGTATGTCATCTCAGGTGCTGGCAGTGGTAGCAAGGGTGCTGCGGCTACTGAAGTAGAGGAGGGTCTTGCTGCTGCTGCTGATGATGAAGGCTGAGCTGCCTCCACCACTACTCTGGCTCAAGAACGGCATCTGGGTGGAGGCTTCTCGTGCACCCACCCACCCCATGGAATAGTAACCTCCTTGTCGTCGACATCTGGGGGTGGTGGTGTCACATCATCATCCTCCCATGGAACATCGGCTAGCTCAATCATGCTGGTGACCAATGTAGGAAATGGCAAGAGGCCACGGATATGCGCGCGCCACATGCTCTGCCTGATCAACCGGGGGAAGTCTACCTCCTTCCCCTCCATGACACAGCCAATAAGAACTAGTATATCCATCAGAATCTCTGAAAAGTGAGTGGTGGGCAAGACATAATGGGCGAATATATGCTGCCAAGTCTTAGCCTCTCTCGACAGATAAGTGAATAGCATCCCCTTGGGCTTCTTGTTACCAGAATCCATCACCCAAGGGGCGTTCGGTGTGGCAATCACGCGCTTCAGCGCCTCAAAATCAAAAGTCATACAGTGGATAGCTATCTCTGCCTGCTGATAGGCGCATGGGTTGTCAGTACGAGGTCGGCAAAGAAATGCCTCCCCAATAGCTGCCTCGGTGATCAAAATCTCCCTACCCCTCAGGTGGATTGAATCAAGAGTGGCACGAAAGAAGTTGTAGTAGAACTCCCTCACCCACGAAGTGTTTATCCTCCCCAAATCTCTATCAACAAAGTGCAAGCCCAATTCCAGAATACAGGTGTTTTCGGCGCGTCTCACATCATTGGGAAGGACCAGTTTCTTCCTAATGTTCAGATTCGTCTTCCGGTATTTGGGGAAGAGAAGCTCACAATAGAGATTGGAAAACTTGATTGGGTCAGTGGATGGTAACAATTGATTCTCTTTATCCACTTCATTCAGCGGATTCTTAGCATAATTGGCATAGGGAGAAGGGGTAGAGGCTTTAGAGCGCTTCCTCTTCTTTGAGGTAGTAGCTATGGCTTTTTCTTTATCTGACATCCTGAAAAATAGATGTGATATGATATAAGCAGCTAGCCAAGTAGATGTATAGCACTCAAGGTAAGGCATACTCATGAAGTGAGTGAAGAAAAGAGAATTCTAGGAATGCAAGTAAAAAATTCAGAATTCAAATCAAGTCACAAACCAAGAATTCAAACCACAATTGCACAATGCTTATTCATTGAGCTTAAGAAACGCCATATTCAAAAGAATGATTAAAGGAGTTATGTTCAAAACAAAAGGAAGAAATCAGTTGGTTAATCAAGTTAGAGTTAGAAATTAGTTCAAAAATCAGTGATATGACGGTTATCGGCTCAATTAAAAGAAGTGTGTAAAATATAGGTGCAAGCATACTCACAACCATGAAATGCACATAGTTATTGATGATGGAATATGATATTGCCAAAAAGCAACCAATATGAAAACAAGTCATCAATCAATGTAAAGATCACCAGGGTTGTATCAATTGGTGTTGGTAAAATTGAAACTTTGAAAAACAAGTCAATCAAGAAACATTCAACACCAAATTCAATGAGGCATAAAAGTCACAAGTTGAAACAAGAATGGAAAACCTCCTGATCCATGTGACTTAATGCAAATTAGGCATGAATATAATGAATCAAATCAGCCACATAGATTAAAAACCTCAAACTTGTGAGTTTATGCAAAAGAGGCACAAAATCTCAAAAGAGTTTCAAGTTATGGTCAATCTGGAAATTTATTCAAACTACTCAATGCATAGAAGTAAAGCAGCAATATAAACAAACAAAGAATATGATAGGCATGACCAAAACTTGTAAACAAGTTCTTGAGGAGTTTTCAAAACCATTTAGCAATCAAAATTTTACTAATACAGAATCTCGTCGAATAGAAGCTTGTTGCACCAAATAAAACAATGTTATTTCATGAAACATGGTTAGGAAAAATTTGGCAGCATTTTCAGCAGTAATAATTTACTATTTCCCAAACTCAATCAATCAATTCAGATTCCATACAAATTCATTAACTAGTAAAAACACAAAAAAAAATCATGTCTGAATTCATGTGAATCCAAAGAAATAAGCCAATCCTTCAGCAACTAAACATCAAAAAGCAATTTAAACCAAACCAACAGCATCAAGCAGCATTCTTTTCGTTTGTTGGACAAATAACAGAAAAATAATGGCCTAAAAACATACCACCAAAACAGCACAAGGAACAATAGTAATTGATTTAGTCAGCATTCCTTTCATTGAATTCAATAATCAATCACAAGTAGGCAGCATGAGTTTAAACAATTAAGCAACACTGAATTAAACAATGAAGTTCAAATTGAAACAGGAACTTAGCAGTAATAAGATCTTAAATTCAGAATTTGGTCAAGACTATCACTGCATGAGCAATCCAGCACTGGTGCCGTCCAATTAACAGCCATCCACAAGGATAAAGCAACAATAAGACTATGCAGCAGTATCAACAGATCAAATGAGCACAGGGCAAATAAATGAAACAGAACATTTCCAAACAGCAGCATTATTCAAAACAAACCTAAATTCACTATCCAGCTCAGATTCTCTAACCACCTAATCAACTAACATGCATTTCTAACTAAACGAAGTTAACAAAAATTACTAACTAGCTGTAGTAACGAATTGAAATAAAGCAGGGGAAAGGCAGAGACCTGGGGTGCAGAAAGTTGATGGAGAGAGGAAGATAGAGTGGAAATGTGACTGGACAAAGGTTGATGGTCGCGGTGAAGGCTTGCCGGTGACAATGGAGGTCATGGCGGTAGCGGCAGCGGAGACCTGAGAGTGAGTGAGAGAGGAAGATGGAAAGAACGAGGGAGGGAAAGAAGAGAAGGGTGCACGGCGGTTGATGGTGGTATAGTATGGTCGCCGAAGGTGACTGGGTGATTGGTGGTTGAGGAGTTCGAAGGTTGAAAATGGAGGGAGAAGAAGAGGGAGAGATGTTGGGTGGAGGGAGAAGGGGTGCGCAACTGCGCTAGGGCTCTCGCGTCCCTGGGGTAAGTGGAATTTTGAATCCGCGCGCGCGCACCATGCGCGTTCACGTGGATGGGAGAATAAGGAAGTGGCGCGGGAGCGTCATATGCGCCTGCGCATGGATGCGATATATGGGAATGGGCGTAGACGCGTACGGTGTGCGTCTGCGCGGGTGAGCTGGGCCAGAGGCACAAAAGGAGCCCAGAGTTGGCATAACTCTCGGGTCTTTGGCCTGGGTGATACAAAAACGAATCAACACACACGTGTAGATGAGTTGAACGATGATGGGACGCGGAGGCGCCAGGTGCGACTACACTTGGTGAGGGAAACACAAAGGGACGCAGACGCGCCATGTGCGCATCCACGTGGGTGGAGGCGTAGAGTTGGCCCAAAAATGGCACAACTCTCTGGTCCTTGGCCCAGAAAGCTCAAATGCACAGCCGACGCGCGCGCGCACAGTGCGCTTGCGCGTGGCTCTCTCTCTCTCTCTCTCTCTCTCTCTTTTTTATTCAAGAGCACCAAGAAGAGCTCAAAATCCTCCTAGCCGTCTCTAAGACTCAAAAACCAACTTAAATACAAAACCAACCATTTTTTTTGAATTTTTGGGAATTTTCAAACAAATCGAGGAAACTTGCAATCCAAGTAAAAACTCAAATTCAAAGAATCATCCCTAATTAAGGGATAGAATTTATAAACACCTTAGCAAGCAAAGCAAAATACACTAAGAAGTAAAGAAACTGTATACAATGGAACTCAATTCATTCATTCATTATATCTACAATAGAATGGAAAGAGTTTACCATGGTGGGGTGTCTCCCACCAAGCACTTTTGGTTTAAGTCCTTAAGTTGGACATTTGGAAGGTTCCTTGTCAAGGTGGTTTATGCCGGTATTCATCCTTGAACCTCCAATGCTTGTCATTCAATCGGTCGTCAGAATCTCCAACCATCTTCACCGAACTTGGGTGACTGAAGAGAGAACTTTTGCGTGGTCTAGAAATTCGCAGATAAATCCTCGTTGCAGGTATAGCTTCTAAACCAACAAAAGTCCTTTCTTACAAACGTTTTGGTTGTCACAAGTAACAAACCCCTTTAAAATTGATAACCGAAGTATTTAAACCTCGGGTCATCTTCTCAAGGAACTGCAGGGAGGTATGTTCTTATTTTTGTTTATGAGTTTTGTAAATTGGGGGTTTTGAAAGTAAGAAGCAAGTAATTTAAATGACAAGTGAAATAAATAAATAACTATAAAATAAACTCTTGGCAAGGTATGAAAATTCGGAAGTCCTATCCTAGTTATTCTTATGAGAATTGAGTTTAACCCCACTTAGTTAACCTTTACAAAAGCAAGGGAAAGTCAAGTGGACTAATTATTTAGATTCCCAAGTCCTAGCCAACTCCTAAGGAAAGACTAGAGTTAGTGGAATTCCAGTTAATTAGAGGAATTAATTAACAATCACGATAAGTTTAATAACTCAAGAGCCTCCAGTTAATCAATTAAAGCCAAGAATATAAAAAGCCAAATAAGAATCATAAATCTGAAATACCTTAATTTATATTAAATAAAGAAAATCTTAACATGAATGGTTCATAAGCCAATTTGGCAACAAAAGTAATTAAAGAAAAGAATTAAAGTATCTGAAAGTAAAAGAGAAATATAAAGTAAAAGGAATATTGAACCTGATAAAGAGTTGAAATACTAAGTCCTCTAAGAGGAATCCTAATCCTAAAACCTAAGAGAGAGGAGAGAACCTTTCTCTCTAAAAACTACATCTAAATTATGAAAAGTGAATAATTGGAGACCCCCTCATGAATGGATGCATTCCCTCACTTTATAACCTCTAATCTATGCTTTCTGGACTTAGATCTGGGCCAAAAAGGGTTCTAGAAATCGCTGGGAGCATTTTCTGCAGTTTCTAGTGCGTGACGTCTGTCACGCGTCCGCGTGGGTCACGCGGTCGCGTCATCTGGGAGTTTTCCTTGTCACGCGTTCGCTTTGGTCATGCGTATGTGTCATCTGCGTTCTGCTCAAGGTGCGCGTCCGCGTCAGTCACGCGTTCGCGTCGCTTCCATTTCGTGCTAGGCGCGCGGCCGCATCATCCATGCGTTCGCGTCGCTGCCTGTTTTCCTCAAAAACTCCATTTTGTGCTTTCCTTCTATTTTTGTATGTTTTCTTTCCATCCTTTAGATCATTCCTGCCTTAGGAGATCTGAAAATACTCAACACACAAATCACGGCATCGAATGGTGATAAAAGGGTAATTAAAATTAATATTTTTAAAGCCTAGGAAACATGTTTTTCACATATATCACATAATAAGGAAGGAAAAGTTAAACCATGTAACTTACATGAATAAGTGAATGAAGGATTGAATAAATCACTTAAAGTGAGTACAAAATATATCATAAAATATAGGTTTATTAACCTCCCCACACTTAAATAATAGCATGTCCTCATGCTAAATCCAAGATAAAGAATAAGGTAAGGTTAAAGTGGTGGAATCTCATGCAATGCATTCTATTCTAAATGCAACTACCTAAATGAATCATGCAATTCTAATTATTATTCACTTGTATATAAAGCTTACATGTAGTTAGGTTAATTCATATCCTCAAGGAATCATATATGCATAGCCAGATCCTAGATAATGTTAAAGCACCTTTACAATTGAGATGGGTAAAAATATTTTACAAACTTGCAAGACAATTAACAATTAAGCAAAGATATATGGTGATGAGCTATTGAACCCTCATTGGATTTTGTGTTTACTCTCTAGTCACTCAGTGTTTATTGGGTTAATCACTCTATTCTTTTTCTATCCTTACTTTCTATAACTTTGTTCTTCATCTAACCAATCAACAAATATGGAATACAGACATACAAAAATCATGAGGTCTTTTTCAAGGTTGTAATGGGGCCAAGGTAAAGGTGAAGGCATATGTATAAGGCTAAGTGAGCTAATAAGCGAATCCTTGATTAGTCTAAGATCTCACCTAACATACATACTTTATAAATCAAAGTTTCTTAACCTATTTGTCCAAATTTTTCCTCTTTGTATTGCAAACTCATGCATTAAATTTAATTTTGTTCCATGTGCATTGATTTTTTTTTTATTTTGCAATTGGGGAATTTTTGTATCCCTTTTATTTAAATACTGAAATTTTTTTTTCAATGCACATGGTAATTCAATTGTTTTGATTTCACATGAGCATGCTTTCCAAATTTTGTTTTTGAAACAACTCATTCTTTTTAAATTCCTACTTTGTTTCTATCATCCCATGTTCCCATAAAAATTCCCCACACTTAAATAATGCACAATTTATATCTTAGGCTAACCAAGGATTTAACTTGGGATTCATATTTTATTTTTCTGCTTAAGGCTAGTAATGTAGTTATAGAACAAGAGGGGATTAAAAGGCTCAAGGGGGCTAACAAGGGTGATGTAAAAGGTAGGCTAATTTGGGATAAGTGAGGAAAAATTTAAATGATGGCCTCAATCATCTCTTTGGTATGTATCTATATTCTATATTGGACATATAGATTAAAACAAAGTAAAGAACATCAGAATGAAAAAGAAGGGTAAAACACACAGGAATAAAATTTATGGTTTGAATGTAACCATACAGGGCTGTGTGTTCTCCAGCTCAAAAATCTTATATCAGTTATATATGTCATGCAAGTAAAAATTAAGAGTTCCCATTATTCTCAATGTAAATCATAGGGTGGCCCTTAAAATCTTAGTGCTCCTCCTTGATGAAATGTTGTTAACTAACTAACATGTAATGCTATATATACAAGGTGTGTGAATTGTTTGATTATGTTAAAGTCTCTAGTTTACGCCTTTTATTTTCAATTAAATCAAACTATTATATGCTAAAAGGGTAAACTTTATACTAATTAATCCACATATTCTATAACTAATAAGTTTAGAATTGCAAACTAAACTAAATGTCTAAGGTATAAACTAAGGTGAAAAATGCAGAAATAAAGTAAAAATACAACAAAAGAATAATATGTAAGTGCTGAAAAATAAAAATAAAGATAAAAATACAGAAAAATAAACAAAATAAGATAAAAAGAGTCTGTAGTGGTTCACCAAAAAGATATGCCAGGGATGGCTACCTCCCCACACTTAAAATAAAGCATCGTCCTCGATGCTCACTCAAGCTGGGTGTGAAGAAGTGCCATCACCGGAAGGATGGGCTGCTGGAGTCTCTGAGGTGGCCTGAAGGTCTGCAGATTGGATGAGGGTAGGAGGATCTGTCTGCTGCAGTGGAGGCTCTGACTGTATAGGAATCTCTGGATCTGCAGCCTGTATCTGGTGTGGCTCCTCATGCTATGGTGCAGCCTGCTCTGGGCCTGCCTGCTTAGCCTGGGCATGTGTCTCCTCCTCATGATCGCTCACCTCCACCTCAGATGTATCAGAAGGGGTGTTAGGCTCGGAGGGGATGTCACTGCTGGATCGGATCATCAACTTTAGGTGCTCATAGCACCGCTTTTTGCGACGCTCCATACGATCCAAGCGGGCGAAGAGTCGATGCATCAAATGATAAATGGGCTCAGGGGCAGGTGGATGTGCAGTGGATGAGGCTGGTACAGCAGTGGAGGCAGAAGGGGCAACTGAAGATGTGGCTGCCTCAGTAGAAGCGGTGAGGAATGGAGGTCTGTAGCCCAAAGCCTGAAACTTCCTGCTGTGAGGAATGATCTTCTTGTAGTCTGCCGCAGGTGGCTTCTAATCAGCAAGCTCCCAAGGCACGTCAGCTCGACGGCCTAGCTGGGTGACCAGATAAGGGAAGGGGAGAGTGCCTCTGACATGGACCCTGGCCATGTAATACCGGATGAATCGTGGAAGATACAGGTCCTTACCCTCAAGCACACACCAGATGAGGGTGATCATAGCAGCAGGCAGCTCCGTCTCATGAGTGCTCGGCATAACAAAGTTGCTCAGAATCTGGTGCCAGAGCCGAGCCTCATCATTCAGATATATCATCTTGATTCCTTTAGGCATTGCTGTATTCTTTCCCATGACCCAGGGGACAGTAGGATCAATGGCTATTCTTTGCTTGACAGCATCCCAGTCAAATCTCATAAACCGTATATCCTCTTCAGCCTTTTGGTAACCGTCAGGCTGATCTGACTTAGGCTGAAGCTAGAGGATATCCTCAATAGCTTCCTCAGTGACCAGTATCTGTTTGCCTCTGAGGTGCACTGCATCCAGGAAAGTCTTGAAATAGTTACAGTAAAACTCTCTAACCCATGAAGTATTGACCTTTGTCAAGTTTCTCTCCAAGAAGAACCAGCCTCTCTGTTTGATCTGATAGGAGGTGTACTGCTGTAGTTCATCTGGAATTTTCAGAGTTCTTTCCAGGTACAGGTTCCTGGAGAAGAACATGAAAGAGCAGTGTAACAGCAGCATGAAACAGTAAAGAACAACATATGAACAGTAATAACATCAAAGCCAGACCAAAATTGCAGAATAGGTAAAACAAGCAACAAGTACGGCGCAATTATCAGGCCTAAATCCACTAACCACATCCTAGCTACCGAACCACCTAGAATCCACTACAAACATGCATCTCTAACTAGCCTAATTTGAACATAATTGGAACAATAAGTAATTAACTACGAATGAAAGAAAAGTGGCATTCGCCGGAACCTGGTATGCGTACGAACTAAGGTAGGGATCAGAGAGATGGCGGTGGTAAAGTGGCGGTGCTGGGAAGGGGCACGGTGGCACGGTGGCGGAACAGGGCGGCGCGGTGGTGGAGCAGGTTGGGTTGGAGGGTGGGTTTTGGGTTGGGTGAGGGGTTGTGATGGTGGGAGGGGCGGCGAGGGTTGTGGGTTAGAGGGGGTTGGAATGGGAGGCGGCGCTGGTGGCGTGGTGGTGGTGGCTGGCTGATAAACCCATATCGCGTCGCTGGAAATTGTGCTAGACGCACACTTCCAGCATCGTTTCAGCGCAACTCTCTGTCTCCATTTAGGGGGCCATAATATCCACGCGACGTGGACATGTCGCTCACGCATTCACGTGGGATGAGCTTTTGCAAATGACGTGTTCGTGTCAGGGATGCGAACGCGTGGGCCGTTTTGTGCTAAACACACACCAGCCGCACGATTCCAGCCCAGATTTCTGGGCGTTGGATTTTTACGCCGATTTCCAGATCACGCGTTCGCGTGAGTGACGCGGACGCGTGAGAGGTATTTTTCGCACTGACGCGAACGCGTTAGCGACGCGGTCGCGTGGAACAATTTGTGCTAAAGGCACGCCTCCAGCCACGCTTTCGCGTGACTTTCTGTTCACTTTCCTTTTCTTCCTAATGCACTTGTGACGCGGACGCATCAACGACGCTTACGCGTCGCGTGCTTTTTTTTTATGCAATTTTGCAGTATGCAATGCTAATGAAAATGCTACGAATAATATCCAGGTTCAATGAAAATAAAACAATATAAAAATAAACAAAACGAAATAAAACTGAAACAGGAACGATCATACCATGGTGGGTTGTCTCCCACCTAGCACTTTCAGTTAAAGTCCTTAAGTTGGACATTGGATGAGCTTCCCGTTATGGTGGTTTATGCTTAAATTCATCCAGAAATATCCACCAATATTTGGAAAGCCAACAGCCTCCGGGGTCCCAAACTAGGCATGTAAAGCTTCTGAGTAGCTTCAAACAGATTCTCAGGCTCCCGGGGTGACGAATGTCAGAATAGATTCCAGGATCCCAAACTTTGCTTTTAAATCCACCTTCGTCTTGATCTATATTCTTCCATCTGGGTAGTTTAGAAATCGTATTCTCACCAAGATGACTAAACGTCTTCCGAGACCCATTCAATTGAACTTGGTACCAATCCGTGCACTTCGAACTGAAGCGTGGAACCTTATTGAATCTTGAGCACCAGCTCTAAGCACGAGCCATTTTCCTCTTACTCTTAAAGCCGCAGAGAGCTCTAAGCTGGCCATCTGTTCCAAGCAAACCATATTCAAGTGGAAAAGTAAAGATAAAGGTTAAGGATTGTACCCACTTGAAGCTTGTATTAGGTGGTAATGGCCTTGGGATAGGTGTTTCCAGTGGTTCTGTAAGCTCTACTCCCATGTATTCTTCTGTGAATTCCTCCACTTCTTTGCAAAATTCTTCAACTGCAACTGCGTCCTGATCAAAGTCTTTTATGTCTTCCTCATCACTCAAGTCATACGTTGGAGGTTGAGAGAAATCCACTTCGACATCATCTTCGTATTCACTTGGATAAGGTTCTTCAGGCTCCTGGAGTTCAGTTGTGGATGTAAGTTCATGACTAGGAGAGCTTAATTCATGATCGTCATTGCCTGTGGAATCAATTTCTTGGTCTATTCCGTCCAATTTTTCACAGGGTATATGCTTTGGAGATTGTGCACTATCCTCCTTAGCATCCATTCCGAGCTTCTCGGCAGAATCTTTTACAGTTCTTGATTCCTATAGAGGTTCAGCGTCTCCTAAATCTTCAACCATTTGTTCCTCTACAGCTACCATGGCTTCCTCCACCTGTTCTAATACAAAGCCATGCTCCTCATTGTCCACTGAAGTTTCTAGGGTCTCCTTCATGCTACGCTCTTCTGTTGATTCTCCACATGCAGCCATGGGAGTACTTTGAGCACTAAGATGTCGGGAAGCTATTATATTTACTACCTCGGTTAAGGCAGTAGTGAGTTCCAATACGCCCCTTTGCAAATTCGCTTGCCCTTGAAGAAGAACACGAAGTTTGTCATTCATTGGAGGTTGGGTGGGTATGAGGGTTCATTGGTTGGGAGAGAGGGTTCAAAATAAGAATGTGGTGGTTCTTGGGAGTAATTGGATTGAGATTGTGGTGGGTAAGGGTCATACGATGGTGAATGGTGAAAAGGAACTTGTGAGTGTGGTGGTTCAAAGCTATGTTGAGAGGATGGTCTATAAGCACAGGGTGGGGCTTGTTGGTATTTACAAGGGGTCCACTATATCTATCAGCTTGGTATGCATTGTAGAGTGGTCCTCGTCCATGATATCTTGGAGGGTGTTGTTGCCTAAAGGGTTGATCAGGTCCTCCTGGCTCCATCCATCTTTGATTGCTTAGACCTTGATGCATATTCCTGTTATAGCTTCCACTATTTTCAACAGATTTAGAACCAAACTCAAAGCGAGAGGGGTGAGAATTCATAGTAGCTAGTAGAAATAAAAGGGAAAAACAAAAACAAATAAGCATGTAAAAGAAAAAATATTAACAATAACCAATAATAAGGCACACGTTTGTAGTTCCCCGGCAACGGCACCATTTTGAAGAGAGAACTTTTGCGTGGTCTAGAAATTCACAGATAAATCCTCGTTGCAGGTATAGCTTCTAAACCAACAAAAGTCCTTTCTTACAAACGTTTTGGTTGTCACAAGTAACAAACCCCTTTAAAATTGATAACTGAAGTATTCAAACCTCGGGTCGTCTTCTCAAGGAACTACAGGGAGGTATGTTCTTATTATTGGTTATGAGTTTTGTAAATTGGGGGTTTTGATAGTAAGAAGCAAGTAATTTAATTGACAAGTGAAATAAATAAATAACTATAAAATAAACTCTTGGCAAGGTATGAAAATTCAGAAGTCCTATCCTAGTTATTCTTAGGGTTAAGTATGATTTTGGTCCCTAACTTAGGGGCTGAAAATTTTTTTCGTCCCTCGCCTTTTTTTTACTCCAAAATGGTCCCCAAAGTTTCAATTTTTTTTAAAACCATCCTTCGGACCAAAATTCCCCTATCCCTTCTTTCATCATCATCAGAACTCAAAATCAGAACAAAAACAACCACCACCACCACCACCCCCCCATCCACTGCCACTCCATCACCAGCATCCATCACACCAACCAAAACATCAGAAAATCAACATCATCATCGTCATCCTCATCAAAAGCCAGAACTCAGAAAATCCAGAAAAAATCAAACAATAATACTCAGAATTAGAAAATCATCATCATCATCATCAAGAACCCAGAATCAGCAAGAAGAAAAAGAAGAAGAAGAAGCGGCGGGCGGCGAGCAACGGCTCGGCGGTGGTGTCGGCGGGAAGAAGAAGAAGAAGAAGAAGAAGAAGTGGTGGAAGAAGAAGAAGAAGAAGAAGAAGAAGAAGAAGAGGCGGACAGCGGGCGGCGGTGCGGCGGTGGGGAAGAAGAAGAAGAAGAAGAAGAAGAAGAAGAAGAAGAAGAAGAAGAAGAAGAAGAAGAAGA